>NC_081406.1:270603019-271203019 GCF_030272615.1 Cryptomeria japonica
TTAGTGAGTTGAGAACAAATATTAGTAAAACTTGAATATTGATCTAGGGAAAGCTTTTCCCTCAATGTCGGCTAGATATTTCCAATAAACATAGTTTGAGGATTGTCATCTGGCAAGGCAAAGGGTACTTTAGTTGATATAGATTGATAATGTGAGATAAAGTCAATGATTTTTCTCATTTGGCCTTTGTTTACAGTGAACAATGTCAATAATAGTGACCTTGTTGCTAATTTTTCCTTAGAATTGTTAGGGAAATGCATCCATTAATTGATCAAAAGTTGAAATAGAATGATCTGGTAAAGAATTTTACCATTCTAATGTAGTCCCCTTAAGAGATTGGGAGAATATTTTTACTAGAACATAATCTAGATTATGATAATTAGTACACAAAATCATAAAGAATCAATATGTAAATTTGGATCTCCATCTTTATTATATCAATTGAAATTCAACGTCTCATCCCATTGGGGAAGGTTAGTGTTCAAGATGTGCAATGCAAGTGAATTGCATCAATAAAATAGTGGGAGTGAATATTGGTTAGCAACAATCGCAATATTGGTGAGTTGTTGTTGCAACTATCCCATGTTCAACAAACTAGTATTCAGGATAGGATTATTAGGTGAAGGAGGTGGGGGCAGTTTATGCATAGTAGTAGAGACACATGGCCAAAACCACCACCAACACCAACACTAGGACTCAACAATAGGGCCGGCACCGACACCAAGGCCAACACTATAAAAAACAACATGAGTAGTA
Organism: Cryptomeria japonica; assembly: GCF_030272615.1. Taxonomy (NCBI): domain Eukaryota; kingdom Viridiplantae; phylum Streptophyta; class Pinopsida; order Cupressales; family Cupressaceae; genus Cryptomeria; species Cryptomeria japonica. The sequence continues at coordinate 270,603,776 of NC_081406.1, forward strand.
GAAGTGACAATAGTAGAGCCAATGGCCATGCAAGTGTACCCGAAGGGAGTTTGAGAAACATTAACACTCAAAATAGTGTCACCAATCAAAGGATCAATAGTAGGTCCAATATCCACCATGTGAACTTCAACTAACACCTCGATAATAGCAACACCAATTTGAGAACCAATGGTAATAGATTAATTGTCCTGGGTGTTAGCTTCAACAAGAAGAACATGAGATTTCACAATCATAGATAAAGCTCTTAACACCTCTAGGCCCTTCCTATTTGAGATGAGCATGACTCTTAGATTGTTAATAACAAAACCAACCTGGGGGAGGACATTCTCTTGATTCAAGAACCCTTCAAAATCCCTCAAGTTCTCCTCTAAGGATTGAATTTGATCAAACATAATCGTTAAAGAAGACTCATGATTAATAGCAGGAGGATACCTTGGAGGGCTATTCGTTAGAGTCTTATTTTGGGAATTAGGTTATGAACCAGATATAGAAGAGCCCCCCAAAGACAAAGACTTAGGGAATGATTGGGAAGTGAAAGGATCATTAGGATCTACATTCCTTAAGAACATTGAGCCAGGTCACATAAGACTATAACAATTTGGTAGGATACTAGGTCTAAAATTCCTCCTCACAAGAGCCCCAAAAATAGTTTAGGTCATAAAGCTCATAAACAAGCTCTGCAATGCTCTGACAACCTCAAGTGTGCATAAGAGAGAAACCTAACACAAGCACTAGATTGTTTAATTTTGATGTAAAATTTTTACATGATTAAGAAAAAACCAAATACACATAAGAGGTGAGTTCACGTCAAGTTCACCAAAATGTAGAGTTGGAAAAGTGAACTATTGTAAAATGTGGTCAAACCTCTCGAAGACTCACTAACCTCCTCTCCACTCGGAGAAACCTTCAAAGTCCTTTTACCTCTAAGTTTACTCAGTTAAATGAAGGCACAAAACTAATTAATTTTGATAGATAAAAAAAAATTAACCATAGAACTCGAAAGCCCTAGTCACAAAGATCATCTAGTGAATTCCACAAGATCTCTATCTAGGATGAACACATGGGTCTAAGATGACATCATGACGTTCTAGTGTCCTATATGGATGAGATATAGATACTGTACCAAAAAATACCAAATTAACTAGATACTAGGGTTTAAGTATTTAATGTGATAAACAATGACAAAAAGCTAAGCTAACTAAAAGTAAACAATGAAAAGACAAGGAAAAAGGGGAAGAAATTTACAAGGGTCCAACCAGAGAAGCTTCTAGCTAATGCAACGCTTCCTTTGACAAACTTGCACATAGAAGAATGAAGGAAAAATGAGGTCTACCATAGTCAGGCCACTATTTAGGTGTTTCCACCTCCATGGATAGCTAGGATATCTATATATATATAATGGTAGAAGTGATAAAATAAAGAACACATAATAATATTATAACAAAATAATCAAATGGAAAATGCAATAAAGAAGGAAGAGGAAACCCCCCTTCAACATGAAGAAGTAGGTAGCTCTTGTTGGAGCAAAGATAACAATTAAACCCTTGAAGATGTGAAGCTAAAACAATGGCAATAATGCAATGAATAGATGTGATAATGGTGGACAAGATGCAAAAAACCAGTGATAGAATCTATGAAAGCTCAAAAGATTATGTAGAGTGCCAAGAAGAGATCTCAAATGAAGCAAAAAGGCAAGTTATAGAGGCAAGAAAGGAATCTCAACATTAGTGCACATAGAAGGAGGTGTTAAACCACAATAATTAGCATATGTCATGTCTGAACAACCACCTTTAGACTAAATATTCATGGGAGAAATGTGCGGCATGCACCCGTTGACACACAAGTTTCCTTGAATAAAACAATTAACATGTTTAATAAAGAAGACAAAAAGGTCACTAAATAGGCCAAGCAGGTAGAAGAGGTGGAGGCCAAGGGATTATCTCTCATTTGACTTAAAGCAGAGGTGCCCTGTGACATGAAATTGCATGGTTTGCAACTTATGGTGTTACATGTTCATATATGAAATGTTAGTTAGTACATCATACTATACTATATTCCAACCCCATGCTAGTTTTGAGTTGTTAGATGTCCTCGTGTAGGGTCAGGTATTCTTCATGTTAGGAAGGATTTCAAAGAGTTGTAAATCTTCACAGTTGGGTGGAAAAGCACTCTAGCAATGTTCTTACCTATGGTGTGCTTGAGGGAAATATATGTCAAGAGCTCCTGTTAGGATTATCATCAGTTATGCATTTAATGCACTCATTGTAATGGACCTTATGGTCTCCTGTAAATGTAATAATTTCCTTGTGTTTTGCCTATCTCTTGGCTCATGTATTTAGACATTGAGTTGAAATCTGCTACCATGATTCTGTTCTTATATATTTGGGAAAATTGAATTAAATATACATGTATGCTTAATTATGTGTGCGATTTTGTGTATTTATTTAATTAATATCTTAAAAAAATGGAGATATTTGCATATGGTATCAAAACTCTAGGTTCTACACAAGGGCTTTGAGTTCACTACGTTTACTCGTGACACTTGATCAGATGAACTTCCAAAAAAATAGTTCTTAGTACATGCGTGTGCAAGTACCTAGAGATTGAGTCGGAAGTTGAATCAATGTGGATTAACTTGAGTAGTGAGAGAGTGAGCCTCCTTCACGTTGTTACTCTTGACAAGAAGGGAAAGTGTTCCTCGTTTGAAACTCTTTAAAAGTGAAAATAACTACTCTCAGGAAAATACCCTTTTATATATATGTTATTTCTGAGACTTTAAGGGTATACATGTGTAATGTGTGACTATTTGATTGCCCTTGCTTGATTTTAAGTTGTAAAAAATAGGAAGAACCTTGAAGTTCTTTGTTATGGTTATGAACTCTATTGATTGGAGTGATTGTGCAACTTCTATTTAAAATTGCATATCCTTAGATATTGATTGAAAAATATGAACTATATTGCATGATTAATGAATTTGAAGTAAAGGTTGATGATCATCTTTATGTATGATATACAAATTAAATTAATTGATGGTCATATTAATCCTAATATGGATGCACTTTGCATGTGTAATGCAAGGAGTGTTTATTTTTGCGAGAGATCATTTAAGAAAAGGGTCATGATTTCAAATCTACATTAGTTTCCTTGGAAAAGAACTTAGACTATCATATGTATGAAACAAAAACTCATTGGGATACTGGAAATGTATCTGCATGTTTTATCTTGGATGATAAGTTGCATGAAATTGTAAAAGTCAATAAATAGAAATTGATAGTCTTATAAAAGTTTATGTTAGATGATCAATTGATGGTTGATTTTTGTGTAGTAATATTATCATAATGCATTGCAATTGAGTTTAACTCTTGATTAAGGATGACTGATATTTGTCTTGAATATTATTGAAGTATGGCTTGTGTTTGTCATGGGTTTACACATGTTCTCTAATGCATCTTGGATGTGGTACCCACAAGGTGTCGTGTATCTTTTTACTACCTTAGTGTGATTGGTGTTAGTCACTCAATTTGTGAGAAATTGTTTGTCAAGTTTGATGAATCTTTTTTGTTATTGATGAAATTTTGATTTTTTATAAGGGCTAGCTATGAATTTTTTTATTTTTCTTATGATCAACTAGTCACCTGATCTTTTCCACTCATCTATTTAGTGATTCTTGGACACACTTTACTTTTTATTAATTATGGCACATATTTTTGTGACTTCAAATTGGAATATGTTGATTTCCCATGAGTTTAGATTTTATATTGTTATGGTGAATAGGTTATGTGATTTAAATTATTAGTCCTGTGATGTGATATTGATGTCTTCTATCTTTTTCATGATGAACATTGATAGAACGTTCAAGGGAGTAGATAACGGAGAACATCCCAATCTTGAACTTGTATTAATATCCTGATTAAGAAAAATAAATTATTTAATGAAATTTTAGAGATGTAGTACATTGCATTAAGTAATAAAGGTTGGATGAGATGCATGTTGATGTGAATGTCAAATGTTGTAAGATGCATTACATGGGTAGTCATGAGATGTGTAAATGCTCCACATAATTGATATTGAATGAAATGAGTACATATAATTTAAATTTGGTATAATGGTGTTTCTAATTGCATTTGAGTCTCAACATGAAAATAATCTCAATATCAAAAATCTTGTGCTATAAGTATAATGTGACAGGATGGGTATTATGTCTAGGTCACATGATTAGTCAATAACAAATTGAGCATAATGCCTAGGTCACGTGAGTTAGCTAAGTGGATCTACTAATATTTTAGATGATATGTGAGTATGCATGGACAAGATAATAATGCACCTAAGTATCACATTCAAAAGTGTTAGTAGCAATCAAGAAGGGAGACTGACAGGGGGGTGAATTAGTCTTCACCGGATCTCAACAAATTAAACTCCAAAACATAAACTGATAAACTGCAACACTAACAGATAAGAAAATTAACATCACAACACACAATACCAAGATTTTGATGTGGAAAACCCGATTAAGGGAAAAACCACGATGAGAACCTACCCACAGTAAGATGATACTTCGTAGTAGTGTGCGAAAATATTACAATGGGGAATGCACATGCATTCAGGCACACTTACTAGAGCTCACTGCTCAAAGTATATATGTCCAGAAGGCTACAACCCTCAGGGAAGTCTCATTGACTTATAAAATGATTCGGACTACAATCAGAAAGGAATGAACTCCAATAATAGCATCTACAAATGCCTGATGACAGTTCTGGTTAAGCACAATTGTCTGCCCTGCAACACCAATCTCACCTCAACACTTCATTGAATGATATATCTGTGTTCGTACATTTACCTACAATATTGATACCTAAATTACATAAGTATGTCACCTATATATACAAATCATCAACCTTGATAACAAGGTCGGCTAAACCCTCAACCATCAACTCATAATTACAAAAATTACATTACATGATACAAAGATCGACCACCAGACCAATATTATGATTTACATTACATATATCATGGACCTAATTCAAAGTCCCAAATGATTACATCCACCGAAAATCCTGCCAAGATCAACTGCAACACGCTACACCACCAGAAATATGCATAACACACAAATTATCACTAGTTCATAGAAATCATCAAAAACTTGCACAATGATCAATGTGGATCACTAAAACAAATAGGAAATGAATAAGAAACAACAACAAGAATGTTAGAATCATCTGAAATAGTTGCATCAACACCTCTTTTCAAATCTTCATTGGTCAACTACTCAAAGCTCAAGAACACAACCAATCAGCAACTGTCACGAGGAAAGATAACTTGTAGAGCACCAAATCATGAACCATCTGAAATGAAAAGATCATGCCAAACAATAATCCAAAGTCTCAACACAAGATCTGATCACACCAGAATATACTAGAGAAAATACCAGATTCTGCAAAACAGTGATCAACAAAACCAAACTACAAAACCAGACCAAAAACTCTTCCCAAACTCACCAGAATAACTCATAGGAATATGTTGAAATCAATGACAACAACATATCCTAGTAGAAACAATGAACAACCAAATCCAACAATCTTCCCAATAATCCAACAATCTCCCCCTTTGGCATTGATGACAACATATGAATGTGAAAAACAGTCAATGGAAAGAAAGAAGATATCACCAGCAAACTCCCCCTAAGATCGAGATAGATAAAGAAGATTTTCACATGATCTCTCTCTCTCTCACTTTGACAACAATGCCAAATCTCACCAAAATTGAAAACCAAACTCTCCTAAAAAAAAAACACGAATCTCTCTCCCCCTGGGACACACAACCAAAAACAGACTACTCCAACAGAGGAGCAATACCAACTCATCAATCCGGATAAAAGAATAAGGCTTTAATTCCACCGGATCGATGCAACTCAATGCATCTAGTTCTCATCAGGAGGGGTGGATACCCCTAACTTGTCTCTCAAATAGACAAATGTATCTGCAGGCAAAGAATTAGTGAAAATATCAGCAATTTGTTCATTTGTAGATACATATTACAGCTTCACCTTATGTTCACTGACTTGCTCTCTCAAGTAATTATATTTGATTGATATATGCTTATTTTTTGAATGTTGCACCAGATTCTTTGACATGTTTATAACACTGGAATTATCACAGTATATAACAATAGGCTCATCATAAATAACTAATATCTTTCAACATTTGCTTCATCCAAACTATTTGAGTGCAATTACTAGCAGCAGCAATGTACTCAGCTTCAACAGTAGATATAGATACTGAATCTTGTTTGTTCTAGCCCATGAAACCAACTTCTTACCTAAAAAGAATGCTCCATTTGTAGTACTCTTTCGATCATCAACATCACCAGCCCAATCTGCATCAGTGTAAGCACACAACATGAAATCATCATTCTTTGGATACCATAAACCATAATCTTGAATTCCCTTTAGATATCTGAATATTCTTTTAACAACAGTGATATGACTCTCCTTCGGATCAACTTGATATCTAGCAGCCATACACACAACATGCATAATGTTAGGCCTAGTCTGAGTAAGATATAGCAGTCCACCAACCATAGATCTGTACAAACTCTGATTAGCTTTTGGAGATTCATCATTTTTATACAATTTACAACCAGTCACCATAGGAGTTCCAATTGGTTTTGAATCATCTAATCCAAAATTCTTTCTCAATTCCTTTACATACTTAGTTTGAGATATAAAGATACCTTTTCCTATCTGTGCAATCTACAAACCTAAGAAATTTTTTATCTCACCAATCATAGACATCTCAAATTCTTTTTGCATATTATTGGCAAACTTCATACTCATATCATCATCACCACCAAAGATAATGTCATCAACAAATACTTCAACAATCAAAATGTTATCAGATTCAATCTTAAAGTACATATTACTATCAACAACACCTTTGATAAATCCCAATTTTAGCAAGTATTTGTCTAATCTAGCGTACCGGGCTCTAGGAGCTTGTTTCAATCCATAAAGTTCTTTCTTCAACTTACATACCATGTCTCCATCATCTGATAGTGAAAATCCATCAGGTTGTTCAATGTAAACTTCTTCTTCTAGATCACCATTCAAAAATGCAGATTTGACATCCATCTGATATACCTTGAAATCTTTATAAGCAGCATAAGCAAGCAACAATCTAACAACTTCAATTCTGGCAACCGGAACAAAATTTTCTTCATAAGCAATCCCTTCTTGCTGTGAATATCCTTTTTAGACCAATCTGGCTTTATTTCTGACTACTTCGTCGACTTCATTCAATTTGTTCCTAAAAACCCATTTAGTACCAATAACATTTTTATCTTTAGGTCTAGGCACAAGTTCCCAAGTGTTGTTCTTTTCAATCTGATATAACTCTTCTTCCATGGATATAATCTAGTTATCATCTTTACAGGCTTCAACTACATCTTTAGGTTCAACTTTATAAATCACATATATTTCTTTTGCAGCTAACCTTCTTCTAGTCATTAGACCTTTATTCTTATCACCAATAATCTGATTCTTAGAATGATTCAATCTTACATACCTCGAAGTCTTCTGATTGTTCTGATCTTCAGGTTCCTGCACATCATCACTAACAACAACAACATCTAGATTAATAGTCTCTACCGGATCATTCTCCTTAGGCTCTTTAGGCTGAATAGGAGCTAAAACAACATGTTGACCTTCATCATAAGCTCTGATCTCCTTCCCAAGGTTTTCATCCACCTTCACACTTGCACTCTCAGCTATCTATCTTAGTCTCTTATTATAGCACCAGTAGGCTTTGCTATTTGTAGAATATCCCAGAAAGATACCTTCATCACTTCTAGCATCAAACTTTCCAATATCCTCATCTCTTTTGATATGACATTTGCTACCAAAAACTTTGAAATATTTCAAAGTAGGAACATGACCAAACCAAAGCTCATAAGGGGTCTTACCGGTATCACCTTTGATATGAACTCTATTGAATGTATAAACTACAGTGCTAATAGCTTCTCTCTAGTAGACCTTCGAAACATTTCCTTCAATCAACATAGTTCTTGCAACATCTAAAACAATATGGTTCTTCCTTTCAACAATCCCATTTTGTTGTGTGGTCCTAGGAGCAGATAGTTATCTTCTAATTCCATGCATCTCACAAAAAGAATTGAACTCACCAGAACAAAATTATCCACCTCTATCTGATCTTAGACACTTCAGCTTCAACTTTAGCTTTGAATATCTTGAATTTCTCAAATGCTTCTGATTTTTCCTTCAAAAAGACAACCCACATCATTTTGGAATAATCATCAATTAGTAGCATAGAGTATATATCACCTTGCACACTTCTAACATTTGTAGGTCCACACAGATTAGTATGCACAAGATCTATTAATCCATCTGATGTATATCATTTACTCTTGAAAGAAATTCTTGTTTGCTTACCCAACTGACATTCCTTACATACCGGATTAACAGGTTTAACAATCTTAGCCAGATCCCTAACAACTTGTGTATAACTAATCTTGATCAATGAATCAAAGTTTACATGACATGTCCTTCTATGCCACAACCAACTCTCATCTATCTTAGCAATCAAACAACTTTTCTCACTAGCATTCAAATGAAAAATGTTATTTTCAGTCTTAGTCCTAGATGCAATCTCTATACCAGAGGCATTCAAGATCTTGCATTTATCATCTTTGAATTGTAGATCATAACCCTTGTCAACCATCCGTCCAACACTCAAAAGATTATGCTTCAAGCCTTCAACATACAAAACACCATCAGTGTTATGCTTTCCATAAAAAGAAATAGAATCTCTCCCACGGATTACATAGGCTTTGTCATCTCCAAATCTAACTATTCCACCATCATACCTTTCCATGCTTACAAATTTTCTTTTATCACCGGTCATATGATGTGAACAACTGTTGTCAATCACCCATTCACCCTTTTATTCTACCTTTGCAGCCAAAGCTTTCTCCTCAATGGAACAACTAGTGGAATAAATAGGAACAGGTCTATCTTCTTTAATGACAATAAACACAACTTCATCTCCTTCTGATTCTTCATTTGTAACACCCTCATTTATAGCATAATAACAGTTCTTCTGGTTTCTAAAATTCCGGTTAGACTTATAAGGCTTATCATACTTTTCGAGCTTCTCATATTTGTCATTCCTATCAAACTTATCAAATTTATCATGTTTGTCATACTTAGCCATTCTCTTCAGACATCTAGAAGCAAAATTTCCTATCTTGTTACAAGAAAAACATTTCAAGGGCAAATTTCCATCATACTTACCGACACCTTTAGGTAATCTTTGGGCAATCAATGTTTCAAGCTCATCAAGCTCTCTTTCTTGCTCTGCTATGTCTCTTCTTTCTCTTTCATATCTAGATATCTTGCACTCATCAGGATCATATTTCTGCTTACTAGACATAGATGTTGATGCCTTGAATGTTGTCTCTGACTGTCCATGTGATTCTCCAAATTCTCTCAGCTCAAATGCAACAAGTTTTCCAACCATTACATCTCTTGTCACTGTAGTTACACTCCAAATCTCATCAATAGTGGCAACCTTATGTTTATAAGCAGGAGGCAAAGATCTCATCACCTTAGCAACAATCTCATCTTCTTCAATCTTTCCACCGGAAGGTCTGATACCAAGGACAAGCTCATTCACCTTAGCCATGTATGAATGTATGTTCTCATCATCTCCCATCTTCAATGCCTCATATTTTCCTTTTAAACTCTGCAACTTAGCAACTTTCACTTGACTATCACCTTCATACAGGATCTCAAGCTTCACCTAGATCTCATGTGCGGTCTGAAGTTCCATAACATTTGTCATTTCAGAATCAGTCAGGTCATTGAGTAATGATTCCTTTGCTTTGATGTTATATTCAGCTTCTTTAACCTCATCAGGAGTGGATGGTCCATTCTAAGGAACAACATAGGCATTCTTAGTAATCTTCCAATAATCTTCTCCAAGACATTCTAAATGCACCTCCATTCATTTCTTCCATACAATATAGTTGCTTCCATCAAACCTCAGACTGTCCTTCTTGAAAAGAATACCTTGAGTTGCCATCCCGAATCTCCTCAAGTGATTAAGCTTCTACCAATTGTTAGCAGCAATCAAGAAGGAAGACTGAGAGGTTGGGGGGGGGGGGGGGGTGAATCAGTCTTCACTGGATCTAAACAAATTAAACTCCATAACATAAACTGCAACAATAAAATTAAGCAAATTAACAACATAACACACAACACCAAGATTTTGACATGGAAAGCCTGGTTAAGGGAAAAACCATGATGGGAACCTACCCACAACAAGATGACACTCTGTAGTAGTATGTGAAAAATTTACAATGGGAAATGCACATGCATTCAAGCACACTTCCTAGAGATCATTCAAAAGATATATGACCGGAAGGATACAACCCTCAGGGAAGTCTCACTGACTTACAAAATGATTTGGACTACAATTTGAAAGGAATGCACTACAATAATAGCATCTACAAATGCCTGATGATAGTTTTGGTTAAGCACAGTTGTTTGCCCTACAACACCAATCTCACCTCAACACTTCGTTGAATGATATATCCTTGTTCACACATTTACCTCTCTCTGATAATGCAGACATAATACCGACACCTAATTACATAAGTATATCACCTATACATACAAATCATCAACCTTGATAACAAGGTCGGCTAAACCCTCAACCCTCAACTCATAATTACAAAAAATACATTACACGATACAAAGATCGACCATTGGACCAATATTATGATTTACATTACATAGCATGGACCTAATTCAAATTCCCAAATGATTACATCCACCGTAAATCCCGCCAAGATCAACTACAACATGCTACATCACCAGAAATAATGCATAACACGCAAATTATCACTAGTTTATAGAAATCACCAAAAAATTGCACAACGATCAATGTAGGTCACTAAAACAAATAGGACACGGCTAAGAAACATGAGAAAGCACGTTAGAATCATCTGGAGCAATTGCACCAACACCTCTTTTCAAATCTTTATCGGTCCACGACTCAAAGCTCAAGAACACAACCAATCAACAACTGTCACGAGGAAAGATAACTTGTGGAGCATCAAATCATGAACCATTTGAAATGAAGATACACAAGATCATCCCAAACAATAATCCAAAGTCTCAGCACAGGGTCTGATCACATCAGAATATACTTGAGGAAATACCAGATTCTGCAAAATAGTGATCAACAAAACCAAACTACAAAACCAGACCAAAAACTCTTCCCAAACTCATCGGAATAACTCATGACAATATGTTGACATCAATGACAACAACATATCCTAGCAACAACAATGAACAACCAAATCCAACAATCTTCCCAATAATCTAACAAAAAAGGTGGGGGTAAACAATTTATTCATTATTTTTTATATATGAACAAGTGGGGTTTAGCTTAAGGCTATTCTTAGTTGGAAGTTTGTATTCCTTATATGATCGTTTTTTTCCTAATATATTGAACATCTAAGTGATCTTTTCATGAAGTGTTGATATTGTGAATGAGCTAAATATAGTGCAAGTGTGTCTAGATATAAAGATATTCCCAAGAATATAGATGAGGAACACCAAACAACTTGTCAAGTCGATCTATTGTGAGGGTATAGTAAGTAAAGTTATGTGTGAGAAAATAATTTAAACCTTATTTGGACAAGAAGAAATATTTCAAGGAATATTTGATTTTAATTTTGATTATGGGCACTAACATGGACTAATGTTTCAATGTTGTTTCTATAAGTGTGGCAATTATGTTGACACATTGCAAGGAAGAGAACATTATTAGAGAGAGGTAGTCTAGCTTCCTGAAATTGAATAACAGTGATGGACCATACAGACATACAATCATAGTATCTATCCTTGAAAATGATTGTTTAATGAATGTATGTGCTTGCATTATATTGAATGTTTGCAAAATGCTAATTTTATTGCATTCAATTAATGAAAATGCTAACTATGTTTAGTATGATTCTTGTTGACCTTGTTGTGGATATGATAATAAACTTTGATTAATGCACTTGGATGATGTGCATGTCTTTAGGGTAAAATGATGTCACCACCCTTATATTATATATATATATATTTTTTTTTTTTTTGAATTTTCATAATTATTTATGACATAACATATATTTATGAACATTTTAATCTCAAATTGAATGATTACTTTATAATTATTTTGGTCGATTTACAAATTGTATCTTTAAAATAAAAACAAAGTTGATATTTTATGCATGTGTACAAATGAACTTAAGTGGCTTATTTATTAAAATCAAAGACCAAAAATTGACCCGAGCCTATTTGAGAGAAAGTGGGAGTGGAATGAATTAAGAGAGCAAGGTAAACTGCACCACTGGGATTCAATAAGTGCATGCAATCATCCCCCTTGAAAGACAACACATTATGAGCAATTATATTTTGAAGATCTTGACTCTAACATTCCTCTGTTATGCCTCCACACCTTGCATTCCTTTCTATCGGGAATGATTGCTTTCCAATGACCTTTATTTATTCATTTTGAATCAAGAAAGGAATTCGCAAAACCTACTCATGCCTTTTCATGGATGTGACTAAAACATTTTCTATAAATCCATATATAGATGATGCATGATTAAAATAGTGCCCATCTTGTGTTGCACAAAAGAGGCATAAAGGTGGATAGCCTAGTTCATGCCTTACCTATAGAATTTACTACCAACCTTTTTGTGTATGGCCAAGTGATATGCAATTGTCAAAGCTTTTGTAGTGGCAAGCCTTATTTCTAGACTATAGCTTATTACCTCATGACAATAACATATTTATTTAATTTATTAATTTACAAAATTTTAAATATAAATGTTATAGGAGTGAGTTGTGATTAAAACATTCTTTCTTTCATTTAGTTTGTTGTGATTAAAAAAAATTCAATTGTTTTTTAGCATGTGTTAACAACATATATGCCAACTACATGCATTAGAATATATAGGTTAAGAGGACAATCGAATCTTAAAACACTAATAAATATGTTTTAGAACTATGTGCATTATTATTCATTTAAAAATAACTATTGAGTCATAGATAGGTAATGGTTTGAAGGAAATGATGTTATGTTTTGATCTTAGTCTTATTTTTGACTTGATGTAATATCAAATTTTCTAATTGGGTTATTATGTATAATGAATGAAAATGAAGCTCTAGATTGAATTTAGATGAATAAATAGATGCCTATGATTTCATTTTAACTCTAGTATATAAGGAATATATCCAAACTTCTTGAAATTATTACCACCTTGTATTAACAAAGGCATGAATATTTATGCTATAGGAAGAATTGAAATATCTATCAATATAGGAGTAAGACATATATAGAGTGATCCCCATAGAAATATTGCAATTATTTAGGTAGTATTGGAGTAAAATTCATAACCATAAAAAATAGTTATCAAGGTAATTCTGAAGTTCATATAAGGATTTTATTTCACTTATTTGTTCCTAGGATGAAGCTTGAATGTCATATTGAGTGTTAAATATAAGTTATGAGACTTTGAAGGGATATTTTTCATAATTGGGTATTGTTATAACTATAGGATCCCTAGAACAATTTAAGAGTGAGGAATACATAGAGTTCTTGAGTATCCAAATAGTAGAATTATGCATCAAGTCTTCCATTTGAGGCAAATATAGAATACTTCAAGATGTTTTTAGACAATAGAGTCCCAGAGCCTTTGAAAACATTAAAGTTGGGGTAATAGACATTTATGTAGTTACCTTTTGAAAATATTTATTTTGGAAGATATTAGTTGGTCTATAACTTCTCCACTTCATCAAAGGTTTACATGTACATAAAAATGCTAATAAACAAGAATGTGTTAATTTCTTGTCAAAATGCTTGGTTGTTATATTGAAATGTTGAAAGTAATGTATGACAATGTTTTGGTAACTATTGTTCTGTTTATTGTCATATGAGATATGAGTTGATAATCTAAATCAAATGGTTAAGCTAGTAGCTTTGTCATTGATTTAGGGGTTCTCATCATTTTTTTTGTGTAATGAATGACCTAGTCAAGGATATATAACATTATTTTGTACATCCCTAATAGGTGATCTTTAAACATGTATGGATGCTTTAGTCTATCATTAATGACATTTAATGGTGATGATGACGTTGAATAATTCATATAGCTTCTATTAATGAACATAGACTCCAAATTTGTAGCAATGGAATATATTTTACCTTGATTCCATAATTGTAGATAATAGATCTTTATCTTATTGAAAAATTATTATCGAATATCATAGTTGTATTCTTGATAGGAAAGGCGTGGTCTTTCATTTATCATCTCTTGTTTACTCGATTCCATATAGATTCTTGACCTCTAGATATGTATATCTTATAAAATAACTATGAAAGCTATTAAATTTAATTCTTGTTCATAGACTTGGGGATATACCAAGATTGTTGCTCTTATATGCACTTATGTGCTCTTTTATGTCATGTATGTCTTTGTGCTTTGTATTCATGTTTGCATAGATGATTCTTGTGTATTTATTATTTGATTTATGTGGATTAACTGTATTTTGGACAAGTGCCAAATATGGGTATTACAGAGAAGAGTAGATCTCAACTTAGATTTTATTACCAGTAGTCGACTTAAAATTCTTTGGCCATAGCTATAACTGATCATTTGATACTAGATGATTGTTTCATTGTACTCTCTTCCATATCACATGTGATGTTAAGACTCGCATACATTCATATGTGGATGTAAAGGGGAAAATTTTGATTTGGCAATTCACAACATAGGAGGGAGAAATCACCAAATCAATTTCCTTTGGGAAACCTTTACATTTAAAAGAGGGGAGGGAATCCACTAGATTCGATCACAAATTAGATAAGGACTAAATACTAAATGGATTGATTGATTTTTGTGGGGTTGTCATGTCCCCTCTTTAGCTCTGTCTAGCAGAGACATGTGAGTCAGCTTATTATGGGGTCTTGTAGGCTGACAACGATGGATAGAGACTCAGTGTGGTTATACAGTGTCTGGGACTTGGTGTTCTGGCAATAGTTGATTAGTTTGGAACAGTTTCTTAATTTTAGGAGACAGTTCCTACATTTATGGAGGATATCCCTACTATTTAAGAGGTTATGACCATACCCAAGGTTGGGTCTCCTTGAGATTATTCTTTGGGTTCAGTTTTAGAGGATTTGGGTTTGTTTCCTAGTTTTTAGGAGCATCCCTAGATTTTAGGGATGAGACTGCCAGTGGATCCTTGATTTCTGACTTCAGTCACAGACAGGTGGCAGGTTGACTTTCTGGTTTGTGGTGTCATTTGAGCATTTTGTAGCTATTTGGGTTATATTTTTAATATTTCCTAAGTTAGTGCCATTTTGGAGTAATAAGGGGTTTTTGGCCTCATCTAGATGTGCATCCCTTGGTGTAATAGCTCGTTGGAAAGGTCTTGGAATTTTCTAAATATTTCTCTTTTGACTCAGATCCTTTCAGTGAACGGATTTCTTTATATTTGAAAAAAGGTCATTTTTCTATACACTTGGCAACTTAAAATGAGAAATATAACATTTTAATCCTAAACGCCCCATTGAGTCACTTTTAGGGTTCGAGCTAAGTGGGAAGGTGTTATAAGGAAGTTGTGACCTAACTCTTCGATATCTTTTACACATTCAAAACTTGCTTCTTGCGAATTTGCTTTGGTAGAGTGATTCTTCATCTGGGACGCAAACCCTAGGTTGGATACTGGCTGGGACGTAGCCCCCAATAGTAGTTTGTCAGTAGATACTTCAGGGTGTTGGGTATTGGTTGATAGAGATTGGGTGCGCTATTGATTGTAGAGGATTCAGATTGCATTCAGAGGGTTTCACCAAGGCAACTAACCTTATTCAGCTGGCATGTGACTACATCTGCAGCCCATTGGGAGTTGTGGTGGCGTCATTCTTCCTTGCTGTCCATTTTGGTTTGTTGCTGGTGTGAAGAGCTGGAAATTTGCATATTGTATCTTGCTTATTCATTGCTGGTCAATTCATTTTGTAGCAGCTCCAAATTGGTAAATGATAATTGCTGGAATACAAGGAAATCAGATTATTGTCCTGGTACGAGTTGTAGTATTTTAGATTGTAAGTGTTCTAATTTATGAACATTGTTCCCATTCTTATTTCACACTCTTATTGTTTACTATTTCTTTATATATATATCTTCAAAACTCCAAAACAAAAAGAAACAAACCCCCTTTCTTCACTTCTGTCTATTATATAAGATCACCAAAAAATTACAAAAACCTAGTTTATTAAATAAAAATTACAGCAGATCAGAAAAGGGATCCATCAGGGATCTTTTAGTGGTATCAGAGCTATCATCCTGCCAGCCTGTAGGGTTTGTGTGGAATTTTCACACTAGGGTTACATTTTATTCTATGCATCCGGGTAGAGAGGAGATACACAGGTATTATACACGCAAGATAGCTCAACAGGAGCGTGAGATTGGAATTGAACAGGTACCCAGTATGGCAGATGAACAAGGGGGTGCTAGACAGTATCGGATTGAGGATGAAGAACAAGAAATGATGAGAACTCTCATCACTACACAGCCCAGGATAGTCCAGACACTTGACAGATTACAGGAAACCTTGGCACGAATGGAGTTGGATAGAAATAGGGGCAGATATGGGTGGAGCAGATCAGTTTCAGTGGCAGGCAGTCAGCATAGCCATCAGTCCCATTCATCAGTGGGGAGCTCCCTTCATTCCTCTAGGTGGGAATGCCATTGTACACCTGCTATGGATAGACCTTTGCTTCCTCAGTTTGTACCAGGTGCACAGCTAGCACAAGAAGATCCACCAGAGGTTGGGTTCCAGGAGTCAGTTTTGGCAGCCACAGCTGAGTGGAGAGCCCTACCCCCAGAGGTTAGGGATGTTTTCCCTCTTCCCCAGTATTGTGCACAACGTAGAGATAAAACTAGGTTCAGAGGAGACCGTGGTTATAGACCACCACAGCAACAAAACTATGACCTCAATAGAGCTACTGGGAAGATCACATTGGCTACATATGATGGCTCTGGTGATACGAGTGCACGAGCTTGGGTGCACAAGCTGTACATATATCTATCCTTGAGGCCTATGCCTGAGCGTGAGGCTATTCAGTTTGTTGTGTTGCATTTAGACGAGATTGCCTATGATTGGTGGTACCATGGATTGGTCGCCTAGGCTCACACCTTGGTACGTTCCTATGTCGAGTTCACTGAACTACTCATTACACGGTTTGACCGTAAGGATACAGAGCTCTACTATAGAGAGTTGGCACACCTTAGACAGACTAGGCTTGCAAAAGCTTATATTAATGAGTTCCAGCGTATTGCGGTTATGGTACCTGATATGCCCCAGAGGTGGAGTGTGATGTTATTTATTGAGGGATTGTAGGATAGACTTAAGGGATTGGTACGTGCTTTCCAGTCGGCCACTGTTAAGGAGGCCATTGATGTGACATTGAGACTGGATATCGTTCCCACTTCTTATCAGGCAGATAAGAAGCAATTCAGGGACTCTCAGCCTGCACAGAAGACCAATACTTCACAGAATAAAGGAGGGTCATCATCTAGACCCCCTTGGATGAATCAAGAGATGAGGAACGAATTGAGAAGGAAAAAGCTATGCTTTTCCTGCAAGGAACCTTAGGAACCAGGACACCGTTATATGGGTAAAGGAAAGGTTCATTTGATTGAGGTGACATCTAAATTAGGGGATGAGGAGGTACCCGACACTGACACTAAGGATAGCATGGAGGATGTTGAGCAAGTGTAGACACAGTTGGAGTTAGATACCTCTGAGCCTTTGGCGACAGCCAAAGTAACTATGGCTACCCTCTCCAGTTATCCTAAATTTCATGCCTTTAGGTTGAAAGGTACACTGAAGGGCAAGCGGGTCATGAGCTTGGTAGACATAGGTGCCATGCATAACTTTATTGATCAGAAGTTAGTGGAGAGGCGTGGATTACAGTATGAGGAGTTTGGTGGTTTTGGAGTGAAGGTGGTAGATGGTGCCATTTTGGGTTGTACTAAATGGATTCCACAACTTAGTATTCAGATGGGGGATTATACTCTGACCGATGATTTTTATGTGCTTCCATTAGAGGATTATGATGTGGTCTTGGGCATGTAGTGGTTACAGGGTATTGGGCGTTACATTATTGAACAACACCGTATGCAGTTAGAGTTCCTTTCTGGGGGGAAGAAGACTATCTTAAGGGCAGCGTCAGATGGTGCACCTAAGGAGGTGTCTTCTCGCAGGATGGAGACTATTATTATACATAATGATGTGATTTGGGCTACACATTGTTTGGTGAAGTCCAAAACACCTTCACCTCAGGATGGCAGGGTATTTCATGTTGATATTCAGTCAGTGATGGATTGTCATGGGAGAGTATTTGGTGACATACCTTCTGGAGTGCCTCCAGATAGAGGTTTTGAGCATGGTATAGAGATGGAGGATGGAGCGAAGCCAGTGATTACTACCCCATATCGTCATCCTCAAGCCTATAAGGATGAAATTGAGAAGACTATTCATGAGTTATTGGATATGGGTTTCATTCAGCCTAGTTCTATCCCCTTTGCTTCTTCTACAGTGCTTGTTAAGAAGAAGGATGGGACTCTATGGATGTGTATATATTACAGAGCCTTGAACAAGAAGACAATCAAGAACAGATACCCTATTCCACACATTGATGAGTTGTTGGATGAGCTTCATGGAGCTATCTACTTCTCTAAGATTGATCTTCGTTCAGGTTACCATCAGATACATGTACGAGTAGAGGATGTACACAAGACAGCCTTCTGTTGTCACTATGGGCACTATGAGTTTCTAGTAATGCATTTTGGCCTTACCAATGCACTAGCCACTTTCCAGTCCTGTATGAACCATATCTTCGACAAGCAGTTGAGGAAGTCGGTTCTAGTGTTCTTTGACGATATATTGATTTACAGTCGTACTTGGGAGGACCATCTCAGACATGTTGAGGAGGTACTTAGCATTATGGAGAGCCAATCTCTATTTGCTAAGTTATCCAAATGTGAGTTTGGACTTAGGGAGGTTTTATATTTGGGCCATGTGATTAGTGTTGATGGGGTGAAGGTGCATGAGGAGAAGATTCAGGCGATTTGGGATTGGCCCCGCCCTCAAAACATTACTGAGTTATGTGGGTTCTTTGGTTTATGTGCTTATTACAGAAGATTTGTGAGAGGTTTTTCTTAGTTGACAGCACCTTTGACAGACCTCACAAAGAAAGGGGCATTCAGATGGACAGAACAGGCATAGGGAGTCTTTGATAGACTCAAGGAGGTTATGAGCACTTGTCCAGTTTTGGCATTACCTGATTTCTCGTAGCCATTTGTCCTAGAGTGTGATGCTTCAAGTCTAGGCATAGGAGTTGTGTTGATGCAGAACAAACATCCCATTGCCTATGAGAGCCGGAAGTTGCGAGATAATGAGAGGTTGTACTCTACCTATGATAAGGAAATGTTGGCTATTATGCATGCTTTAGCCAAATTCAAACAGTATGTTGTTGGCAGCAAATTTGTGGTAAGAAGAGACCACAATAGTTTGAAATATTTCCTTGATCAAACAAAGCTCAATGATCGACAACAAAAATGGGTGAGCAAGATTCAGGCTTATGATTTCGATATTGAATTCATAAAGGGGAAGAATAATATTGTGGCTGATGCACTCTCTAGGAAACCATCACTTGTTGCCCTATGTTCGTTGAGCGAGATTTCAGCAGATTGGAAGGCTCAACTTTTGGTTGAGTATTCCAAAAATCAGCATGCTTGTGAGGTCATGGATGGTTTGATAGTGGACGATAGATACAGTGTGGTAGATGATATTATCTATTACAAGGGCAAGGTTTATCTTGTTCCGGGTTCACAGTTGAAGAAACAAATTTTGCATGCTTTCCATGATACTCCTACGGTAGGACATCTAGGGTATGTTAAGACTTACAGAGTGGTTTGAGAGAGATTCTCTTGGAAGGGTCTCAAAGATGATGTTTTGCAGCATGTCCGTGAGTGTATGACTTGTCAGCAGAACAAGTCGGAGCATACTTATCCTACTAGGTTGTTACAACCCTTGCCTATACCGGAACAGAAATGGACTAGGATTTCTATGGACTTCATTATAGGTCTTCCTCGGGTGCAAGGGAAGGATTGTATCTATGTGGTAGTGGATAGGCTAACAAAACATGCCCACTTCTTTCCCATTGTAGTTGATTTTACAGCATCTCAGGTGGCTGAGCTATTTTTCAGAGAGGTGTTTAGACTCCATGGTCTTCCCAAGACCATAGTGAGTGACAGGGAGAGAAGATTCATGAGTTCCTTTTGGCAGGAACTTTTCAGGCTAGCAGGCACTGAGTTGACACCTAGTACTAGTTACCACCCTCAAACAGATGGACAGACCGAAATAGTCAATAAGTGGGTTGAGGGATATTTGCGTAACTATGTGTCAGGGCAGCAAAAAGCATGGGTACGTTGGTTGTATTTGGGTGAGTATTGTTATAATACTACGCACCATATGTCCATTGGTATGACACCTTTCAGAGCTCTCTACGGCTATGAGGCATTATCCTTCATTGATTTAGCTCTGAGTGACAGTAGAGTTCCTTTGGCTCAGGATTGGTTACAGGAGAATCAGGATATCATGAGATCTCTCAGGGAGAATTTACAGCATGCATAGAATTAGCAAAAGATATACGCTGATCGACATAGGATTGAGAGAGCATTTGAGGTGGATGACATGGTTTTCTTGCGCTTACAGCCATACCGGCAAAGCATCCTTAAAGGGGGGGAGCTGAGAAGCTTAAACCACATTTTTATGGACCATACATGGTACTCAGGCGAGTTGGAGAGGTTTCTTATGAGGTTGAGTTACCACTAGGCAGTAAAATTCATAATGTGTTTCATGTATCTTGCCTGAAAAAGGCCCTTGGACAACATATTACAGTTTCACCCGATTTGCCCCCCATGGATGAGGAAGGTAAATTGACTTTGGTTCCTGAGGAGATTCTTGAGGTGAGGGAACAGTGGTTGAGAAGCAGGGTGATTCGTGAGTATTTGGTACGTTGGAGAAATCTTCCCATAGAGGATGCCACTTGGGAGGGTGAGGCCATTTTACAACATCCAGCATTACAGTTGCTTGTGGGCAAGCATCTTCGAGAGGGGAGGACTGTCATGTTCCCTCTTTAGCTCTGTCTAGCAGAGACATGTGAGTCAACTTATTATGGGGTCTTGTAGGTTGACAACGATGGATAGAGACTCAGTGTGGTTATACAGTGTCTGGGACTTGGTGTTCTGGCAGTAGTTGATTAGTTTGGATCAGTTCCTTAATTTTAGGAGACAATTCCTACATTTATGGAGGATATCCCTACTATTTAGGAGGTTATGACCATACCCAGGGTTGGGTCTCCTTGAGATTATTCTTTGGGTTCAGTTTCAGAGGATTTGGGTTTGTTTCCTAGTTTCTAGGAGCATCCCTAGATTTTAGGGATGAGACTGCCAGTGGATCCTTGATTTCCGACTTCAGTCACAGACAGGTGGCAGGTTGACTTTCTGGTTTGTGGTGTCATTTGAGCATTTTGTAGCTATTTGGGTTATATTTTTAATATTTCCTAAGTTAGTGTTTATTATTTAAATAAGGCTATGTTTATAGCCATTTTGGAGTAATAAGGGGTTTTTGGCCTCATCTAGATGCGTATCCCTTGGTGTAATAGCTCGTTGGAAAGGTCTTGGACTTTTCTAAATATTTCTCTTTTGACTCAGATCCTTTCGGTGAACGGATTTCTTTAT
Organism: Cryptomeria japonica; assembly: GCF_030272615.1. NCBI lineage: Eukaryota > Viridiplantae > Streptophyta > Pinopsida > Cupressales > Cupressaceae > Cryptomeria > Cryptomeria japonica. The sequence goes on from NC_081406.1 coordinate 270,625,655, forward strand.
ATTTGAAAAAAGGTCATTTTTCTATACACTTGGCAACTTAAAATGAGAAATATAACATTTTAACCCTAAACGCCCCATTGAGTCACTTTTAGGGTTCGAGCTAAGTGGGAAGGTGTTATAAGGAAGTTGTGACCTAACTCTTCGATATCTTTTACACATTCAAAACTTGCTTCTTGCGAATTTGCTCTGGTAGAGCGATTCTTCATCTGGGATGCAAACCCCAGGTTGGATACTGGTTGGGATGTAGCCCCCAGTAGTAGTTTGTCAGTAGATACTTCAGGGTGTTGGGCATTGGTTGACAGAGATTGGGTGTGCTATTGATTGTAGAGGATTTAGATTGCATTCAGAGGGTTTCATCAAGGCAGCTAACCTTATTCAGCTGGCACGTGACTACAGCTGCAGCCCATTGGGAGTTGTGGTGGCGTCATTCTTCCTTGCTGTCCATTTTGGTTTGTTGCTGGTGTGAAGAGCTAGAAATATGCATATTGTATCTTGCTTATTCATTGCTGGTCAATTCATTTTGTAGCAGCTCCAAATTGGTAAATGATAATTGCTGGAATACAAGGAAATCAAATTATTGTCCTGGTACGAGTTGTAGTATTTTAGATTGTAAGTGTTCTAATTTATGAACATTGTTCCCATTCTTATTTCGCACTCTTATTGTTTACTATTTCTTTATATATATATCTTCAAAACTCCAAAACAAAAAGAAACAAACCCCCTTTCTGCACTTCTGTCTATTCTATAAGATCACTAGAAAATTACAAAAACCTAGTTTATTAAATAAAAATTACAGCAGATCAGAAATGGGATCCATCAGGGATCTTTCAGGGGTTTTAATCTCTTTTGTAATTTGAAATACTGAAATAAGTAAAGTGTTGAAAAACAAAGGTAAAATTGAGAAAAATAGTGAGCTACAAATGCGGGATTGAGCAGAGCACCTGGAATTAAGTAGTGTAAGCAGATTCAGATCTGACCCTCGAAAAAGATTCTAAAAATCCAGGACCAGGATGCTGCACCACGGTCCTTCAAACTTTTCGTGCGTCAAAAAGAGTTGATTCGTCTCTATGAATGAAGCTTATTCTGAGAAGGACAACTTTGTACCTATTTCCTGCACACAGAAAGAAGGGGAAAAAGGTTGGGAATAGGGGTTTACCTAAGTCAAACCCTAATTTGGAATCAACCTTGCATGAAATATTGCAAATGCTTGAAATAAATGATAAGAAGGTATACCTTAGATCTGCAATGATTGATGGTCGTGATACTTTGCTTCTTGAATGTAATCACATATGTTGTATGAAAATGACATGAACATGACAAAACCCTAATCACACAAACATTCTTGTGAATGATTGATGTAGTATTTCTCCACAATGGATAGATGAAGAATATGCAGCCTTGAAGACCTCTAGAAATGATTGATGATGAATACTTTAATACTTGAATGCTTGATTGCTTGAATGCAGTGCTTCGAATTTTGACCTCTATCTAAAATGAGAAGGGAAGACCTCCTTATATACTTTCCTGTCGTTAAACAAATTAATTTTTCACCATAGGCCGACATGGAGCAAGATTTCCCGCTCAAATTTGGGATAGGGCAAGGGGTTCAAATTAGGGCCTACCTAAGGAGGACCATAGTGTGGTGCCATGGTCTTAGTGAGGACCAAGGCACCATACCCTGGTTCTACCCCATATTTGGGCTAGGGTTAAGGTGCTATGTAAGGTGAAATAATATAATATGAACCTTGTTGCATGGCAGGGGCATAAATAGGTCCAGATCGAGCATGAGGATGAGAACACTAAGGTGAGAGCTCCAAATGTGGTCAAAATTGCAAAGGGTGCAATTTTAGGATGCTAAATTTAGCCCCCACTTTAGCGAGAGAATGAGCTTATGCAAATACTCATGGTAAAGTAGAAGAAAAAGGAATGAAGGAGATGATGAATGCAAAACAAGATCACAAGGAGTGTAAGATATCACTAATTTTGAGGAATGCCCCCAATCTTAGGATCTTAACTCACTCAAACATATGCAAGGGCACACAAAACAAGACAAAAACAAAAACAAAAACAAAGAGAAAAAGGCAAACAAAGATAAAAGACACAAAAAGACACACAACAAAAGCTAAAGACCAAAACAAGACCTCAAGTCAACTAGCCATAGAAACCTCGATATCAAATGTCTCGACAACTAATATTAATCTTGAAAAATGCCAACTCACGAACACAAGCGATCACATAAAAGAGAAAACAAAACATCATCCATGAACTATCAATAGAAAAGCTATGAGTTCATGAGAGGAAGAAGAGAGAGAGCATGAATACATACTATATGTGTTTATCTAGGTGATCCATGAGAAGAATGATGAAAAAGAGGAGAACATAGACATCTTTCCCCTAGATGTTTGCATCTAGGTGATCTATGTTGGGGAGGAGAGTAGGAATAGTCTAGCCCTATTCCACTAGTTTCATTCATCCTCATGCATGTGTGCAAGTAATGTCCGGTTTCAAGTGTATAACACCCCATATAAGAGTTTGTTTCCTTTGGTTTCAAGTGTGCTTCAACTTGTTTAAGACATGTAATGTAAATGCAAATGCCAAGGGGCGAGTGTGCAAATTTGGGAACATCTCATTTAAGAGTTTTGCTCTAGTTTTGAGAATGTGTAACCTCGATTGAAATGAATACATGCATGTTTCGAGTACATCATGTGTAAGAGTTTTTCTCTAGTTTTGATGATGTGTACCCATGTCTAAGACATATATCAAATGTTGCATTTGGTTTCGGGCATGAAGCATCTTGTGTAAGAGTTTTGCTTTGGTTTCGAGAATGAACACCCTGTTTAAGACATGCAAAGAGTGCTATGCAAAAATACAGTACAATATGGTACAAAGGGAGTGATATGGGTGCCCCCCTTAAGATGTCAACATAGTTCTATGTTGATGTCTTAAGGAAGCTTAGCAACAAGGATACCTAACTTTCAACACCAAGGAGATATCATTTAGGCAACAATGTCATAAATCCGAGCTAAAGAGGGGATACTCTTGTAAGTAGGGATAAGATAGTCGAAAAAGAGATAGCTTGCCACAAGTGTAAGGGAAATTCTATCCTTGGGGTAGAAGAGATATTTGCTCAAAATATTTCTACCTCCAAGAGGAGCTATCTTGATCAAATATGACATCTTATACCAAAAGAAGGGAAGGAGAACAAGAATGCATACCTACCCCTATTGCTAGGAGAAAGAGATTCTTGATGAAGGATGACATAATTTTAAACTAATGTGAGGAGGTAATTTTATGACAAGTGTACATTGCCAAGTGTAAAAGAAGTTGTAGCCCAGGACTTACACCTCTCACATAAGAGAGAATCCTTGAGCAAACAAAAACTTCACACAAGGAATGACATCAAATCATGAAACCAACGCCACTCAACAAAGGAAAAGTGGATCCTTAGAGAGGAGGGAGTGGAAAGGTTTCCCACTCAAATTTGGGATAGGGAAAGGGGTTCAAATTAGGGCCCACCTAAGGAGGACCATGACATGGCACCATGGTCCCAATGAGTACCAAGGTGCCACGCCCTGGTCCTACCCCATATTTGGGCTAGGGTTAAGGTGCTATGCAAGGTGAAATGATATAATATGAACCTTGTTGCATGGCAGGGGCATAAATAGGTCTAGATCAAGCATGAGGATGAGAACACTAAGGCGAGAGCCCCAAATGTGGTCAAAATTGCAAAGGGTGCAATTTTAGGATGCTACAGTGAAATGTTAGTTAGTACATCACATTGCACTAGATTTCTACACCTTGCCAGTTTCAAGTTGTTAGATGTCCTCTTGTAGGATTAGGTATCCTTCATGTTAGGAAGGATTTTGGGGAAGTGTAAAGATTCACGATTGGGTGGGAAAGCACTCTAACAATGTTCTTGATTGTGGTGTGCTCGAGGGAGATAGATGTCAGGAACTTCTGTTAGAATTATTGTCACTATGTATTTTATGCACTCATTGTAATTGACCTCATGTTCTCTTGTAAATGAAATAATTTCCTTGTGGTTTGCCTATCTCTTGGCTCATGTATTTAGACATTGAGTTGAAATCTACTACCATATCTCCATTCTTATATATCTAGGCAAATTGAATTAAATGTATGCTTAATTATGCGTGTGATTTAATGTATATGTATAATTAATATATTAATAAAATGAAGGTCTTTACGTTTAAATAACAAATCTCTCACAAATATAATCAAATAAAGGGTGTTAGTTATTCTAAAGCTAATGGAAGTGACTAACTGATTACAAGATTTGAGCAATGGACACAATAGTGTAATTGTCTTGTTTTCACCCTCAAATTTCACACCCACACTAGCTAATTGGAATATGAGAGTTGAAAATATTTAAATGATCATTAATTTTTGTACCTTCATTCACAAACTATACAACTGTCTCATCGAGTAGATTTAATTTGTTAAGGGTTTTGTCATGTAAAGACTTTCCATTTTGCTCCACAATCCCATTGTTGTATTTTCTTCGACAATACTGAAAAGAACATCATCTTCCAAACACATCCAAAGTGTGGGACATCTCTTTTATCCATATTTGCGCATTCCTCATTAATCATATTCACATATTTCTTTGACTTTCCTACCAATGCCGTGTGCAATCCTTGTTGCACTATCAAATCATGCATTTTGAGCTTCCATAGCTCAGTTATTATTCCCATTGAATTTCTCCACCTCTATCCTTACATTTTAAACCTTCACCATTTGATGTTGCAAAGCCAACACTAAATTCTAACATAGTCATTGCAAAAATAATTGTGTTGATGCCACTTGTTGTGGAAGTGGAAGAATAAACCCAAACAATTAAATATTGCAACACAAATTAGTTGCAAATAAATAATGAAGAAATAAAATAGAGGAACAAATTAACAATCAAGACATATATTTATTTGGTAAAACCTTGACAATATGGCAAGGAAACATCCATGGGGCAAGGTATCAATATTCTTATTGCTTAGAGAAAATAATTACAATATTCACAACTACTGCCAATAGTTTACCTTCAAGACAACAAAGACATTAAATATCTTCAAAATAACAACCACCATCAATTTTATAAATAAAGAAATTAGAAATTATCTCTTAAGATATATATATATTTTTTTCATAAGATTTGATTTGATTTGTTTTATTTTTTAATCATCATCATTATCCAACAACATGTACATCCATACAAATAATCCATGTACAAAAGCCACACTCCACAATAGTAATCCACATGAACACCATTGACAAGCATGATATAGCACCAAAACATAAAATGAGGCTAGCATATACATATCCACATAAGCACATTCAATCACATTATCCATACACCTCGATGGGCAATACACAAATAATGTCATCAATAGTATGATAAAGTACCAAATTGGATCAATAGAATGAGGCACACATGCTTGGAGCCTTACATTTGCTCAACATGATCTTCAATATCAAATTCTTTCATCCCACTAAGATAACTAGTATAATTTAGATTTTCAATCACACAATCTTCAATGTGAGTCATAGCCATGTTATGATTCAACCTAAGGTTCCTCCTTAACAAGAAGTGAGGAGGATAGAGAGACTTTAGAATACAAATTTAAAACACAAAACTGTAGGAGGCAATAATGATGAAAACAAAGTTTAGATCTACTTTTTAATAAAAATAGAGATGATTAGTTTTGAAAGTTAAAATGAAAAGTCAAACTCTAGGCATGCAAGGTTAGATGAGTCCACCCAAAAGAAGAAAAAATAATGTTTTTGTTTCAATTTATCCAAGTTAATCAATACAATAAGACAATAATGAAAAAAACCACATAGATAAATGAGTTGAATTAGAAGTCCTACACAAACATGCTTTACAAAATTGGTAAATAGGATTATAACACTTAACATTGTTTGTGATATAAAGATGTGCTCCAATTTATGCTCAATGATATGCTCCTAATTTTCACTATAAAATACAAGACAAAAAAGTTTTGATAGACTGAGAGATGACTTGAACTTTGTTAAAGCTTGATCTTACATTTGCAAACTTATCCAATATTTGTAGTTCTAAAATTTATTATGTTCTTGATCCTTTCACTTTGATCTTCAACATTTTTTTGCCTATGCTATTTGAACATGATGATACTTAAAGATTTTGTTGGAACTCGATGTGTTAGATAAGAGAGACAATTCGCTTCCTTCTTTTTAACTTAGTGAAACCCTTGATTCAATTTGATAATTTTGAATAAGTTGGAATATATGCCAATCATAAATGCATATGCCTACAATGACCTAAGGATCTCAAATATTGATTTAAAACTCCTTTACTAATATTCTAATATTCTAATGATACACTAAACTCTCTTTCTCTATATATTTTAATCTTTAAATTTTTAGAATAAAATTAAAATCCATACAACAAACACTATTAGAACAAAATTTAGATATTTTAGAAATCTAATTGTAATGAAATCACTTGAACCCTTAATTTTGAAAATTTGAAATGTTGCTCTTGCTTATTGGAGGAAAACATAAAAGCGTTGCTCATTAATCGTTGTTCGCTCCCTTTAAAAAATGAGATCTGGTTGAAAATGATGGGAGACCATTAGGCATTACCTAACTGCTGGAATTTCGGTTCATTTTTTATACAAGCATGCCCTTTAAAGCGTCACGGGGCCCTCGGTATGAGAAACCCATCGTGAACAAAACGGAATTGGAAATCCAGGATCCCGGATTTGCAGTCGTTTAATGATGTTGTGTGAAACTAAACAACATTGGTAATAATGACGTCCAGGAACCATTCAGAATCCGGCACGTAATCCCGTTGAGAAGCGAGTGGGACACTTTTCTGCTCCACTAACATTAGTCAGAGTTTTAGCGGCTGCATTTGACGGAATTTGATTCGCAGCCGATAAATTTCATAGGCACTAGCGTCTATACTAGTGGACAAGTTTCGGGTATTTAGGGAGAACAGCGGGCTATTTAACAGCGGATTTATTATCGTGTGCAGAAGCTGGTTTTGACCGGGCGGAATCGAACTTAGGACAAGTGTATATAAAAGGAGGAAGGGTAGCGGTCAAGAAAGCAATATGCGGAGAATTGTGATCGATAGAGCTCGAAGATTTGTGTCCCAAGCAAAATTGATGGCAAACAGCGTTTCTAACCATTCATCTGCTCCTCCTCGCAATGGATGGCGGAGAGATTTGTCTTCGTCGTCTCCTCTCACCGTCGCTACCATTAACCCAAAGGTTCCTTTCAACTTGTCTTTTTTGGTTATGTTGTTTTGTGTTTTCGGTTGAATCAGTGCAAAATTTGAATTTTGAGATTAGTTTTCTCAATATGTTTGGAAACCTATCAAAATCAATTTTCTTTTCAATGAGTGCCTCTTTGCAATTGATGTGGTGGGAAGTACCCTTTACTGTGTAAAACCTTTAGCGGTTAGAACAAAATATTTAGGAGCATTTTTTATGCAAGTTAATACAAGGAGAGCCAACTTTCATGAGGAAACAATATTGTCCTAAAGATCAACTTCTATTACTGGTTGAGACTGCTGTAACATCTGTGGCCCCTTAGACTGTTAGGTCTAATGGATGAACTTAATATCTTTTTATCACCAGGGTCATAGAGTATATGCTGCATGTCCTAGTTTATTGCTTTGTACTGTTGTAACATTCAAAGTTGAGTGTCGTGTTTTATCTGATTCCAATCCACCGGGTATCAATGGTATTTGAACTCAGGCCTTTTCTCCAAAAGCATTGATGGTTTATGCCTTCAGTTAATTCCACACAACAACAATTGGTGGGCTTTTGGATTGTCTTTCTGGGATTCGAACCCAGAGGCTCTTCTACGAAAGCCTCGTTGATTTACTGCTTAAGCTCAACTTATTCTACAAGATTTCATCAGGCCTTGGATTGCCCCTTGAGGCTTAAGCCTGGTGCTCTCCCATGGAGCCTCGACTATTTAGGGCTTAGTCTATTAAACAAGAAATCACCGGGCTTCTGATTGTGTCCATCGATTTGAACCCAAGGTTCTGTTATGAAATCCTTTCTAATTTGTGCATCCAATTTGTGATATTTAATTTGGGGAGAGTGGTTTGATGAAGAGCTAGTTTTCTCTGTTTCTTTATTCTCTTGCTGCATGTGATCATGGATTCGGTGAACTAAAATGTTATTTATTATACGCATCTTTGCTATTTCAAGGAGGGTGAGCTTGTCAATTGGAGGAGGCAAATGAGCTGCACGATGAGGATTGAGATTAATGGTCACCACAACACCTATTGGTGTTAGAGTTTATAGATCTCCTAGGTTGTGTGTGTTGTACGATGGAACTTGATCTCAACGAATGTTACATGTTGGGTGGAATGGCATTGATTGTCGATGCGAGAGATTGCACAATGGGCTGGTTATAGCTGAGTTAGCAAGGAGTGGAGCCCAAAATCACTATTCTTTATGTTTGTGATGCTAGCATGAGCTCATGGGACAAGTGATGTCATGGAGGGGCTTGCCATTATAAAGGCTCATGCAGGACCACAGAGGTGTTAGAGTTGGAAGGGCCTTAGTGTTGTTCCATTAGCTCCATAGTGACAATTTGTTAACAAGATGGGGCTAGGGTGAGCTCATAACATGTGTGTGAGGACATTTAAAGGTTGTGAGATGATAGGTTTGTGTTGATGATCTAATGGGCCATGCAACATGAGGAAGAGAGTGAATTCTTTGTTAGAATGAGATTGTGTGAGTTGTTGGATGAGATTCCATCTAATCAATCTGTGGGAACGAGATCAATAGTGCAAATAGAGCACTAGGGATGAGTTTGAGACATGTTGCTGAAGTAGAAGGGTGAGGGTTGATTTTGAGGACCAATAAATGCTAAGCACACCGGAGAAAGAAAGTGAGGGCACATAGAGCATAGGGTGAACACACAGGATGACATGAATACGAAGACTTCAAGCAAGAATACAAACATAAATAATAGAGCATAGGCAAGGTTCATGGGCCAAGAGGAGATATCTTTTATTGATTATTACTTATTAATAAATCATGAGCTAGAGCATATGGTGGAAGTTGAAAAGATGGCTTTGTATTTCCTATGGGCGTGTTGCGCAAGAGTCAACAATTACATTATCCTATCTTTTATAAAGTGTTTTTTTTTAAAGAATGTGCAATGAAACATAGTGCATTGCCTCTCTATGTTGTCATCTTCTTTCATGCAGAAATAAAATTTATCTGATCATCCACAAGCAGATATTTAAAACGTTTTTATTTTTGTGCCACTTGTTGCTTTGCTTCTGATCCAATGCAGCCATTTATGTTCCTCAAAACATTGGATCTTAATTTGGGAAAATATTTATGAAGTTATACTGTCAAAATTTGGTTTCTATCCTCTGCTAAATGACTGATAGATATCGTGTAAATATGCAACAATGACAATTCAGCGGGGTGCAATTTGTTCTAGTTTCTAAATATAGGGAACGCATTATGTAAAATATTATACGAGTTTGTTTAATCCATCGCAGAATTTAATAGATTAGCTGTTTGATGAAGCAATGTCCCTTTTATAATGTATAAATTATGATATCATATTTAGAAGGTTGATCTCCTAGCAGATTTATATGTATATTTTTTTTTTGTAGTTTCAATCCTGGTGTGCTTATAAGTTCAATTGAATTTCTCTTTACTTAATTAATATAGTTGATTTAGGTTGAAATGTGATTCTTCAAAGTTGTCAAATTGATCTGCATATTAATATTGGAAAGCAGCCATTTTTGATCGTGGTAGCATTTTGTTTATTGATGTGTAGTTAATGTGAGTTTTGGCGTTTGATTATATCATTAATAGTTATAACTATAAGAATGTAATAGTTCTTACATACTGTATGTTATAATTATTTCCCGTTATGTACTACAGGTTTTGGAATGTGAATATGCAGTGCGTGGAGAAATTGTTATTCATGCTCAGGTATTTGTAACCTCCTTAATTTTGATTTTGCATTTTTATCACTCACTTTGGCTTCTTTCTTGCTAGAGTTTGTCATGTATTTATAGTTCCTGATGTATATACCAGATGCTTACTGTTTCACAACTTTCTGCTTGATTATTAAAGTTTATTTAGGATCTAACTATGTTCTAAAAATCGTGCAAAGCCAGCAGTCTCTGCAGTCAGTTTTATTGCATATTCTTTTACTTTTTTTTGTTCATGGATTTACACTGGGTTCAATGGTGTCTGAAGTGCAAATGAACTCCTATGTGCATTTCCTGCAAGAATTAAATATTTTTCTTTGGGTTGTTCTGCTGATCTAGGAATGATGGTGGACATAGGGAGGGAGAAATTCTATACACATTGAGTTCGTTTTTGAGTTTGATTTCATTAGAATACTAGTAGAGGTTCAATGTTGTACTCTTCCTACTGAAAATAAAATGCTTCACAAGAATGCAAACCTCTTTCTACTGTTTCATTGAATAAATTCATATTTGCATATGATTCTAAGTCTTTTCCAACACATTCAGCAGTGCTGCCCTTTTGTTGTGTGCCATGTTTGGTGGAGTCCTTCTTAACATATTTTATGTGAAGTCCTTTCATTTTGCATCTTATTCAGCTAGCAAAGCTTCTTTTCAGGCTGTTATGGATTCAGACGAGTTAGGATTAGTTGATTCTGTTACCTTTCTTATTAAGGCAATTAATCTGGGTACCTGGATATCAATTGATTACAAGATGTTTTTATTTTTTATGTAAGCTTTATGAGATACTCAGCACCCATGTGTGGATCTTGATGCTACACATCATGCTATTCTTGTTCTGCAGGCTTAAACATGGCTATATTGTGAAACTGAACTTTTGTAAGGTTTTAGACATTTATTGTTTCATATGCCAGCATGACATTGTGGAAACATAAAATGCTTAATAAAGAAGCCACTATTTACTCACTCTCAGTCTAATATGAGACTTCTACCATACTGTGTATATGTATCTTTGTTTTAATAGGATAGTTGCCTGGATGGAGTGTCCTTTGCCTTAGATGCCATAAACATGGAGTATGTCTCCACCTAGGACTTGCACCTGGCCTCATCTGTTGTGGTGTGCCACACTTTGATTGGCATGTGGTAGTTTACCCATTTAAATATTCAACATTTAGATACATAACCATGCAATGTGTCTCTTAGTGATTTTAATATTGTCTTTGCTCTGAAAGCGCCATTGATTTATCACTTGAGCTTAACCAATTCGACAATGTATATGTCCTTTGTTATTTTATGATACGGTGAGGAAATAATTCCAAGTAGTAGGGGTCAATGACAAATTTTCTTGCCTTTTGGGTCTCTTTCCTACTTCATTGAATGTTATTTTCTTGTAATTTTTGTGTAGTTTATTTGTGAACACATTTCTGTTTACTGTTGTTTTGATAAGTTGCCCATCTATGTATTATTGTGGGGAAAGGCCAATGAGGGAATTAATAATAAGAATACTGATTTTCACAGCAGTACGCATGAATAATAATAATAAACTTATCTAGAAATTGAGTAAATTCAATGTAGAGTTAGATATAGTTAGCCTTCAGGGAACAAAATTTTGTAAGAAAAATAGCAATTGATAGTGCAAAAAATATTCTGTAGGATCACTTACCTGCAAGTTAGCCGGGTTATGATTATGTGGACTTTGAAAGAGCAACTGGTTTCAAATTGAAAAAGAATTGTGAAAGAAAAATACACAACTCTACATAATTCTATTTGACATGATCCAAACATATTTTACCTGTAAATAGTTTTCACTGCATTGTTTATTTTGTCTCGCTAGTGAAAGTACAATTAGATTATTTGTGTCTTTCCTCTTTCACAATGAAGCTGCAGTGTTTTCACTTTAACATCTGATGCAATTTGGAGAAGTATTTTATATCTAGTAAATAGTTTCTAATTCTATTACATCCAATATTTTCTTACACATGTGAAATGTGGAATGGTTACATTTTTCTTATCATGTTATTTCCTTTCACAAATCAAAATGGGCATAGATTATGTTGTCTTTGCACAGAACAGCACTCATGCTAAAGCATGCTAGTATCTTATAGGTTAATGAGAGCAGGTAAACTGGTATTATTCATGCTAATAACTTAATAAGTGATTGTATGCATTTTTTGATCTTTCATATTCTTGATCTATCTTATTAATTTGAAGATTCTCCTTTTCTGTTTTGCCTTGGCAGCACTTACAACAGGAATTGCAAACAAAATCATCTTCACTTCCTTTTAGCGAGGTATGTAATTTGCATCTTTCATATTCGCAAGGCATTTTTGATCACATGATTTTGGTGATCTGAAGAAGCAATCCCATTTCAATCCATTTCATTGCTTGTATGGACCAGCCACTTGGCCTGGATTGAATCTTTGAATCCCACAGTCTAATTATGTGTCTTTCAATTGAAATTAAATTCCAATGCTACTCCATTTGTTTATTTTTGAAGTCATCCTTATAGATAGCTTATACCATCTGAATTCTTTGCTGTTGTAGAAATCATCTTTTTATCAGGACTATTTTCGCTGGAAAATGATTGATATATTATATGTTTATATGTGGGTGTCAGAGAATGCGATCTTGGAATTTCCACATAAATTTTTGTTCTCAGAACAATTAATAATTCAGAGAATGCGATCATGTAGAGACACTAATTTATTCATTTAACTGACCATACTTTGTAATTGCAGATTATTTATTGCAATATTGGAAATCCACATTCATTGGGTCAGCAGCCCATTACATTTTTCCGAGAGGTTTATTTCTTTTTGTTATTTTTGTATCTGTCAATTGACGTGATTTGTGGAAGCTTTTACCTTATGTTTTGTTAACTCCATTTTTTTAATGATATTTGTATAGGTGCTAGCGTTATCTGACCATCCAACACTTTTGGACAAAGACGAAACACATGGCATCTTTAGGTAGGCCAATCTACACATGCCACTATCTTACAAATTTCAAAGCTCACTAAGAATATTTTGCAATTTCTGTTTTAATTTTTTTTGTTCATAAACCTTTTCATTGGTGTTAAGATACTAACAATTGCTGTTACAGTTCTGATTCTATCAGTAGGGCTTGGCAAATCCTAGATGGAATTCCGGGAAGAGCTACTGGAGCCTACAGTCATAGCCAGGTATAATATTATTTTTCTTTCTATGTTGATTCTGCATATCCATGGTTGAATAAACTTGTTGAGAAATCTATATAAAAAGGTAATATCTGCAAATCAAGTTTAGCATAGTATGAAGGTGTCAAACTGATTTACTATGAAATTTTTATGTTGGAGGATGGATTAGATCCATCATTGTAATGGGCTATAATTTGTTTATCCCTGTAAATCTGTGTTTAAAAATTCCATGGCTTGCAGATGTTGGCAGTGGCTCCTAAGTCAATACTCTGGACCTCTCTGTGTAATACTAGGAATTTTACCCTCAGTTGCAAAGAAGTTTCAAGTTATATGTTTTCAATAAATGTTTATTTTCTTCTTTTTTATTCTAAACAATAATTTGACTATTAATATCTTGCCCATCAAGATGCATGAAAAGAGATTGTTACTTAACTTACTTTTAATATCATCATTACTTTTAAATTTCCTAGTAACCCACAAATGGTGAGCAAAGATAAGCTTAAGTTGTGGGGTAAGAGTGGGGAGCTAATGATTCATACAAACCATAGAGAAAAGTGAAAGATCACGGGCTCTTCCTTACTCACTCACACATATCTGAGATTTGTGTTTATCATGTCATCTCCTTCATTACACATCACCTATTATCATCATAATCAATCATAAATCATTAAACACGACTGTTCTTTCCTTTGTGTACTCTCCCTCTCCCATTCCCGTACACTCTTTGTGTTTATACTTTATAGTGTCTTCTCCATAAAGAATAAGTTATAACCTAGCAGTGAAACAATCAATCATGCCAAGTTATAACCTAGCAGTGAAACAATCAATCATGCTCATCATTAACTAATTGCATTAGCCAAAAAATTAATTAATGGTTCCTCATGCGCAATCAGTTTTAATATATTATGCTTAAGAAGGCTCTCATCATTATTTTTAATATTTGAAACTCAAGATAAATTGATAAGTTAGATTGTAGATTAAACATGTTAAACTTGCAATGGTCAATGCACATTCACATTCTTGGAGGATGTAGCCATATCTGCCACTCTTTCATTTGTTAGATTAAACATTAAAATTGTGAAGTCTACAGTTAATTAAAAATTTGAAGTAAAGGATAATGTATCAAACTCCCAATGTTGTGATGATCTATTAAATAGGATTAGATTGTTGTGATTGGTCAATTAGTTTCTGAATTAGCAATTTAATTTCTAAATACTTACAATTTGATGTCTCATTGGAGATAAATATTGAATACTCAGCATAAGCTGCACTCAAATGAATAAGTTATTAAATTAAATTATCATACTGCCATCTGAAAGCATGTTAATTAATTTGGGCTCCTGAACTGTAACACGGATTGGTGTTATGATTTTAAATCTTGTTATTTACCTTCATAAAAGTTTTGTATGTTTGTGATCTTAGTATTTTACTACGTACCATTAAAGTATGTTTCCTTTAATTTGACGGCCAGCCTTGATATAGATGCTGCGCTTGATTTATTGTCAATACGCCTCCAAACAGTTAAGGAAGTAACAAGTTAATCTCTGCTTGCCAGTTGTCCATTAATGTTTTATTGAAAGTCTTTTGTTTGAGTTGTCCAGTGTGCAAATCAAAAGACAACAATTAGTCCAAAGGTTATTGCATCATTCTATGTTTTTGTTTCTATGAAATGAACTCCATGAGTGTGATTGTGGTTTTTACAAAACTTCAACTTTTAACAGAAAATACTCAATTACGATAGTTTTCTTATATATGCCTTATGTATGCATCTAAACTGTTTAACATTGACAGGGTGTTAAGTCATTACGTGATGAGATTGCCAGGGGTATTGCTAAACGTGATGGTTTTCCTTCCAATCCAGATGACCTTTTTTTGACTGATGGAGCAAGTCCTGGGGTAAATTAGACTCTATAGCACTGACTGAAGAATTTGCGAGCCCAGATTCTTATATTTTATTTATAATAGTCCCCACAGGCTACAAGCTGTTTGGGAAGATATGCATGCTTACTATTATATTGGATATGATACGCACAGGTTCATATGATGATGCAGTTGCTTATAAGGTCAGAAAAGGATGGAATTCTTTGTCCAATTCCACAGTATCCACTGTACTCTGCATCTATTGCCCTTCATGGTGGGAAACTGGTACGTATGTCTAGAGTGGCTTTATTTTGACTTTATACAAAGAATTGGCATTTTTTACCTGTTTTTGGAAATTTTCCCTGCAGGTATGTCTTCTGCATGTTTGGTTTTCGGTGTTCTTAGAAGGTTTACTTATTAATCAATTCTCTATATTTGTAGGTTCCATACTACTTAAATGAGGCAACAGGATGGGGATTGGAAATATCTGAGGTCAAAGAACAGCTGAAAGCAGCTCGCTTAAATGGAATTGATGTTCGGGCTATTGTTGTTATAAATCCTGGAAATCCCACGGGTCAGGTGAGCCAAACGTAGTTCACAGCAATAAATTTGGTATCACATTTTTCTGAGATTCATATTGGACTAGTAATGTACTTGAATTCTTAGAGGCCTGAATGCACTTTAAGCCTTCTATGCTCTATTGTACAATAATGGAAAGAAATACTGTGATTGCATGCCTTCTAAATAGATTCAGCATGGTTAATTGGAAAACTGGATATGTAATTATTCTCGAAGTTTCAGTCTTTGCAGCACTCTTGATAACACTTGAAATTTCATGAAGGTTCTATCAGAGGAAAACCAGCAAGAGATAGTGCGCTTTTGCAAGAGTGAAGGCTTGGTTCTTCTTGCTGATGAGGTAGCTCCTTTAACCACTTATACCATCAGTTTATAATTTTCTTCTTTGGTTAGATATGATTTATTGTAAAAAAACAAATTCTCTTATCATAATTTTCTATAGAAAAGATTTTACTCCTTGAGGACTGTCTGTGCCATTTATATTAGTTGATCGAATTGATAGCGATTCACTAGTATATGAGGACATGAAATCAATTCTTGAGTTATTCGTGGTGGAATAGTTTCCACTAATTCAGAGTTAGAAAAAATTACTTTTATCTAACTCCGAATATTTAGATTGAGTTAGTATTTGGGAAATGCAGGTTTACCAGGATAATGTTTATGCGGATAACAAAGAATTCCACTCTTTCAAAAAGATTGCAAGGAGCATAGGCTACAGCGAAGAGGACATTTGTCTTGTATCTTACCATTCGGTATCCAAAGGTACTTAAAACGAGTGACTTCCTATCTCTCATTTTGGATGTTAATGATTACTGTCAGATATAAAAACTGAAATATTTTATGTAGTTATATGTTAGTTGGAAATTGGAAAATTTCAAAATATTTCATCTTTCTGAAATAAGTATATACATGTAAAAGATGTATGGTGACTATTGAATTAATTTCTGGTGGACATCTATTTGACAATACATAATCTTTTGGAGCTTTCCCTTTTACTTCTACATGGTAAGCTTTTATGATGCATTGTAGTCCTAAATTACCAATTAATGTCAGAGCTGTTTGATAGTTATTTCAAATTTTCAATTCAAAGTTTTTAAAATTCAAACTTTCTTTGTAAGCATTTTGTGTAAATGCTTGTAAATTAATAATTTGGATGCCTATGGGGCCATGCTACTTTAATCTGTCAAGATGATACATGATTGCCATCTCTGGGTACTTGGATGATAGATTATCATAGTTCCAAGCTCTTTTTACATTCCTTTATACCTTTTAAATCGGAGATAAGAGTACAATTTTGAGATACTATATGTAACCAGTGATTCTCGATGGAATTAAAGAAATATATATGGGATACAAGCAAAATTTATATTATGGGTATTTCATTGTTCAAGAGTTCACTTCTGTCAAGAAAAGCAGACCATATGTACGTAGCCTTAGAACAAACTTGATTCTCAATAGAAAGTGATACAAAGGGTTGAAATATAGAGGAAGCAGGCCATACTCCAGCAGTCACTTCCGTTTTTTCTCTATTCTATATTCTCGACGCTCCATCTTCAGTCTTCAATGGTTGTATCAAATTTCAATGATCAGGGTCCCATTACAGAGGCTTTAAACTTAAAAAACTCGTTGAATTATCAATTGTATTGTTCCTTTTTGGGATACTCCTGATTTTTGCCTTAAAACAGTAATTCTTACTTCAAAATGTAATGACTTTATTAAACATAATATAATAAGATTTTTCTGTGTTCAGATAAACCATGCAACTCAATAATTGTCGCAATTTGCAGGGTATTATGGTGAATGTGGAAAAAGGGGTGGCTATATGGAGGTTACTGGACTTGACAGTGATGTCAAGGATCAATTATATAAATTAGCCACAGTGAATCTTTGCTCTAACATTTCAGGCCAGATACTGGCGAGTCTTATAATGAATCCCCCACAGGTACATGCTTGTGACTGGATATTTAATATTTTTTTTCCAGAAAACCCTGGTTTGAGTATTAACCTATTTAAGTTTCCCTTCTGATTTCTGTACTCGTTATGAAATGCTTCTTGTAGAATGGAGACGAGTCGTTTGAAATGTTTTGTACAGAGAGGGATGGCATTCTTTCATCACTTGCAAGGCGGGCAAAGGTTAGTTATATAAAGCCTAACGTTGAGATGCTGCTTCAGTTCTCTTTTGAGTTAATATCTTTTCCTCGTACATGTATATCTGTTTGTATAATCAAGCCTGCCTCTACAAGGTCCTGCGATCACCCCACAAACTTCCTGTTTATATTGCATGTCCTAAGATTTTATCAATTTATTTGTTCAAGCATTACTCTGGATGGACCCATGTTTACTTTATTTTCTCATAACTTTCCAAGGCTTAATGTATGCAGTGATATCATTACAGTTTGTCATTAGTAGATACAGAATCATGTTTAAATGCAAATCGATAGTTAAGGTAGTTATGACTGTTAGCCTAAAAAAGCTCTACATATTAGCTTCTTTCTTAAAAGACAAGCAAAATGGAGGATTGCCGTTGCCCTATGACATACATGGAACATAAATCTTTGTTGGCCAAGCTTGTGGGTATCGTCACCAGTTTCAGCAGTTCCAATGAAAAAGCTAAAATGGATGATTAATTATCATTGCCTTGTGACATACATAGAGAGCATATTTGCTTTGGCTGAGTTGGAGAGTCTAGTGGGGAACATCCGATTATGATAGCTGAAATGTATTTATCCTTCTGTAAGCAGCCAAAATGTTCGGGGAGTAGTATATTGGCTTGCTAACTGCAATGTACGATTGGTGTAGTTTGTGGGCCAATTTCCTACACGGAATTGCGGGGCTGGGGTCTGGTTATTACTGGACCAAAATGTTGGTGACATCTTAGGTGTTTTATGCTGTTGGCAACCTATGCTTTAAAATATAAAAGAATTTCATCCATGTGTGTGTGTGTTTATGTACTTACTAGTCATGTTTTCATATGTTTGGCGTTAACATCATCTATCCTTAAGTTAAGAGTTTTATATAGTGATAGAACTGCTTCTTGTGTGGTTCAAAAAATCGTTTTGTTCAAGCTTTAACCCTGATCTTCTTGCCGACTGGTTGCCTAATTCTTAGAAGTTTTTTAAGCTTCTTATACCAAATGTATCACAGCATGGCTTAAGTGTTAGGAGTCATTCTGCTTCTATGGTTGGTATTAGCCATATGTAAAATGGTGACATTTTCTTGTTTCAAGTATAAAATATTATTTCTTACTCCCTGCACCTAAGTTGGCTGGTTCACTCTCCCAGTCTGGCAAGTTGGATTTTCTGTATGCATTTATGCTAAGGCTATTTGTAACAGTTTTCTCATAGAAGTTGATAGTTTCTGGCTAATGTTGGCATTACACTAGCATACGGATGATGCTCTTATAGCTCCTATTGTATAATATGAACTTCACTGAATGCAATCCACTATTGTAGGGTCTAAATGAATGTTTGTATTTATTTTTATAACATTTTAATCTTTTGATCATACTGGGTGACTTTTGTAGACATTGGTGGATGCATTGAACAAGCTAGAAGGTGTTACTTGTAATGAATCAGAGGGTGCCATGTATGCTTTTCCTCGCATCCACTTGCCACAACAAGCAATTAAAGCTGCAGAAGCAGCTAAGATGGTGCCCGATGCTTTCTATGCTACAAAATTATTGGATGCTACAGGGATTGTTGTAGTTCCAGGTTCTGGATTTGGTCAGGTAGGTTCTATGGGTAATTTTTGCTGATTCAAGTTTCTCATTTGGATCAAGTAAATATTTTGATTTCAGAATGTTGACATTTATCTTTTCTGGAAGGTACCTGGCACATGGCATTTTCGTTGTACAATTTTGCCCCAAGAGGATAAAATGCCAGCAATAGTTTCTGGATTAACAGAATTTCACAAGAGGTTCATGGAAGAATTTCACGACTAATCATGCTTGAAATTGGGTTTGATGTGCTTCAATTTGCACTATTCGGTATTAGACCAAATGAAATAATGCTGATTTTGCCGCAGCAGCGTCTTCATTTTTCATTGTAGATGATTTTCACTTTGAGACTTTATTACGTGTACCAGCACTGATTGATTTTTTCAATAAAATCATGCATATTAGATCACTTTGTTTGCTTTTTGCCTCTTTTTCCTTCTCTCGATGGTTGATTGTTAAGGGTGAAAATTAAGTCATTCCACCGTGAAATGTAAGGTTATCGTTTTCTAGTTCAGGACCTCGACAATTGTTGGAAATTACACCTTCAGCAATGCCAAGAAATAGAAAGCCCTAAAAGCTAACACAATGTAAAATTTGGAACTGCATAACAATTTTTGTGGGATTTTGAACTTTTCATTGACAGGTATTTGATAATCAAGCTCCGTGAGTGGTCATTTCTTTTATGATGTTTCTCTCATGTACATTTGTTCTTAGTCAGGATTTATTACATGATTATTTTGGTTGTACTCTTGATGCATTTTTACATGGTTAACTCTTTCTTGCTTGCTAATTATAGTAATTAGATGACAATATCCTATGCATTGGCAAGTTTAGACTTAATTGAATTGTAGCACATTATAGTGGTTTGATTCATTTTGCTTGTTCTGGCATTCTTTTATGTGAGAAAAATACCATGTATGGACCTTTGGTATTGAAAGATTTACAAACAAAAGCTCAATATGAGTGCGAACAAACTATGCCCATAACTGGAAATAAGACAAATTCATCTTGTACGTTAAACTTTTCAGGAAAGAAATGTGAGATATGAGATTTATAGAAATTTTAGTACCATAAAAACACTTTGAAAATGATAATAAGAGAAGAATATAAATATAGGCACAAAATAAGAGACCACTTTAACTTAGGAAAACCCTTATAGAAAGGATCAATTTCCAAAACCATTGAACCGATCTGTTCAATAACAAATGATCACACAACAATATTAGGTTTAGAGTCATAAATGGAGATAAAAATCTTGTTCCTTTAGAGAAAATTCCATAACATTATCTTGCAATGCAAGTCACCCAACCTCCACCCAAGCACTCAATAAATAGAGAATGACCATACACAATCCTAAATATTTTTAGGGAACCATGTACTAAAACCATACTCATTTATAGTGTCCAACCTCATGGCACAAATTTGAATGCCCCTTTTCCTTTGTAAGTTTGTCATATCCTACCCATCAACTCAGGCACCTCGTTTTGGGACTGTTTTTCTATTTAAATATGCTTTAACATGTGCCATAGACTTCTAAAATTTTATGAAGATTCTTGGTCCACTTTGTAACCTTTCTCATGCATGTTGCATCATGGGCTAATTTTTCGCACAAAATGTCATAGATGCTCTTACACATCTTACATGGCATAATGCTCTTACAAATTCATGCATAAATGTCATACCAAAGAATATAGATGGCATAATGATCAAGTCATAAGAGATGCCCTTTTCCACAAGGGTATATCGAATATTACAAATTAATAAATAATCAAATAAATTGAACATTAGGACTTGCAAGGTGTGAGACACACTTTAACCATTATGTAGTGACGACTCTATTCTCATGAGCTTCACACAAGCATCTAAATATCTTAAGTGACCACGATTCCCCACAACTTTCTCATTCTTCATCATAACAAGCACAAAAGATGAGAACCCCAAGCAAAGATGAAACGTTAAATGTCACATAAGCACACCACTCTATTAAGCCTTAACTTGTTGCCAAAACACAAACTCATATGTTTGATCTTTGCCAAAACAATATCGGGCATGTAACACATACTTACCTCTAGTTGAAAGAATAGCCACAACTAGTCGTTCACATCCAACTAATCACAACCATTTTAGAGCTACTCTTGACATTTCCAAACCATTTTGTAGCTCACATCCTTGTTATCCACTATCTTGCTCAAGGTTGACATCTTCCTAGATAGAAAACATATTGATGTGCAAAAAACCCAAACACCTCGATATCCCACAACAATGACACTTGTCAACCAAGGATACATATACCTTTAAGGACTCCCATTTCATAGATAATGTCTAGTTTGGTTTCGACCAAGGAAATACAAAAAATTCACCAATGATGCTCACACGAAGGTGTGGCTCATGTAATCAAAACTAGTGTTGGAGAACACATGCAATGATTTGCACAATTATAATAGAAGACTTTACAAATAGAGCGTGCATCCTCCAATAGTTTTCCACTCATTCTCACCCATGATCTCTGTTAGAGTCATCTTTTATAGGCTAATAATAATTTATTTAATTATTAGTCTATTATACTCTATGCTTAAGCTAAACTTAAGAATCTTATAATTCTTTAAGGTTTTCACCTATAGGGTTTCGAGTATCCTTTTATAAGGATTCTCTCTTTGTATTTTCATAACAACTGTAATTATTGAATTGCATTCTTGTTGCACAATCAATACACCTCCTCTTTTCTGGATCTCTGGACTCTGGCCTCCATAGCTTTTTTGCTTCTCCTTTTGTGACAGGTTTGCATGCAGGTGATATTTGGGAGTTGTAGAGTTGATTTTTCCTCAGCTCCAATAATCTCTTTAGTTTTCCCAACTTCTTTATATCACAAAGGATAGAGATCAAAGAGCTCACATACTATTACTAAGAAAAAACAATGAAGTACAATAACAATAAGTGACCACAAACATAGTGTTAAAAATAACTCAACACACATCTCAACTCTAGTGCCATATGAATCAAACCTCTAGAAAGAAATGCAAGACCATAGAAAAAAAAGAATGCAAACCATACCACATACCATGTCCTTTCGCTAACACAACTAATTCCTCTAGTTGTGACAAGTAAGATCCTCAGCTCCAAAATTCCAAATAGAAAAGCCTTACACGATATCTAATTGTTTAACCCCAAAGTCACACAACAAAAATATATCAATGAATCAACAAGGATGCAATCTTCTCAATTGTAGGAAGATCAAACTAACCACTACTCAAAACTAGGGAGCTTACACAAAACCATCCCATGAACTCAAAATTGTCCTCTTGAAGACACCATGCCAAGTACTCCTCAAAACTAACATCCATAGCTCAAGACTCATTCCCATGAGAAGCAAAAACACAATATATCTAAGTAACCAAGTGGGCAAACCTATAAGACAATTCTTCAAGTGGATTAAGCGTAGTGTATGACATTGCTTCTCATGAGACATACAAAGTTACACTATCTTTCGAGATGTAATCTCTTCACTAAGACAATTCTTCAAGTGGATTAAGAGTAGTGTATGAGATTGCTTCACATGAGACACACAAAGTTACACTATCTCTCTAGATGCAATCTCTTCATTAGGTTCATTTTAAACTCGCATCTAGGCTTAGGTGAAGGCTTCATAGTCTTTTTGTCAAAATCTCATTAAAATCTCATGTTCCAAAACATGATCTCTAGCCTCACCCATATTTGAAAAACACCAATTGCATAATTAATAATCTTGTGCTAAAATCCAATTGAAAAACTACAAGATTCAGGGGTATCTAAGCAAACATAGATAATGAAACAACTAGAAGATCACCACAAATCATTGCTAAATCTCCCTTTGCATGGTTAGTATAGAATCTAGGAACTCTCCATGACATCATGATTTTGATCTCCTTAGCAAAAGATCACCCATCACCAATGTATACATATGCTTCTAAGAGTAGCCATATTATGCCAACATTGCAAAAAGAAAAGATCTAGAGTCCTTCATGATATAATAACATATCATTGCTAAAATTCCCATTGAAAGGGATCTAAAATTAACCATGGCATCATGAACATGTCCTTGGTGAAAATCACTCATAGCCCTCACACAATCAAACAACTCAACTATAACACTAGGAGCTCCCAAAGGACAAAGTAAAACCACAATCTCCAAAAAAAGATAACATCTACATGTTCCAAACTGAATGTGATCTAAATTACTATGACAAGAATGTTGTGAGAATTCCAAACTATTACAACATGAATCACAAGTACTCTATCAATCTATTTCATTGTCTTATTAACACAACACACCAAAAAATCCTAATGGTCAAAGGATCCACAAACTAGAACCCACAACTCCATGACATTTGAATAGTTCACAACAAAAACTCATTGCAACAACGGATTGAAAATACATAGGTATATACTACTTACATATGAGTTTTCTATGCAATATGAAAGTATTTACAACCCATAAAAGTATTACATGACATCCAAAGGTGGAAAAAAATATGGTTAATGCTTCAATTGAAACCAAAGAAACCAAAAAACTCATAAATCTCAATTATGTGACAATAAATTCACCTTCACATCAATGATAAATAAATTACAAATGACAATAGACAATAATGTAGGTTCTCCATAGCGCGTACTGCAAATCCAAAATGTTGAAAATTCACAAATAGAGACAACCATAGTTAATGGACCTAGTAAAACCCATTGTAAAAATGTTGATTAACACATCTACATCAAGAAAGATGTAACCAAACTTCTCAAACTATGAATGAAGCATGCATGTAAATATGCAACTATCTTGCATCCCATGGGAATCAACTCCATAAATAGTCTCTTTGTAGATCTACAAAACCATAGATTTTAAAATAGAAAATATTGAAAAACCATATATTGATTGGGGGTGCCATACAATTTTGAATCCATTCATCATCCAAAAAGCTCACAAACTTTAAAGATATCAAATCAATAAGCTAAAACAATAAAATATTATTATAAGAGAAATCATAAACCTCAAATGATTTTTTGGTAGAGCTAATATATTAATCAACACGAATCTAAAACATTATAGTACAAGCACCTAATAGGACCAAGAGGCTATCTAAGAACTTTATATAATCAAGCAAGCCAACTCCATAAGCTTCACTTACATGCAAAATGAGGAGCTAGCTTATTCCAAGAGCTTCTAGGTCATCAAAATACCAACTCCATAGCTTATATGCATTTAAGGGGTAATCATCTAGTGCTTTTCAATGTTAGGAGCTAAAATCAAGAACTAGAGGAAATCTAACTACATAACCATATGACAAAGGAGTAAATGCTAGGCACCCAACACAAGAACTTCGTTGCAAAAGATCATAGGATGATATTGATAGCCACTATGCTAGAGGGTAGTTCCATATTGTCAAATAGGAGCTCCAATCAACACCATGTATCTTACAACCACATGAAAATCTCTAAAATGATCCATCTTCAATATTAAGACTTCCACTTGAGTAAGGATTGTCACAAGGAGACAATGCTCCTACAATAAAAAATAGGTTCTACAACATGCAACTCACATGCAAGGACATGCAAACCATATGCACATACATGCAACTCAGACAATCCATGAAGCTAACTCAAACTTTGATATCAAATATTAGGAAAATACCATGAATACACCTCAAGTACCATAATATTTACAAATAAAAGTTTGATACAAGTGCAAATAAATTGTGTCCATAAAGTAAAAATAAGATATATTTATTTCCTACATCTACCCTTTGATGAGAGATATATGAGATATCAAAAGTACAAAAATTTCAATAGCACGTGTAAATCAATACTTAGAAATAAATGAGGAGAGAAGCATAAATAAAATATAAGATACATTGATATACCTTGGGAAAACCCTTTCAATAAAAAGTAAACCTTCAAATTATTGAACCAATGCATTATTTAACAAAAAAATACATATTATAATATTAGGCCTAAAGCCTTAACATGGAGATTCACATCTTGTCCCTATAGGATAAATCTAACTACATAACCATGTAATGCGAAAATCCCTAGTCAACCTCAACCCAAGAACCCAATAAATAGTGAATAACCAAATAAGAAACCATAAATAATTCTAGTAAAACTTGTATCCAAACTACACTTTGAATGATATCTAACCTCATGGCATACATTTCAGGCCCTTCCATGATGGGTCAATAAACCAAGAATAAAATATTCTCTTACATGTCATAAGTTTGTACATTATACCCATTACCTTGGGTGCCCTGATTTGACATTATTCTCTCATTCAAAGTTGCTTTATGACAATAATCATAAATTGTCACAATTTGGTTAAAATTCTTAGCATATTATAACCTCCTCTTACATGCTCTTATGAGTGCATAAATTAATCTTACATGACAATTCTCAATCAATTCACACACACTCATAATACCAAGGAATACACATGACATAGTGACAAAGTCATAAGTGGAATACCCTTTTCTATAATGGCACATCAAATATTACAAATCAATATACAATTAAATAATTAAAATATGAAGACTTGTAAGGTGTAGGAAATGACTATTAATCCCAACAATTTATGGACTGGCACATGTTCTTTTGTTCATTTTGATAGCATTGTGTTCTTGAAGATAGTATGGATTTTGTTGAGCCTTATCATGATTTATCTTTTGATGCTTGTCTACTTGTTTCCCTACTACCCATATGGTTTATGCATCTAACCATCGTACCTTTCATGCTAAGCCATATCCTCTTAGGGATATACCTAACTTTCATATTTAGATTGTTTTTTGAAAGTTACCATATAGTTAGATATATGCATCAAAAGCTAGTTAGAGATAAATATGTTCGTGTTGTTGTCACAACATGTCCTAATTTATTTTGAACCAAGGACCCCTATTAAATAATGAAATTGTTAATAAAATATTTCTTGGTATTTTCAATTATTATTTATGATTTCCTAGTTCATTCTTTTGGGTGCATTGTCCTTAATATGTGCATTCTGTTTCAAAGCTCATTTATTATTTTCCCTTGTACCCTTTTGCTTCATGTCTTTAACGATTTCCAACCTTGCATTTTCCTAAATTTCAATTAGTTGATAATTTTTATCTTTGGTTTTAATGTTTTGTTTAAACATTTTCTTAGGTTTGTGTTTCTATAGTTAATATTTCTAGTCTAGTTTAAGTCCCCTTGTTCTTGAACTTCAAGCCTAGATTAATTTGTTTTAGATGCTTGTTGCATTTTTTTGAGGCCTTCAACCCAAGTTTTTCTCTTTTATCCTTTGAGCTTTATCCATACCAAAAATTGGTTTTGCTCCTAGTTTATTATAAAATCAATCTTTTGACTCTCTCCAATCTAATTTGTTACCTTTTGCATCTAGGTCTACCTAAGTAAATTATTCATCTACTTTGTTGAACCTAATAGCCTTTTTCTAGATGATTTTTTGTTTTGGGAAGATTTTGATTTGTGGAATATTTTGAATCTATTTACTTATGCTTGCTTTCCCTGAGCTTCCTTTGACCCAAAGGATATATAAAGGTTAGTTTATTTGGAGCTCCTTGAGTTTAATAGGGGAAATTTCCTTATTAATATCATTTGCATTTAGATTTTCCTAATTGAGTGCTTCAAACTTGGACCCTTTTAGAGTTTCTTCTTAGGTATTTCCATCTACCCTTGATCTTATGTCATATGAAACTCTTGAATGGGACAAAGACTTTCCCTATATTCAATTTGAACATACTTAGACTTAACCCCTTTCTCGAGCCTTTTGATAGATAAAGCTTAGATTTCAAATGGCATTATACTATGTTTTAATTGAATATTGCAGTCAATTTCATTTAGATCTCATAGATTAACTTTTATACCCTCACCTTCAAAAAATTTGAATCCCTAAGGTCATAGAATTAAATTTAGTTTTATTTTAGATTTGGTTTTTGAATTTGGGCAACTCATAAATTATGAACCCAAGAAATCTCTAGGATAATCATGATTTTTAACCTAAATGAACCTCAATGACTTGACTATAAACTTTGATACTATATTTAACCATTGTGACCAATCTGATGAGAATGCTACCTAGAACTCAATATGATTTGAAATCCTTTTTCACTAAACTTGGTATGGATTTATTGATTAATATGACTACATGGAATCAAATAGGAAACTTTAACTTTGGTTTCTATTTCTTTGAAAATGCCAATGTTCTTAATATTTTATTTTCATAGTGGAGATACTTGGGACTTGAGAAAATTACTTAAAACCACCCATCAAATCAAATTCAGTTACAATCCCTTATTGATCAAGTTTTATTTTGTAGGGAATAAAACGTATGCCATGAATGTTAAAGATATGAATATGGATGATAGATCCATTGGAAACCATGACTGATAGATATCTAAGATACATGAATCGAATTAGAGGTATGAAATGACACATCTTGCTTATCTATTATTGCTAGAATTATAATCAAATAAATACCTTTATGGATTAGGTTGAAAACTTTTTGAGGAACTTGATCTCATCTCCTCTTTTCGGTTGAAAAAATTGAAGTGTGGCCCATTGGAAGCTTATGGTGAAAATACACAAGACTAACATAAGTTAATTTTATAACAAGTATCCTACACTTAATTGCAAGTAACAATGACACACAAATGTTTCTTTTTGCTGCACTGCAAACCAAAGGCGAATTATATTCTAACTTGCCTTTTCCTTTAACGATTAGGGCTAGATTTTTGTATACATTCGATCATACAAATTTGTGTTTGGATGCATTTAAATAATCGTAAAGAAGTACTTATATTATGGCATTGTCAAATCTCTTAGTAAGACTAATATCGCTTTATTAAGGATGACCCATTTTGCATTATCTACTTACATGTAAAGTCTTAAAGAAAAAAATGAATACGTTAAGAGTGTAAGTAATAAAGTCTCTTTTATAATGGTAAATAAATTATATCTCCTCTTTTTTAAATAGAGCTACACAAGAAATCCTAACCTACATCCAAGCCCTTTTTTATGATGGAAAAGAAATTAATATTAATGTTTAACTTATTACGCATCTTAAGTAAATGTGTAATAGATCTTTATAATGGTGAGAGATGTAATTTATTATTTTATGTATTATATATATGAAAATAAATAAATTAATAGTATATAATGTAATTGGTTCATATGGTAATATGTGAATTAATGAATTAAAGATTTTAATAACGTCTATAAAGTCCAAGCAGTTTATAGGACCTAGGGATAATATACAAACTTCTTAACAATAGAATATTGTATCTTTAAGGAGTTGTAACTTCCTTTCAAGATCTCTAGAATGTAAGCTCTCTACCTATTGTGGACTTTGGAATTATTTATGGGTTTCAATGGCCTTCTTTGATACAACAATTGACTGATCATCCAAAAGGCCCTCCTAAGCTTAAAATCAGTGGGATTGATTTTCCTCAACCTGGTTGTAATCTAGTAGAAATAATTGAAGAGACAGGGATGAGGCTTGCTGACTATGAAAGGTCTTTTGGGGTACCATTTGTGTGTCAAGCAAATACAAGTAAATGGGAGGATGTAGAACCAGAAAGTCTTTCCTTAGAAGAAGATCAAATTTTGATTGTAAACCACATTTATAGGATGCAAAATCTGATGGATGAAACATTGAATGTGGAGAGCCTAAAAAAATTGTGTTGACCAAGATTAGAAGAATGAACCCTTACATTTTTGTTTAAGCTGTTGTGAATTGTTCAAGTAGTGCACCATTTTTATCACATAGTTCGAGGAGACACTTTTTCACTATTATGTTCTATTTGTAGCATCAACAAAACTAGGACATTTATCCTCTATCCTTAAGTTTTAGATCTTAAATGTTTTATCCTTCAAGAAAACTAGGGTACTTTTTCAAAAAGAGGCACTATTTGTCTTCTCTAACCCGTGCTTCTATAGATTAAATATTTTATCCTTTAATCATCATGGCTTGAATGTTTTATCCTTAAATTTTCTTCTACACCTTTTTCCTCCTTGCACTCTTCCTCAATTACCTGTAGGCTTAAGATGTTTCTAGGATATTCAGATAAATCTTTTAGGGATGCATAAAAGTATATTATAGGAGGCTCTTTATGTGCCTTGCAATGAGAAACAAAACTAGGAGAAGAAATATGGATGAGACAAATACCACAAAAACCTTTCCTGCAGTTTAGGAAGACTTCTTTGCAATTACAGAAACCTAGTACTTTAAGGATAGAATTGCCATTCATGTCTAGAATTGCCTCTAAAATGATGTTTAATTATTGCAAGTTGATGTAGAAGGATGTTTAATTATTGCAAATTGATGCAAAATTAGAGATGTTAGCTCTATTTGTTTGTGGGAAGATGATCTCTCAAATGTGGCACCCCTATTTTTGTTGAAGTAGCAAATACATTATCAAATTTATAGTGATTCATTTTTTTGCACATACCATACAATTCTATCTTCAATCGAACAAAACGAGACCAACAAAGACATTTCACCCTCCAAAGACAAATGTATTTAACATACTCAACTTGAAGAACATAATGTTTCACATCTTATATTATACAAATATCTTATATTATATTTAAATTTGCAAACTTTTTAGCATATATTACTATTGGCGTTACCATTGCACCTCCATTTGGTGCAAGTGCTAGTTGTATAAGATACATAGTGGGAACATGTCTGTATGTCTCATGAATCTATATAAAAAGAAAACTTACCAAATGCACAAGATAAGAATGCAATTAGATATAATGGAAGAATCACATATATAAAATATGTCATATACTAGATATAGAAGAGATAAGCTATATGTATGAGCATGATGACTATTTGAGAAATATTATTTACGGAATCAAAGAGATAATATTTTTGATCATATCTTATGATGCCTATGCATTTATGTGTATTGCTTCTTTTTATTTGCTTTATGTTTTATTGCATATGTATGTTCTTCCTTAATGTATCACACCAAAGTATAACATAATATAAATATATT
This sequence comes from Cryptomeria japonica, assembly GCF_030272615.1. Classification (NCBI taxonomy): domain Eukaryota; kingdom Viridiplantae; phylum Streptophyta; class Pinopsida; order Cupressales; family Cupressaceae; genus Cryptomeria; species Cryptomeria japonica. The sequence goes on from NC_081406.1 coordinate 270,655,972, forward strand.
TCTTGATCTATGTTTTTATGTTAGTTTTGTTTTGTTGTTAAGATTTTATTTTTTGCTATATAGGGATAAAGTGCATATAATAGAAAGGATTTATGATCATGTAGATAAAAGTTAAGGATGTTTGAGAATCTTGTTTAGACATGAAGAATATAGTCATGGAGAAGAGGTGTAGTAACATACACTATCCTAAGCCTCATGGGAGAGTCAATTTAGGAACCTTAGGGATGGCTATGGAGTGATGGAAATCCTAAAGATGCGAGACCACTGATTCAAAATAGGTTCAACTATTGTGCACACATACAAAGAATTAATAAAAGTTAAATCAAATCAATATGTTCAAGGAAGACAAAAGAGAGATATCATTCTTGATTTTTAAATGGAAATTGAAGAGAGAAAGATAATGGATTTGATTAAGAAAGAAAAGGAAGAAGAAAGAAAACTAAAAAAAATATAATAAATAGAAAAACGACAAAAAAAATGGAAAAGGTGGCAAGGGACATGCTAGAAAGGTCATGAGATAATCTCTAAGAGTTCAAATAATTAATTAATGACATGGTACTTAAAATCTTAAATGACTCAAAAAGGTCAATTAAAGTAGAATCTAAAAAGAATGATAAGAAAATAATTTAAGGGAGTATAAGGCATTAATAAGGATGAATGAATTGGACTCATGGAGGATAGCAACTATAGTGGTGCTTGCAAGACAAGGTATTGAGAGGAGGCTCAAATAGAAGTTAGACTCTCAAATATATTAGAATTAGGTGTGATATTCACTTTTCCAATCCTAGATGAATAATGTAGTCATCTAGCTTAGGATTATATTGTTGTAAATGTCATATGTTTAAAATCATCATTGCTTAACTAAAAATAATAAAGAAAATCATGAATCCCTATTCTAGCTAAAGAATTCAAACAACATCAATAGAATAAAACAATCAAAGCAATAAGGATGTAAAATATCAATTAAGACTCCCTATCCCATGATCACATGTGGCTTCCATTGTTCTTCTCTTCTTCGTGGTATGATGGCTCTCAGATATTATGCTGGCAACATGTAATTGACACAAAGATTCGAAGTTTGTGATTGTTGAAAATGGAGATTGAATACCGAATTCATAGATTTTTGGGTGAGATTGATTGAGAGGTGGAACAAAATGATCAAGAGGCGGAACTCAGGTGAGCTCACATGCTGATTGATAGTTGAATTGCTGATTTGGAGGTGGAACAAAATAGATTGAATTGTTAATTGAGTTAATTGATTGAAAAAAAACGCTAATTGAAAGATGAAAAACAATGATTGGAGGATAATTAAAGAATGATGCAATTAATTAGTTAATTGAAAAGATCAATTAAAATAGATTGAATAGTTAACTGATTGAAAGCTTTTTGGAAAAAAGCAAAGTGGAAGATAGAAATAGAGATTGGAAAGACAATGATTTAATTAATTAATTTAGCATGTGCTTGCAATTTGGTTTTGATTTTCAATCTAATCTTTGTCTGAGATTTAATTCAAATATTGAATTTATTTTAATTCAATTTGATTTTTGAATATATTTAGAACTTGACTTTGGTATTCAATTTAATTTTTGAAATCATGCACATGTATTTGAAATTAGATGAATTTAGAAGAATTAGAATTAGATCTCATGCAAAATCAAAATGATATACACATTACCATTTTGAGTTATATATATGATATGCAATTTTTTGGTGGCAATCTATTATGCTTTGCGTTCTTTATATGATGTATGATTCTGTAGTGTCCTAAAATTGCGACACTTGCAATTTCGACTGCATTTCGGTCTTCACGATGGCGACGCAACACGCAACCTGAATGGAGACCCCGAAACCTGATTATGACACCAAAAACTGCATTTTCTTGCACCCTGGCCTGAACCTCCTTTGCACCCTGCTATCCCGGGAGGTGGGACCAGAGCGCCCAGTGCCCTGGTCCCCCAGGACCATGGCGCCCAGCGCCCTGGTCCCTGGCCCTATTTTGGGCCCGGTTTCCTATGGGGCTTCGGGTCCTTTTGTTTGCAATTTGGAAAATAAACTTTCCTGGTCGGCCTAAGGTCGGGAAAATCAGTCTATCAGCCCTAATTGACAAGTATATAAACTACATTTTCCTCTTTCATTCGAGATGATGGAAAAAGCGTGGAAACTATACTCAAGCATTCAAGCATTCAAGCATTCCTTCAAGTAATTGATCATTTCAAGTCTCCATTCAAGGCTAAGTGTTGCATTCAAGACAAGGATTCAACCATTGAAGAGGAGATCACTTACAACACATTACATGCTACAACATACAACATACAACAAACAACAACATCTATACCTTCGCATAGAAGGATACAAACATCCTTACAACAAGGTATTAGTACTTGTTTTACATTACATTTACAGCAATTTCTCATTTCTTGGTTAATTCCAAAACCGGGGTTTGACCTAAGGGCAAACCCCTAATCCCTAACCCCCCAATCGTCTTCGCTTTTCTGTGTGTAGGTTGCAGGTACGCAGCTGAAATTGAAGATCTGGAATCCTTGTGCAGAGACGAACAGATCCCCCTTCGTTTCGCGGATTTTTCGGAGGACCGTGTGCACGCCGGGCGCCATCGTCCCGTCAACTTTTGCTCAAATTTGCAGGACAGTGTCGTATCGACATTTTACTGCTAATTCTAGGTCTGCAGCTTCATCCTATATCCCTATATCAGTTTATAAGCGAATCTTTGTCACTTTCTATGCATTCCTAGCTTAATTCTTCTATCAACATTCTTTACAAAAGAGGGTAGCCTTGCTGTCTCAACCCTTGAAACACATTTAGCATCCAATCTTGCATTCTGTGGGATTGGATCTTGTGGGTTTCAACCCCTCTTTTGAATGTAAAGTCTCCCAAGTGAAAACCATCAACCCTAGTGACTCTCCCTTCTCTCTCCTTGGAGTTGGGGAGGGGAGAACGACTAGGGTTCGATCGCGATTTTCCGCTTTATAGATTCTATGTGTTATGTGATGCATGTCTAAATGATTTTTAAATGAATTCTATATGGTTTAATGCGATGTTTTCTATATGCTTATGATGCAATGATTGATTTAATGCAATCTTACATGATACAAATATGATGGATATGATAAAATGAATGTAATTTAAATGAACTAATACAATTTATACTATATGAAATGATGGATACTGATGGTTTGCAAAAAGGGATGGTTAGGATATTGTCAAGACAACACAAATAAACAAGCAACAAACACATGTTAGTGTTAGAAATCACAAATCAAACACTATCCTAAGCAAGCATATCAAGAGAGACACTACACACAAAACAAAAAGCTTAATGAAACTAAGAAATGCAACAAGACATCTCCAAATGCCCTCCACCATGCTTGTAGCTTCTCTTCCCTTGTTTCTCTCCTCTCCAAGTTCCGAAATGAGCGTATCTCTCAATAAATTTTTGCACTATTCTGGATGTCTTATGGAGGTTCAAGATTGTAGAATGGATGATTATGAGAATGCAAATGTGAACAAAGCTAAAATGATATATTATCTAATTATCTAATATTAATTTTAGCCCAAAATGACAAATATAGATGATTATGCTAAATGCTCTCTAAAATTCACTATAAATTAGATGCATACAAGATTTCAGGATCTGGATTATGAAGAAATGAGCTCTATTTATAGGTAAAATGGAGCAATGGATGGTTGAGATTGAGTAATCTCAACAAGGGTCAATATTGAGGGGTTTATGATCTATGTGAGGGCTTTCAACCCAATCCCAGGATGACAAATGTCAACAAGAGATGGGTTGAGAGGGGAGGGAATAAGCATTAAATGCTTGACATGACTTGAGGGTTAACTTGGGAGGTAAGGTTAATGTTGAGTTGAAAGAATAAAGCCATTATCCAATAAATAATGTCTTTATCCAATGGATAAAATCTTGTGCAAGAGTTAGTGAGGATAACCATGGTCAAAGCAATAAATGCTTGAAGAGACCCATGGGTCAAATGAGGGTTGAGTTAGAGGTAAAGTCTCTAACCATGGGGGCAAGTGGATTTAACCATAAATGGTTATGTAAGAGCCATTAATGGTCATGTAAGAGCCATTAGTTGTTTGGAAGACTTTAGAGGTTAGCTTGTTGAACACATAAAACATTAAATGCTTTTCAAAGACTTCGAGGGCTTTAAGAAGTGACTTCAAATTGCTTAGGAATGTGACAATAATTAGGGAATGGATTAGGCTAATTAGAAATGATTAGAAAGTGGTTAGAAGGGTCTAGAAGGGGATTTAGGATTGCAAGTGGGTTTGGTGGGTGAGGGAAAATAGGATTTAAATTAAACTAAAATTAATTTATTTCAATTGTGGTTGCAACTTGCATTTGTAGGAGAATGCAAGTGGGGGGGATTAAATGATTTAAATAAATGTTTTAATTATTTATTTAAAAGAGGAAAGGGGATTAAATTAAATAAATTGGATTTATTCATTTAATTGATTGTGAATTTGGTTTAATCAATGAATTAAAATAAATTGAATAATTTATTTAATTAATAGGAGAATAATTGAAGATGAGTAATTAAATGTTAATTTAATTAACTATTGGCTAATGGGTTTATTAATCAAATAAATAGTAAATATTCATTTAATTAAATGGACAGATTTATGTGACTACATTTGCCCCTCTTTGAGACGGTGCCGTTTATCGTGTTGTTTCAAAGAAAGAAAAATAGGTGTGAAGAAATATGCCCCATAAATGTTAATTTAATGGGTGGTATGCCCCCTCGAGAGATGGGCCGAATTTTTTTGAAAAATCTGGTGATCTCTCGAAAAAGAACGAGAATTGGTGGGAGGTAGAAGAGAAGAATTTAGCAATAACGGTGAAAGAATAGAAGAAATTGGAATTAACATGGAGAAATGAGAAACGTTGGAAGTTCACGAGGACCACGCTGGTGAGCGGGGTAAAATTAGGGTTAGGGCTGAGGGTATATATGGGGGTGAAGGGGTAAAAACAAGGTCATTTGCATCCATCTCCACAGCGATTAAGAGCTCTGATAGTGACTTTTTTGAAAGAGCGAGTAGCAGTCAGGATGCTAGTACCGATAGCAGATCATCGACTAGAGCAGGTCCGTCGATTCCAGCGGCTAGATGACTACGGACTAGTGGTACACCAATTTGAATTTTTGTGTTTCCTGCATTTTTGATGTGTTTTTTCAAGCTTCCAAGTTGAGTCAAGACAACAACGCTAAAACTATGTATTAGCGTTGTTGTCACCTAAAATAGTGCCTTTGTGCCGCTATAGCGCTATTGCATAGTGGTTTTAGCGCTGTTGTCAAGTTTAACGTAGCCGCGTAGTAGTATTAGCGCTAGTGTAGTTTTAGCGCGATCGAGGCAATGTTGTAGCACTGTTGTCTTGGAATGGCGTTGTTGTGTAGTGGTTTTAGCGCTAGCGAGTAGTTGTTTTAGCGCGATTGTTAGCAGAATAGTGCTATTGTCTGAAAAATAGATGCCCCAGTGTTAGAAAAAATAATCTCCTAATGCCGATGATGGGTGGATGGATGGATAAGTTGTTTTGAATCATAGCAGCCCCGTTGAGACTAAGTCATTATGATAAATGCTTGTTGTAGTCTAGGTTTGCCATGATTGCTTACCTGTTGAGACCCAAAGATACTTGATCAAAGTATCTGTTGACAATCTAGGTTTAAACTTAAGGGTAAGTGCAAGAAGTTGTGTCCACTTTTTGGCCAAAAAGTGGAAGTTTTTCCCTTTTTTTGATTTCGTCCCGTTTGACCTAAATATTTGAGGCACTTAAAAAATGAATCTTGAAAAAATTCAAGAATAGAAAATGTAGTGCTCGAAGTCTACTTTCCAAATATGTAATTTATTTTAATACCCAGATCTTAAAAATGAAGTTTGAATAGGCATTACTAAAACCTATAGTTTAAAAGTCACTTTTCAGGACCATACCATGCCCGTGTACACAAGCATAATTTGACCTAAATGAAATTATTTTTATAAATCCTTTTGGGAAAAGATCTATAACTCACTCACCTTTGATGAGAATATTTTTTTGTGCATTTTTTTTTTGTTAATTTTTTATTGGGCATAATCATTGTTTTGAAAAATTCTTGTGTACGACAAGCATAATTTAACCTAAACTTAACATTTTTTGGTTTTTTTTATTTATTAAAAACTGTATAGAATTGTCTCTAGTTTGATGCCATATAATTTTTTTTTCAAAAAACTTAGAGACAAAAAAGTTATAAAAAACTAAAAAGCCATGTTATTTCGAGTTTATAGACCTCTTTCATTAGTAATTATTTTAAAAATAAAAATATCGATCAATTTTTTTAAAAAGTTACATATTTCGAATCTAGACAATCTCTACTATAATGGGTTTTCATTGTTTAAAAAAATTCTGAAAATTTGGTGTTTAGATATATTTTTGAAGTCATTATTTTATATGAAAATTGATTTGGCCTTCAAGTTGCAGGTCAAACCAGGTCCAAGCCAAAGGGTCAGCTCTCCAAGCCATTTCTCAAGCCAAAACTGAAGCTACAACCGAACCAAAGTTTGAAAATTTTAAAAACGGGATCCCGTTTCATTTTTTAAAATAATTAAAAAAACATTTAGCAAACGGGAAACGGGATCCCATTTCAAAAACAAAACAGGATCCCGTTTCCGCTTTTATTTTATTTTAAATAAACTATATATACATTTTGTTTTAAATTTTTACATTAAAAAAAAACAAAACAAACAAACTATATATACATGAAATATAACATTTAAATTTAAGTCACATTTTCCTTTGTCTTTTTTCTTTCTTATACTTTAAGTTATATTTCATGTATATATTGGCAGGATGTTTGAGAGTGGTTTCAAATCTCTAGGAGTTATAATACAGATTCTAGATTTTAGAAGATCTTATAAATTGTGACGTAATAGGACTTATAATGTCATAATACAACCTATTATGTCATAATAAGTCCCATTGTGACATAATAGGTCCTAATGTGTCATAATAGGTCCTATTATGACATAATACGACCTATTAAGTCATAATAGGTCCTATTATGCCATAAGACCCCTCAAAAGGACCTATTATGACATTATACCTCTTAATAGGAACTATTATGACTTAAGACCCCTTAGTAGGACCTATTATGTCATAATAGGTCCTATAATGTCATAAGACCCCTTCTGAGGACATGTCATGTCATAATAGGTCATATTATGTCATAAGACCCCTTAAGAGGATGTATTATGACATTATACCCCTTAGTAGGACCTATTGAAGGGTATTATGTTATAATAGGACTGATTATGACATAATAGGACCTATGATGACATAATAGGTCATATTATGTCATCATAGGTCCTATTATGACATCATAGGTCATATTATGTCATAAAATCTCTTAAGAGGACCTATTATGACTTTATACCCCTTAGTAGGAATTGTTAAGGGGTATTATATCATAACAAGACCTATTGTGACATAATAGGACCTATAATGTCATAATACGACCTATTATGTCATAATAGGTCTCATTGTGACATAATAGGTCCTTTTGTGTCATAATAGGTCCTTTTGTGTCATAATACCCCTTAAGAGGACCTATTATGACATTATACCTCTTACTAAGACCTATTATGACATAAGACCCCTTATTAGGACCTATTATGACATAATAGGATCGATTATCATATAATAGGACCTATTATGTCATATAGGTCCTATAATGTCATAAGACCCCTTAAGATAACCTGTCATGTCATTATTGATCCTATTATGTTATAAGACCCCTTAAGAGGACCTATTATAACATTATGCCCCTTAGTAGAACCCGTTAAAGGGTATTATGTCATAAAAGGATCAATTATGACATAATAGGATCTATGATGATGTAATAGGTCCTATTATGTCATCGTAGGTCCTATTATGACATCATAAGTCATATTATGTCATAAAACCCCTTAAGAGGGCCTATTATGACTTTATACCCCTTACTAGGACATGTTAAGGGGTATTATGTCATAATAGGACCTATTGCGACATAATAAGACCTATAATGTCATAATACGACCTATAATGTCATAATATGACCTATTATGTCATAATAGGTCCCATTGTGACATAATAGGTCCTATTATGACATAATACAACTTATTATGTCATAATACGACCTATTATGTCATAAGACCCCTTAAGAGGTGTAAAGCGGAAAATCGAACCCTAGGTGTTCCCCCCACTCCAAGGAGAGAGAAAGGAGGTCACTAGGATTGACGATTTTCACTTAGGAGAGACTTTACATTCAAAAGAGGGGTTGAAACCCACAAGATCCAATCTCACACAATGCAAGACTGGATTCTAAATGAGTTTCAAGGGTTGAGACATCAAGGATACCCTCTTTTGTAAAGAATGTAGATAGAAGGATTGAACTAGGAGTGCATGTAAAGTAAGAAAGATTCGCTTATAAATGGAGATAGGGATACGGGATGAAGCTACGGACCTGAAATTAGCAGTAAAATGTTGAGACGACGCTGTCCTGCAAGTTTGAGCGAAAGTTGACGGGACGATGGCGCCCGGAGTGCACACGGTCCTTCGAAAAATCCGCGAAACGAAGGGGGATCTGTTCGTCTCTGCACAAGGATTCCAGATCTTCAATTATAGCCGCGTACCTACAACCTACACACAAAAAAGCGAGGACGATTGGGGGGTTAGGGATTAGGGGTTTGCCTTTAGGTCAAACCCCGGTTTTGGAATTAACCAAGAAATGAGAATGCTGTAAATGTAAGTGTTTGTAATGTAATCAAGTACTGATACCTTGTTGTAAGAATGTTTGTATTCTTACATGCGAAGGTGTAATGATGTTGTATGTTGTATGTTGTAGGTGATCTCCTCTTCAATGGTTGAATCCTTGTCTTGAATGCAACACCTAGCCTTGAATGGAGACCTAGAATGCTCAATTGCTTGAAGGAATGCTTGAATGCTTGAATGTTTGAATGTTTGAATATCGCTTTCGCCTCTTGCACACATATATCTTTCCTCTTTTCCTTTTACCCCCCTTTCTGGGAGGGGAAATGTAATTTATATACTTGTCAATTAGGGTTAGGAGACTGATTTTTCATACCTTAGGCCGACCTAGGAACATTATTTTCCAATTTGCAAACTTGAAGACCTGATGCCCAACAAGAGATTGGGCGCAAAATAGGGCCAAGGACCAGGGCGTTGGGCGCCATGGTCCCACCTCCCGGGACAGCAGGGTGCAAGGAGGATCAGGCCAAGGTGCAGAAAGATGTAGTTTTTGATGTCGCAAGTAGGTTTCGGGGTCTCCATTCAGGTTCAACGTTGCACCGCCATCGTGAAGACCCAAATGCAGTCGAAATTGCAAGTGTCACAATTTTAGGATGCTACAAGAGGACCTATTATGACATAAGACCCCTTAGTAGGACCTATTATGACATATGTAGAGAAAGATAAGTTGGTTGGAAGAGAGAGATGGTATCTTTAGAGAGAGTTGAGTGGTATTATATAATAACATGACCTCTTGTGACATAATTGGACCTATAATGTCATAATATGACCTATTACATTTAATAGTTCCTGTTATGTCATAATAGGTCCTATTGTGACATAATAGGACCTATTATGTCATAATAGGACCTATTATGTCATAATAGGACCTATTATGTCATAATAGGACCTATTATGTCATAATAGGACCTATTATGTCATAATAGGTCCTATTATGTCATAAGAACCCTTAAGAGGACCTATTATGGCATTATACCTCTTACTAGGACCTATTATGACATAAGACCCCTTAGTAGGACCTATTATGACATAATATGATCAATTATCACATAATAGGACCTATTATGTCATAATAGGTCCTATTATGTCGTAAGATCCCTTAAGAGGACCTATTATGACATTATACCTCTTACTAGGACCTATTATGAAATAAGACGAACCTTAGTAGGACCTATTATGACATAATAGGGTTGATTATCACATAATAGGACCTATTATGTCATAATAGGTCTTATAATGTCATAAGATCCCTTAAGAGGACCTGTCATGTCATAATAGGTCCTATTATGTCAAAAGACCCCTTAAGAGGACCTATTATGACATTATACCCCTTACTAGGACCTGTTAAAGGGTATTATGTCATAATAGGACTAATATTGACATAATAGGATCTATGATGATGTAATAGGTCCTATTATGTCATCATAGGTCATATTATGTCATAAAACCTCTTAAGAGGACCTATTATGACTTTATACCCCTTACTAGGACTTGTTAAGGGTATTATGTCATAATAGGACCTATTGTGACATAATAGGACCTATAATGTCACAATGTGACCTATTATGACATTATAGGTCCTATTATTTCACAATGTGACCTATTATGACATAATAGATCGTATTATGACATTATAGGTTCTATTATGTCACAATAGGTCCTGTCATGACATAATACCCCTTAACTCTCTCTAAAAGTACCATCTCTCTCTCTCAACCAACTTATCTTTCTCTACATATGTCATAATAGGTCCTACTAAGGGGTCTTATGTCATAATAGGTCCTAGTAAGAGGTATAATGTCATAATAGGTCCTCTTAAGGGGTCCTATGTCATAATAGGTCCCATTGTGACATAATAGGTCCTATTATGTCATAATACGACCTATTATGTCATAAAACCCCTTAAGAGGACCTATTATGATATTATACCTCTTACTATGACCTATTATGACATAAGACCCCTTAGTAGGACCTATTATGACATATGTAGAGAAAGATAAGTTGGTTGAGAGAGAGAGATGGTACTTTTAGAGAGAGTTAAGGGGTATTATGTCATAACAGGACCTATTGTGACATAATAGGACCTATAATGTCATAATACGACCTATAATGTCATAATACGACCTATAATGTCATAATACGACCTATTATGTCATAATAGGTCACATTGTGACATAATAGGACCTATAATGTCATAATACGACCTATTATGTCATAAAAGATCACATTGTGACATAATAGGACCCATTGTGACATAATAGGTCCTATTATGTCACATTGTCATAATAGGTCCTATTGTGACATAATACGACCTTTTATGTCATAATAGTGTCCTATTATGTCATAAGACCCCTTAAGAGTACCTATTATGACATAAGACCCCTTAGTAGGATCTATTATGACATAATAAGATCGATTATGACATAATAGGACCTATTATGACATAATAGGTCCTATAATGTCATAAGACCCCTTAAGAGGACCTATTATGACATTGTACCCCTTAGTAGGACCTGTTAAAGGGTATTATGTCATAATAGGACTAATAATGACATAATAAGATCTATGATGATGTAATAGGTCCTATTATGTCCTCATAGGTCCTATTATGACATCATAGGTCATATTATGTCATTAAACCCCTTAAGAAGACCTATTATGACTTTATACCCCTTACTAGGACTTGTTAAGGGGTATTATGTCACAATAGGACCTATTGTGACATAATAGGATCTATAATGTCACAATGCAACCTATTATGTCATAATAGGTCCCACTGTGACATAATATGTCCTATTATGACATAATATGTCCTATTATGACATAATACGACCTATTATGACATAATACGACCTATTATGACATAATACGACCTATTATGACATAATACGACCTATTATGACATAATACGACCTATTATGACATAATACCCCTTAAGAGGATCTATTAAGACATTATACCTCCTACTAGGACCGATTATGACATAAGACCCCTTAGTAGGACCTATTATGACATATGTAGAGAAAGATAAGTTGGCTGGGAGAGAGAGCTAGTACGTTAAGAGAGAGGTAGAGATGTATATTTAGAGAAATATAGGTAGGTAGGGGGTAAGGGGAGGTGTATAGAGATAGTGAAGATAGAGAGTAAAGAGTTAAGGACGTGAGAGAGAGGTAGAGACATAGTTTTAGATTTTGGGAGAGAGGGGACAAAGTGAGATAGAAAGGAAAAAAAAGACAGAGAAATGTGACTTATATAGAAATTTTATATTTCATGTATATATAGCTTGTATTTTAAAAAAAAATAAAATAAATAAAAATAAAAAAAAAGGAAAATGGGATCCCGTTTTGTTTTTGAAACAAGATCCTGTTTCTTAGATCTAGGCTCAGGATCTTGAAGTTAAACGGGATCCTGTTTCAAATTTTGGCTTGGGATCCCGTTTCGTTTCTCATGCGCTCCGTGAGATTTGCCATTTTTTTTAAAGTGTAAAACTTCCACACTAAGTGGACACAACTTTGTGCACTTACCCTTAAGAAAGTTTGAAACAAAACAACTGATGATGATGTTGATGTGTGTGTAGGAGGATCTTCCCATGCTTCAGATGCGGGAGCGACATCTGGGTATACAGCAGCTGCGAGATTGGCTGACTGAGGCAGAGATTGATTGTGTCATGACTACTGGACTATATGACATGATGTACATTCCTATGATTTAGACGAATCGCGGACTAGTGACTGCATTAGCAGAGCGGTGGCATAGCGAGACCTGCACATTCCATTTATCGATGGGAGAGATGACCATTACACTAGAGGATGTGTGGAGGATTTTGCACATTCCTATCCGAGGGGATCTGGTTATGTATGTCTGAGGATTGGGTACAACAATGGTACACTAGATATTTGATGAGGATGTTGATATTCATGATGGCTCGATTGCGTGGGAGGAGATAGCGACATTATATGAGCCATTACCAACTGTTTTATCAGGCATTGTCGGGGGTTTGCTGTGCCCTGGTCGACAATCGCATGGACTGGCCGTGGGTTGGGGCTAGGTGATTGAGAGTATGATGACAAATGGGACCCGCTATGCATGGGGGCCATGTGTGCTATCACACCTATATAGGGAGCTTCATGAGGTGGTATACCGGGATACAAGCTCGCTGGGAGTTGGCATTACTTTGCTACATATCTGGGCATGGGAGCACCTGCCAGTGACACGACCGGTGTGCCTGAGATTCAGGGTGGTAGACTAGCCCTACATGTACATGTACAGAGGTATGATGAGCTAGCCCCACCTGGGGAATTTGGAGTGGTGGCGACATTCATTAGATGATTTGGATGTAGTGATATAGAGGCCATACATTGAGTGTGAGCCTTGGGAGGATGATGTAGAGGCTTTTCCTTATGTATTTATGACACGGTATTTTATTGGTAGGACATCCTACAATGTGGAGAGATAGGTACCCGACAGAGTGATGAGGCAGTTCGGGTGGAGGCAGGGAGTGCCGAGTGGATCGGGGGAGTAATCATGGGCGGTACGGGAGAGATTCCAGTGGGGGCCAATGTTACCATATGATCAGGCCTTAGCCGAGATCTAGACTTTATAGGTGAGACCATGGCATATGAAGCCAGGGATTGTGGATGCAGGAGTGATAGAGGAGTACATGCAATATCGTATCGCGCATCCGATTCCATGCATTTCAGATCCAGCTGAGCCGGGTACCATCATTTGAGGATGATAGGAGACAACGATGGAGGAGAGGAGGTAGAGGAGTAGGAGGAGGAGGTAGAGGTGACGAAGGAGGAGGTGGTGGGGGAGGTGGGGGTGGAGGAGGATGAGGAGGAGGAGGAGGTGGAGGGGGTGGTGGTGGTGGATTTGGAGGTGGGGGTGGATTTGGAGGTGGAGGTGGTGGAGGAGGACGGTTACAGTGGAGAGGAAGAGGCAGACAACCATTGCGACTATCACAGGGTCCTTTGATTCAAGGAGGAGTTAGATTAGGTGGCAGGGATATTGGGGAGGGAGAGGCACCTATGGATATGGGAGAGGGAGCTACTGGTGGAGGAGAGGGAGCTATAGGTGGAGGAGAGTATCCGATAGGGATGGGAGATGTGCGGGAGCATATGCTAATATATATGCAGTCTCGACTTACAGTAGCCGAGGCACGGGTGGAGGAGTGTGAGGTAGAGATTGCAGCTAGAGATGTTCAACTGTTTGCACGGGAGTAAGAGTTGACTATAGTGTTACGGGAGAGAGATGATGCGGTGGAGAGATTGAGAGAGATGCAAGATAGAGGATGAGTTGTGGTAGGAGCACAGGGTCCTATTGGGGAGGTGTCGAGGGAGATGCGGTAGGTTTAGGTGGAGATAGATTATTGGTGGGGTTTATATGAGCAGATGGTGCCATCCAGTCATCGGGCACTGAGCTATTCACAGATGCGTTGGGCGAGATCAGAGCAGTCTCAGAGGATGCAGAGCAGTGGTGGTGTTATGGGTCCTCCATGGCGAGATAATGCGGGTGGTGCAGGGGGTAGTGGTGGAGTAGGCAGTGATGGGGGTGCAACATCTGGCCAGAGTGCTATTTGAGAGAGATTTATGTATTTTATTACATTGTCATTTTGGACTGTGACTTGGATGGCTCTTGGTAGCCGATATTTTTGAGATCACTGTACTCTGATACTTGTATGTTTTTGCGAGATGATATATGATGTGATATGAGGAGATCCCATATTTTGTGATGATATGCATGTTGATGATATGTATGGATTTATGCAGGATGATGATTTATGATTTATGCTTAGATGGATGTTTTTACTTGCTAGATGTATATGTTTATGAAATTATTTCTATATGTGTATGATGATGATTGTATGATGTCTATATGCATGTGATGATGGTTTTATGATGTCTATATGCATGTTTATGAATGTGATGCTAATATGTGGATGTAGGTTAATATATTTATGATGCGTTGTTGTAATGCTTTATGTATGTAATGACATGATGATTATGCATGCAAAATGATGAATGAATGATGTTGACTATGAGATAGATAGTACTTATGTTTATGTTGATGATATGATGAGATGCATCTTGTGTTTGATATGATGAAATGTAATGAATCGAATGGTTTATATAAATGTTTATAGATGGTTAAAAATGAATGCAAAATGGATAAACAAATGGTGATTCAAATGTTTATGTGATGATCTTAAATGAATGTACTTGTAAAAATGAATAAAAAAATGTTTATGTTATGATTCTAAATGACTTAAAACATGACTAAGTGAAATGATAATGTAAATAAATGCAACTAAGGGATAATGAATGCACCTTAATGAATCTAGATGAAACTTTGTAAGATGACAATGAAATGAATGAGTATAAGAATATACTAGATGGATAGACGAATGTACTTGACTAATAGATAGATAAATGCAAATGAATGCAACTAAATGAATCTAGATGAATGTATTGTAAATAAACTTAAATGATGATGAGTTATTTTGAATGATTTACAGGAATGTATGTTAATGGCTAATAATGGAAGTAAATGACTAAAGGAATGTACGTTAAGGGCTAATAATGGAAGTAAATGAAATGATTGTAAATTTATACAAATGAATCTAAATGCCTTTATTGTGCACTGATGAAATGATAATGTAAGGGTGATAATGTAAGTAAATGATAATGAATGTGACTAAATGATATTAGATGCACTTAAATAAATATCTAAAATGGATGTAATGAACCTATATGTAAGTAAATGATAATGAACTAGATGCATTTAAATGCAACTAAATGCAATGATAATGCCATGCGTTCATGATAGATGAATGCAACTTGGTGAGAAATTGCATGATGCACTGATGATGTATCAGAGAACTCCATCATGATTGTATCCAAGACCACTTAATATTAAATAACTTCTCGTATTTTAACTTGTTCACACTTGCATACAAAACTATAAATATGAATAATAAATGATCAAATGGATGGGTGATATGCAATGGAATACAATATAAATAGATAAGATGAAATGCCGATCCATAGTGCTTTTATTTTTCATCATTGAGAAATGGTAGTATCAATCTTGGACGAGGTAGTAGGAACCAAGTTTGGAGAATTGTACCTATAAGCAAGTGGTATAGATAAAGAATATGGACTCTCCATTCTGGTTCATGTGCAAACGGTTGAGGTATACGCTGTAGTCAACAAGTCATAGTGATCCATGACTAGATTTTTGCATATGATCACATAACTTAGTGAGCTTCCCACGTAGACACACTATTAGTACATGCCCCAGAACTTCATTGGAATAATTCTCAGACAATAAACAAAACAAAACTTAGGAACCATCCCGACTACTCTAATCACTTGTGGATATCCTGGAGTAGCATAGGAACCCGATATAAATGAATAAATAACTTATCAAATTGACCAAGTACTTGATAGCTTAAACAAAATTTTCTTTGTCAAAGAAAATGTTATCATGTCTTTGTTTTGGTAAGGAAGGATGCATCCTTGTTAAGACAATTGTGTACCTATGTTGATTGATTGGTTAATTTGATAAGTGATCATCATTTGAGTAGCTCAAAATATTTGTTTGATGTCTATGGCAATGTGTATGTACAATGGTTTTTTATGCGTTGCCATGTTTTTGATTGATTTTTGATTTTTTTATGATGTTTTTTGGACTTTTGTGAGTTAGTTTTTGAATGATTTTGGATTTTTGTGAGACAGTTTTGAATGTTTTTGGCTTTTCTGAGACAATTTTGAATGAAGAACTCAATGAGTCACAAGTAATGCAGAATCTACTTCCATCAATAGGTTAAGAGCATTGCCCCCAGTTTAGACATGACTATGAAAAAACGGGATGCAAGACGCATGAAGTACTATCATTGATTGCAGATCAATAACAAGCCATGGTTTGACTGATGGATGAGTGGATGCAATGTATGTGATCGCAACAAGTCTGAAAGATAATGGAGCCATATCCTTTATGAGTGGCACCTGTTTGCCAGGTTTTCACCATCGCACTTACCCAAGGTGCCACCGAAGTGGTTTGTTCACCGTTTGGATGCATGATTTGTCTCTTTACCTTTTGATTTTTTTGGATTTTCTTTAGGACATTTATCTGAATGTTTTTAGTGTTTTTCTGATATGTATTGGAGCTTGATGCCCTGTACAACTTATGTATGAAACCATTTGAGGTGCATTCTATTGATCGGATCTGCTAGTGGTTCCCCTTTTGAAGTAGCCAACTGATATGCCCCCGACCCAAATACAACAATGATAACATATGGACCTAGCCATTTTGATTCAAACTTTCCCCGATGTTCTCTATTTCGTTGGTTATGAGGATTCTCTCTAAGAACGAGATCACCTACCTCAAATGTATGAGGTCTAAGTCGATGATTATAACTTCTTCTCATGCACTGTTGATAGGCTTTGAGGTGGTTGTATGCAGCTTGTCACCTTTCATCAAGTAGTTCCAAGTCTTGAAGACGAGAGACTTGGTATACTTCATCATCTATCAGATTATGAAAGGAAACCTGTAGAGATGGTATCTCAACCTCAATAGGAAGGATGACTTATGCACCATAGACCAGTGAGTAGGGAGTTGCACCTGTAGGGGTTCGAATGCTAGTTCAATACGCCCATAGTGATGGATTTAATTGGACATGTCAATCACGACCAACATCATTGACTATCTTCTTGAGGATTCTCAATATGTTCTTGTTTGATGCTTCAACTTGACCATTTTCTTGTGGGTAATAGGGAGTGGAAAAGTGGTGTTGGATGTGAAACTTCTCACAAAGCTCACGAACATCCTGATTTTTGAAAGGAAGCCCATTATCTATGACGATGGACATAGGTACACCATACTGACAGATGATGTAATTAAGGATGAATGAGGCGATTTGCTTGCCAGTGACTTGGGTAAGTGGAACAACTTTGATCCACTTTGTGAAGTATTCGGTGGCAGTAATAATGAATTTGTGGCCGTTGGATGAAGATGGATGAATTTTACCCACAAGATCAAGTACCCATTGACAAAAGGGCCATGGTGTTGTGATTGGTTGCAATTCCTGTGCTAGTGCATGTATCAGATCTCCATGAACTTGGCACTTCTTGCATTTTCTGACAAAATAGTAGGAGTCTTTTTCCATGGATGGCCAATAGTATCCAATGCACATGCTATTATTTGCTAAGGAAGGACCGCTTGAATGAGTCCCACAAATTCCTTCATGTACCTCTTCCAAGGCCTTTGTTGGCTCATCTTGTTCCAAACATCAAAGGAGAGTACCATCAAGACTGCATCGGTATAGGGTTTCAAAAATGATGGTGTATCGAGTGGTTTGGCGAATGAAGGTTTTGCGTTGGTTATTCAATTGGTTAGGAGGAAGTGTGTGATCGTGTAGGTAGGTTTAGAACTCACCGTACCATGGGGATTTAGAACTGACAAGGCGATATATCATCTTGGATTCGGGGATATCATAAGCAGGAATCCCAAGCAGTTCTACCAAGAACTCGTAGCGTGTTGAATTTTGTGGAAGATCTAGGAGAGATGCAATGGTAGCCATGGTGTCAACAACTCAATTCTGATCTTTGGGTATCTTCTCAAAGGTGATAGTCATAAATGATGCTTATAAACTGTCCACCATTTGCTTGTACGACATGATTTTATCATCCTTGGTTTGATATTCATCTGTGACTTGTCAGATGACTAGTTGGGAGTCACCTTATATATGCAACTCTTTCAATTTCCATTGTATGGCTAGTTTGAGTCCGGTGATTAGGGCCTCATATTCTGCTATGTTGTTTGTACATGGAAAAGTTAGCCTGTAAGACTTCGGGATGCTGTCACCTTGAGGTGTGATAAACAAAATGCCTGCCCCCGAGCCATGCCTAGTATATGAACCGTCAAAGTATACTTTTCATGGTTGTGCTGTTGTGATCATGAAGATATCTTCATCTGGAAATTGGAAACAAGAGGACGATCACCTGTGAGGGGTGCATTTACCAACTGATCTGCAATAACTTGGCCCTTGATAGCCTTATGGTCCACATACTTGATGTCAAATTCACTTAGAATCATCACCCATTTGGCCAAGCAGCCTGTCAATGCTTCTTTATTGAGTAGGTACTTTAGTGGATCGATCTTAGCAATGAGTTGTAATTTATGTGTTAACAGGTAGTGCCTCATTTTAGTGGCTTCCAAGATTACTACTAGGCAAGCTCGCTCAATAGGTGTGTAATTGAGTTCATAGCCGACCAGTGTGCGAGAGATATAGTTTACAACACACTCTTTCCCTTCTACATTGTGTTGTGCCAGTAGTACTCCCAATGCTATATTAGTAGCTGGAATATAGAGAAATAGAGATCTACTTGGATCTGGTGGGATCAGCAATGGTGTATTCATGAGATAGTCATTAAGCATCTGGAATCCCATTAAAAGCGGATGTTTTTGTGTAACAAGTGTGTAAAGGGGTGACACTTATCTGCTAGTTGTGCAATGAATCTTCAGATGGATTGTAGCCGCCCTTGTAATGTCCTTAGCTAACTAATGTTCCTTGGAGGTGGCATGTCCATGATTTCTTTGACCTTTGCTGGGTCGACCTCAATGCCTTTGCTTGAGACAATGTATCCTAGAATCTTCCCTGAGGTTACTCCAAAGACACATTTCTTTGGATTGAGTCGAACATGGTATTGTTCTAGTCTGTCAAAGATTTTATCTAATACTGCAAGATGATCTTCTCTTGTTAATGATTTTGCCAATAAGTCATCGACATAATCCTCTATTATGGTATGCATCATATCATGAAAGATGGTGGTCATTGCCCTTTGATAGGTTGCCCTTGCATTCTTTAGACCAAACAACATTACATTCCAATAGTATGTTCCCCATGGACATGTGAAGGCAGTCTTATGTTGATCCTCTAGCGCGATCTTTATCTAGTTGTACCCTAAAAAGTCATCCATGAGAGAAAGCATGGCATGTCTTGCTGTTAGGTCCATGATCATGTCGATGTTTGGTAGGGGGAAGTCATCTTTAGGACATGCCTTATTTAGATCTCTAAAGTCAGTACAGATATGGATGCCCCCATTTGGTTTGCCGACAGGTACAATGTAGGATATCCAATCTGCATAATCAATTGGTCTAATAAAACTAACATCCAAGAGTTTCTTAAGTTCTTCTTTGGCTAGTACAATAATCTGGGGGTGCATCTTGCGAAGCTTCTGTTTTACTGGTTTAGATCCTTCTGCCACGGTGAGGTGATGCATGACCAAATCAGGATCAAGGCCAGGGATGTTAGCATATGAGCATGCAAATTTGATCAGACGCTTCTGGAAGAATTCTACAAACTTAGGTTATTCCTCTGAAGTTAAAAGAGATGCCAGATGTATGTGGTGAGGAGTCTCGGGGGTCCCCATATTGAATTCTTTTGTTTCCTAAATAAGGATCATTGATCATTCTTGATTTGTACTAGAGGGGAGGATGTCAAACCTTTCATCCATAGGCACCTCAGAGAGGTTTTCACCATTGGATACACTCTTTCTTTTTACTTTTTTGGGATCAAATAGTGCCACAATGTGGTTTTCACTGGAAGATCCATGTTTTATTGTAATATTTTGGTAGCTGAAAGGTTTGACATTCGCCCCAAAGTATGTTGCACTATTAAGTTCGATGGCAAATCCATCTTTGTGATCCCTGCTTGGTATGTTATCCCGTAGCTCCAAAAAGTCAATGATCGCCTCATCGTTTTGGAATTGGTCAAGGCATGGGGGATTTGGTTTGTTCCATTTGATGAGTTCAGGATGGATAATGGGCATTACCTCATTGATCAGGTTAAGTTCATAAGATGTGTCAGTGACGGTTAAGACATTGTGGTGAAGGTTGTTGATGGTACTCTCCCTGCCAGAATCAGGCGCAGGATGTGACATAGGGTCTGTGGAAGGTGTTTCCTATTCAGGAACCCAAGAGGTTTTAATCTATGTTTCTCCGTAAATAAGGATTTCTTTGTGAGGTAGAGGTGGAGATGCATCTTCCTCATTTGAATTATTGAGATGTATGGAATCAAATTCCCACTCATGTGAGTCAGTCTTTGAGTCGCTTTCTAGCATCCAATTACTATACCAAACTGGGATATCTTTTGAGTTAAACACTGCAGGCATAATCGGCTAATGTACCTTTGGAGATGGAATGGTTGGTGTTGAGGGGAGGATTATTGGGATCAATGAATCTGATATTGGGAGTATCGACATTGTTAAATTTCTTGTTTTTGATGGAATTATCAGTGCTGTCGATACTGCTAGGGGTTCTGATACTTCTAATGATGCTGTTGATGTGGTTGCTGCTACTGATGGGGTTGTTGGTTTGATTGGTGGTATGATTGGTGCTATGGATGATATTGATGGGATTTTCAGCCTCATTAGGGTAGTTGGTGTGGTTCTTGGTATTGCTGATATAATCAAGGGTGGCCTTTTTAGAGTATTAGGCTGATATAGAGGTTTGCTGGGTTTCCCTTTGAATCTGAGCTTAGGAAGAGTCTCCTTTTGAAAGCCTAATCCAGTGTTTTCTTTAGGCTTTAATTCAGGCTACAATGGCTTGTGTCATCCTTGCTTGCAAGGTCCCAAAGCACTCTAACCATCATAGCCCATTCTTTGCATAATGGTAAGGCTTTTGCCATATTGATATGTGGGAAGCTTAGCTTGTGGGATTTCCATGATGATAGGGTCTTTATAGATCCATTCTGCTAAGTCCGCATCTCTAGTCTCCTCTTCTTGGCTCTTTCCAAGGATAAAAGGTGCCAAAGTGCATGCTGACTTGACCAGTGGTGCTTGAAGTAACCTTTGAGTCTTACCATGAGTTCTAGAGGAAGTGGGTAGTTGCCCAACATAAAAGAGTTGGCTTAGATTGTATTCCCTAGGACCTTCCTCTACCATTTTCATTTTTAGCTTCTCTTGCTTTGGTATAGTGGTGTTTGAACTGGAAAGAGAGGTTGGACTAACATATGATGTGGTTGGGATAGCTTCTCTTTTGTTGGGAATGGTAACCTCTGGCTGATGGTTGATATTGTTACAATATGCAAATGGATTTGCATCACTAAGGATTGTAATTTCTACACCATTATGATGGAACTTGATACACTGGTGATAGGTGGATGAAATGGCTTGCATGGCATGTATCCAAGCTCTTCCTAACAACAAATTATATGGTAGAGGAAGGTACAGAACTTGACATATGATGTGCTTCACCACTGGGCCCACTCGGATTGGTAACACAACTGCTCCTTTTAAAGAATGCTTAGCATCATCATAGGATTTTATGGTTATCTTTTTGCGGGGGTCCACTGATTCAACTGCATATCCCAATGCTGTGAGCAATTGTAATGTACATATATTTAGGCCTGCTCCATCTCAATCAAGACTCATTTGATCCTGTGTTGGTTGATAAATCCTTCAATATGGAATGAGGCATTATGAGGTTGTTGGAAGGATGTATTGTCATTTTCAGAGAAAGTGAGACATGGTGATGACCTCAGATTACCAACCATAGCTTGAAATTGATCCATATTTAGATTGGCAGGGACCGATGCCTCTTGGAGAGCTTGATCCAAGATTGTTTTATGAGATGGGGATAGGCACACAAGATCTAAGATGGATATAAGTACGGGCATCTTATCTATTTGTTCCATAAGGTTATATTGCTTTGGGATGGATGTTGTGCTTTGTGGAGCTTTTTTAATGGTGATCTTGCTACGATGCGTAAGAACATTGCATTTAGGGTTTGGATCTTTGATGGTAATAGTTGCAATTTGTTCATTGGTATCATATAGGTGATTCATAGTGTAATTATAGGCGGCTCGCGTATAATCAGTTGTATCTGTGTTTCGCTCTGAAGTGGAAGGACCCCTTTGATCTTGTGATGGAAGAGGATTCTAAAACATGAGATGATCATTATTTGAGGTTTTTGGGTCATGGCCTTCGATTTCAATCTCTCCTCGGTCAATAAGATCCTGAACAAGATCTTTTAGTCTATGACAGTTACTTGTTTTATGCCCTTTCCCTTGATGGAATTCACAATGTTTAGTATCTCTTAACCATGAATGTTTGACCTGAGGTTCGTAATTAGATGTCTTTGGTAAGGTCACCAGATTTGAAGAGACCAATTGACGTAACACTATTTCAATAGGTTCCCCTAAGGGTGTGTATGTACGTTTTGGTTTATAATTTTGCTATCATTGTCTCGGTTCCTCTTATGGTGCATTGCGTCCTTGATTTTGTGGAGGAGCAGCCGTGTTGTTTTTAGGAGGGGGATTTTGCCCCGCAAATCAGACTACAGGTTGTGCACTTTTTATAGTCCTTGCATCTACAATCCCGTCATTGATGATGTTTTTATTTTTATTTTAGAAGTTGGGTTTATCACTGTTAAAGCGCGGGCGAGGGCCATCTTTTAATTCATTGTATATCTTGATAAGTCCCTTTTTAATGAGGGTCTATTCACATTTTAACCCCTGGGTGATCATGTCAGCAAAGGATTCTGTGCCCTTCATGTCTAGGTGTAATTCCATTTCATTGTTCAAGTTGGAAATAAATATTTCCACTAGCTCTCGTTTAGGTATATGAGGAGAACACCTACTAGATAGTTGTCTCCACCATTGTAGGAAAGCTGAAAATAGCTCCCTTGGTTTTTGCTTGGTATTACACAGATCTACCATGGTAACATCACGTTCTATGTTGTGTAAATAATGTACGATGAACTTTTGGATAAGTTCCTCGAATGTTCTAATGCCGCCTATTAGTCGGGAAAACCATTGCGTGGTTGTCCCTCCCAAACTCTAAGGAAAGAGGCACATTAGATATGTGTCTTCATATGCCACTTCTAGGCAAGCTGAGTGAAATTCCTCGGCATGATCTCTATGGTCTCCTTTTCCCCAATAATTTTTGAACTTAGGTGTTTCAAACCCTTGTGGAAAAGGTGGCATATGTAGATTCCTATCAAAGGGATAAGGACAAATATCATTAAGTGAAAACCGGGTAGTTTTCACACCATTGTGGAGTTGTTGGGCTAGATTCTCGACTTGCTACCTCAACATGTCAATGTTATTAGGAGGAGGAAGAGGTGGGGGATTTCCTTGATTAAGGTCATATCTGAAGTTATCTCAACCTCTTTCACCCTCATTATGACTATGGTGTTCCGATGCTTGCCGTAATTGTGCAGTATCAAAATCAGAGGGTAGTTTTGCTCCCTCTTGAGCAAGTCTCAAAAAATGAGCATCAACGTTGTTTTTGAGGATTTCATCAAAAATTCAATTGAAGAGGGGGTTGTGTTGTGCCCTTCCTATTTCTTGAAGAGTGGGAGTACTAGGATTTTCATCATTTGCATTTCATCCAAGGGCTTCTTGGAATTCATTGAGATTTTCCTCCTCTTCCTCTTCGATCTCTAATTGTCTATTCCTTGATTTGGTTTGAGCCATTTTGTTTGAAAGTTTTTGTTGAAGTTTGATGAAAATGATTATGAGTTGGTGATGAAATGAGAGATAAATGTTTGGTGAAGTGTTTATCATATGGATCTCTAACACTAAAGGTTTGATGTTACCAAAGTACTTTTATGAATTGCTTGTTGTGTTTGTTAACAATGTTTGATATGATAAGGTATAGTAAGGTCTGAGATATGTTACAGACCAAGCTACCTAGTAATGAGAGGATGCAATCATAGACTAGTTTTAACCTGTGTAGAAATGCCTCTTAGGATGAGTTTATCCTAGATGTAGAGACACTCTAAAGAGTGATGTGTTGTTTTGATTCAAGCAATATCTAAAAAGAACTTAGGACAAGACCTTTTTATGTTTTTGAGAGTTGAAATGGATTGATGATGTATGAATGTGTGAGTGGATGGGAACTTCAATAAAAACTTTGTGTTACATATGGGACAAATTATTCCTCTTCTCTCTTGGGGGTTGGTGGTTCTTCTCGAGCTATGTTATATGTAATGCGGATGTTTGGAAAGAAGGCAGGATTGATTTTGCCTCCTTTATTTTTATGATAACTCAAAGCTCTATATTGAGAAAAAGCTTTGCTGTTCAAAGACTCTTGATCAAACTCATTGGATTTTCCTTTAAGATATAGATGCATATGATGTAAGAAGGCTCTATGTGAGACAAAAATTTGTCTATTGAGATAGAAAATTTTCCTTCTTTTAAGGAAAGCCTTTGAGCTTAATGGTCATTTCTTTAAATTGATTTGTTGATGAAGATTCCTCTTTCTCTAAATGTGAAGGATGGTCATATAATTTGATATCTGTTTTTTCACTTTGTTTTGATTTTTGCCAAATGTTGGTTTTGAAAATTTTGTGTTGGATGAATACTTGTTTTTGAATTGGTTTTGATTTTCTTTGACAAGAAAACAAAGCAAGCACACAAACACAATAATGTTGCCTCAAAAGGCACAACTAAGTGTGGGTCTAGATTAGCCCAATCTTTGAACTTTTTGACCCCTTCTCAAATGTTTTTGTGTATGTTTTTCCAAAATCCTAAAGTTGGCTCAATTTATCACTGGTTTGACATAAAATGAAGACACTTCAAACACACTTTATCCCTAAGGTCAAATGGCCAGTTGCGATAATTTTAGCCCACATCTTGATATTTCTTCAACTTTGGTACTACATACCTTATGAATCCCGTTGTAGTAGGTAAGGATGTGATATACTAAGTCTTGCGTGAGCATAACAGATAGATGATCCCTATGATGGGGGAGTCACCACTTTTATCAAGCTACAAGTAGCCTTTCAAAAAGCCCTGTTTCTACTCAAGGAAATATGTATGGTGAGTATCTTGGGAGCAAAACCATCTATGCTATTGCACTGAATTTATCACAAACATTCTCAATCAGTAGAACGAGTGGGTTTCTATATAAAAAGGTGTCTAGTAATGTTCGATGTTTTTGGACATAAGTTCATTCTACAGTGACTCACTTAAGAGCCTTGTAACTTGTGGTGGGGCCCATATGTCCTTTTGGCAAGTTACACTGTAGGAACAACTATACCCAAGGCTATAGATTTTGCTCACACTTGATTTCTATAGTGGCTCGAAGGATTTATCACGCGAGGTCGTTCCCAAGAGTGATGTGTTTCTTAACAGGCCTCTCTTAAAAAGATAAAATTTTAAGTGTTACTAACACTTTTCTCTTGCACCTAGGACCACGAAAGCCAAGGGAGAGGATAGTGTGTGTTAGAAGTAGGACCACTTGACAAACTGTGCACAAGTGTGCCAATCACTAAAAACACTTGTTCTTTTTAACCAAAATATAGCAATGTGATCTAACTATTTGGAGATGTTGCTCCAACAAAAAAGGTGTTCTTTTTAACTTCAAGGCAAAATGTTTTGTAATCTAAGAACTTGGAATCTTGGTCAACTGAATTGAGAACACGTTTTGCTTAAAGTAAATCGATTGAACTTGAAGGAAAAATGGTTTGTTCTTTTTAAACTTGCCCAAAATGAAGTGTGGATTGTGATTTTTTTTTAAGTTGATGCAAGAAATAAAATTTGTTTTGTTGATTTTAAGCACCAAAATAAAGATTGTTCTTATCTTGCAAAAATAAATTTTGTTGGGTTTTGAATTTGTGGTTCTTTTTACCTTGACAGATGAGATTCTTTTTACAAGCCGAAACAAAATGTGTGATTCTTTTTAAGAGCCCAAAATGGAAGTGAAGTTGATTTTAACCAAGTAAAGAAACTAAGTTCATTTTATCCTAACTTTAAAGACAAAGTTAGCAACATAAATAAATTTACTTCCTAAGCTTAATTTTTGAAATCCTACAAAAACGGGGTTAGTCCAAACCTGCACAAAAGATAACAAGTTAGTAAAATCTGCATGTTTGGTGGGCTTCTATAAGCCTGATATTTTTGGTTTTTCGGTTACAAGGAATTTTTTTACAACTCTCTGTTACAATAGCGCTACTCTGTGTGGAAACAAAAGTGCTATTTAACACAAAAGTGCTAAATAACCAACGAAAGCACTAAAAGAAGTGCAAGCGTGCTATAAAAAGGGACAATAGCACTAAAAGAACTCTCTCAGACATAATTATTTCTATCAAATAGTGAGCTAAAAGCGCTAAAACTAGGAACGATAGTGCTATTTAATGGTCAATAGTGCTAAAAGAAAGACAATAGCACCAACTAAGAGACAATAACGCTATTATTAGGAACAATAGCGCTAAAGTACCAACTTTGGAAGGCGTTAGAGCATGAACTATGGCTCTAAAGTGCGACCTATGTGTCAATTAAAACATGAAAAAGTTAGTAGTTTTCAAAAAAAAAAAAAGATCAGAAGGTTGCATGTTCGATTCACATTGGGTTCACCAAATGATGCTCTGCAAAAAGGGATGGTTAGGATATTGTCAAGACAACACAAATAAACAAGCAACAAACAAGTGTTAGTGTTAGAAATCACAAATCAAACACTATCCTAAGCAAGCATATCAAGAGAGACACTACACACAAAACAAAAAGCTTAATGAAACTAAGAAATGCAACAAGACATCTCCAAATGCCCTCCACCATGCTTGTAGCTTCTCCTCCCTTGTTCCTCTCCTCTCCAAGTTCCGTAATGAGTGTAGCTCTCAGTAGATTTTTGCACTATTTTGGATGTCTTATGGAGGTTCAAGATTGTAGAATGGATGATTATGAGAATGCAAATGTGAATATAGCTAAAATGATATATTATCTAATTATCTAATATTAATTTTAGCCCAAAATGACAAATATAGATGATTATGCTAAATGCTCTCTAAAATTCACTATAAATTAGATGCATACAAGATTTTGGGATCTGGATTATGAAGAAATGAGCTCTATTTATAGGTAAAATGGAGCAATGGATGGTTGAGATTGAGTAATCTCAACAAGGGTCAGGATTGAGGGGTTTATGATCTATGTGAGGGCTTTCAACCCAATCCCAGGATGACAAATGTCAACAAGAGATGGGTTGAGAGGGGAGGGAATAAGCATTAAATGCTTGACAGACTTGAGGGTTAACTTGGGAGGTAAGGTTAATGTTGAGTTGAAAGAATAAAGCCATTATCCAATAAATAATGTCTTTATCCAATGGATAAATTTTTGTGCAAGAGTTAGTGAGGATAACCATGGTCAAAGCAATAAATGCTTGAAGAGACCCATGGGTCAAATGAGGGTTGAGTTAGAGGTAAAGTCTCTAACCATGTGGGCAAGTGGATTTAACCATAAATGGTTATGTAAGAGCCATTAATGGTTATGTAAGAGCTATTAGTGGTTTTGAAGACTTTAGAGGTTAGCTTGTTGAACACATAAAACATTAAATGCTTTTCAAAGACTTTGAAGGCTTTCAGAAGTGACTTCAAGTTGCTTAGGAATGTGACAATAATTAGGGGATGGATTAGGCTAATTAGAAATGATTAGAAAGTGATTAGAAGGGACTAGAAGGGGATTTATGATTGCAAGTGGGATTGGTGGGTGAGGGAAAATAGGATTTAAATTAAAATAAAATTAATTTATTTCAATTGTGGTTGCAACTTGCATTTGTAGGAGATTGCAAGTGGGGGGGATTAAATGATTTAAATAAATCTTTTAATTATTTATTTAAAAGAGGAAAGAGAATTAAATTAAATAAATAGGTGTAGACACCCAAAATTGTCCAATCTAATTAAATACATATTTTATTTATTTAATTATTCAAGCTTAATTCATCTATTAATTAAATAAATCTTTATTTATTTAATTAATTCATTTATCCTCTTCTAGCCTTATTTCTCATTTAAATAAATACATTTATTTATTTAAATTATCCTTTTCCTAAATTAAATAAATATCTTATTTATTTAATTGATCCCACTTCTATTAATTAAATAAATATTTATTTATTTAATTAAGTCATTAACCTTTCCTACCTATGACACATGTCATTCATCTCTTAATTCATACACTACCTACCCCTTTCATTATTTTATTATTTCTTTTACCTACCCTCTAATCATAGCTGACCTCCTTTTACACCTCTCAATCTTATCCCTCCATTTCATATAGTGTCTTCTATATAAGGAGATACTTCCTTCATTATCAAATCCTGATCAATCATCCTAATGACCCTAACTACTTGATCAATTGACTACACTACGCCTTTGAGCATATGCGATCCTACTTGCAACCACATTCCATTCTTTGTTGAGCTCTTGTGCACATAAAATCTAAGAGCAAATACATCAAACAAGATCAATGGAGATAGGAAGAATGGAGATCCAAACCCTATTGGACATGTGATGGTATAATATTTGTGATTTCATTTGATTTGCATTGTCTTAGGTAATCTTCATATGTTATGGTGGATCTTTGTTGTTGTTAGGCTAGGGTTTTGTGATTGAATTCATTTAGCCTTTCAATATCGTTATTATTGTTATCCATTTTCACCATATACATTTTGGCACGCCCGGTGGGACTCTTGTCCCTTTTTGCATTTAACATCCTTGTTGCAAATTTTGTGTTTTTGAAGCTGCAGATCTGACATTTTCGACAACATTTTGATATTTTCGCATCTGCGCACTTTCGGATCGAGTTTTTGATTTTCTGGCGCATCTGCGACATCTGAAGTCGTGTCTATGTTATCAACAGCATTTTATTTTGTAGATTTTGGAAACCGCATTTGTGTTCATAAGTCACGTCTGAGGTGTTTTTAGACGCGTTTGTGTCCAGAAGTCGCGTCTGGGTTTTGGAACCACGTCCGTGTCTCACAGAACCACGTCTGAGTCTCTAAGTCACGTCTGTGTCGAAGGTAATCGCGTCTGTGTGCATCGGTTTCAAATTTTGAGTTATTGATTTAGTTTTGAGTTTTGCATTTAAGGTTTCAGATCCAGTTTATTTTGAGCTAACATTTTCAGATCTAGCTAACGAAATTAGTGCAGCTTGTCTTGAAAGCAAAATCGTTTGGTTGAAGGCCCCTATTTCCACAAAGTCTTTTGGATTTAAAATTTACCTAACTTGTGTGCTTGCAGGAAGGGGTGATTATTTGAAACAATCCAAACTACTAATAAATCTTTGTTGCAGGTCCTTGGCAAGGGTTTTTGGATTTTTATTGTGTGCCTTGTTTTCATAGACTAGCAAACACTTCAATTGGTGCACTAAAATTGAATCATTGTATTTTGTGTCTTGAGCAATAGGCTCTTTTTGTTTAATCTTTAGAGGGTCTGTCTTCCCGTGTGGTCATTAGGACTACTAGTGAGAAGAGAATGACCCAAGTGGTAGCAAAAGAAAAACCATCTTCTTCCAAACGACTATAAATAACTGTATTCATGGTGAAAACTATGAATAATGTTTGCTGATTAGTTCATACCGACACTATGTCTCCCCATAAACCCGTTTGATCAAATTTATTTGATCAGTTGTAGGGCGTAACCCCTACCAGCTGGGAGCCTTCTGTATTTACAGAGCTGAAAATGCCGCATGTATGGCCACACGAGCGAATGCCCTTACTAGCACCTTTTTGTTTTAGAAGCCCAAATCCTTCTAGTTGTTGGGGCAGGAGGTCGGACCTCTGGTAGCGGCCCACACACATACGGTTCTTAGTAGACATACAAAGTTCGCCACGGGGAGTTTTTGTGGGGACTGATGCTTGGCTGACCCGAGAAGTGAGTGCTGAGGGTGGAGCCAGTGAGGTCAAGCATCTAAGTATCTACTCTGAATAGCGTAGCCTCGAGGGTAAAACCTCATGTGGGATCAACAACTATTGTCTTGGCCAACCATAAGAATTGTGCTTGACTTATTTTAAACATTCAAAACATTCAAGACCAAACAACAAAACATTGTGTCTTTTGTATCTTCAAGTGTATGCAAAACATTTTTACATCAAACAACACACTTTTTTTGGAAGTCATTTTAGAGTCTAGACACTTACAAACATTGGGTCTTCATCAACATTGTGTCCTCTTGTCATGAAAAATAGTCAAACAGTCAGATTTGGTCACAACAAAACAACTTCACAGATTGGAAAAAATTGCACAAGTTTTGTAGAAACGCATCTATGTCTGATATAATAGCGTCTGCGTTGTATAACCGCGTCTATGAAGGGCAGAAACATGTCTGTGTTTCCAGAATCAACAGTGCATTTTACAAAAATATCAAAAGCGCATCTGTGTTAAACAAAACCACGTTTGTGTCAGGAAATCGCGTCTGTGAAGTATACAAGCACGTCTGTGTTCAGAATTGAAATTTTTTTACAGTCCAGCAAACAAGAGCAATCAGTTTCAGAATTCCTGAGCTTCCTAGGTCATTTCTCCATCATTGCTTTACACCTCACATTGCATTCACATTTGTCTAAACTTGAGTCAAAAGGTCACTTGCTTGTCCTCATCATACTTTGTCAACACACTACATACAACAACACTTTGCTAAGTGGTCCCTCATCAAGGTCCATCACCTTTGGGTCTCATTTGGTCTTACTTAGAGTCAAGGTCAACTTACCTCATCAAGAGAAACTATCCTCTCTTTGGAAGTCACACCTACTCTACTACATACATACTTGGTCTTACACTTTGGACATTGCAAGTACACTTCAGATTCATTTACATCCCATCCATTTCTTGGTCTTCCATACTTTTTCCATTTTCATCTAGTCTCACACATCTTGGTCAATACCTAGTTCATGGTTGAAACCCGTCTTCAAAAATCTAGGAGAGAAACTAAAGAGGCTCAAGAGTCCGAAAACATGAGTTCTTATGAGTATGACAATGATATCTTTTTCAATTCTGAACATACTACATTACCTGACATGGATGCCTATAGAAACATTCCAAATGTTGAGAACATGGACACTACAAACAACAATGATTCACACAATGATGATATGGACAACTTTTTAGTACATTCAACAGATGTGGAAGAATCCATTATGGATCCCCGTTTCAATCGATTGGTTGAGGAAATAATGAGGAGGGATAGACAATACTTCTTACAAATGATGGCACAAAGTGGAGCCAAGATACCTCATGATTTTGACATGTCTCAAATAATGGAAAATTGACCTTTGCAACAAACTCACTCCAACATAGATCAAAGGAGGCCTAATAGTGGAGGCAATAGAAGACCACATCTTGTGCCTGAATCACCATCATCTTTGTTTCAAAAACCAGAGGTCCCACATACACATGGTCAAGCATATGATACTCACCTTCACAGACCATTATGGAAGTCTTATGCAGAGAAATATGCTCAATCACATACCAATGCTAAGGATCAACCACCAAAGCAATTGGATATTCAAAGGCATGCTCAAAATTTGGACACAAGGAAACTTCGTGTCAAATTTGGGGGCAACACATTAGAACATGACATGCCTGTAGAGTATGGTATACATGGACAAAGCAGATATTTCATTCCTCAACATGAATCTATACCAAGTGGTCCATATATGCAACATCATTATAGACCTCCTCCATATGAACATGTGTATGATTAATATCATCCATATATGCAACATGCTCCTCCTCCAATTGGTGCCTCAAGCATAGGGTATGGTCCAAGAAGTTGATCTCCACCTAAGAACAATTTGGAGCAACAAATCAGAGACTTACAAAAGAAAATGGAGGACATAAATACACCGAAGCCAACATACACAATGAGAGACATATGTCCTTATCCATTTGACAATAGTATTCCAATGCCTCCATTTCCTACACACTTTGTGACACCTAAATTTGATAAGTATAGAGGAAAAGGGGATCGTAAGGCACACATAAGACAATTTTTCACAGCGTGCATTGAAGTAGCAGGAGAAGAGACATATTTGATGAGATTATTGCCACAAAGCCTAGGTGATCAAGCTATGGAATGGTTCTCCCAACTCCCACCTGGTATTAAGTCATGGGGTGACTTAGCAGAGGCATTTATCCAACATTTCTCCTACAACATAGAGACAGACATATTAGTCACTACTTTGTGCAACACCAAGCAAAAAGAGGGAGAGTCTTTTGCATCATTTTTATACAGATGGAGAAATCTAGCCAGCAGATGCTCTTGTGAAATTCCACAAAAACAAATGGTAGAGATGTTCACACAAAATGTTAACAAAGACATTGGCTATGATCTAAGGAAAGCTTGTTTGTCCACCTTCAAGGACGTCATTGAAAAAGGCTTAGCAATAGAGAAGGTCCTAATTGAATAGGGAGTCATTAAGATATTCAAGGAAAACAAAGATGACTTTAAAGGAAAAGACAAGCCAAGATTTTGGAATAGAAACAAGAACACAGTCAATGATGGTGTTGTTGATGCCAACACAGTGCGACCCAAATTCATTTTTTCTGGATCAAGTTCTACAAACAATCAAGTGAATACTCAAACAACTTCCAGATCACGGAGGAAGTACACTCCATTGGGAGAACCACTTGAGTCAGTCTTCAAGAAGCTAGTGGCAAACAAAGTAATCACAGTTCCAAATTTTCCTCCATATGAACCAAAGGTTAAACCAAATTGGTGGAATGATGATGAGTATTGTGAATTTCATAAGAGAAAGGGTCATAAGACAGGAAATTGTCATCGACTGAAGAACATTATACAAGATCTCATTGATAGAGGTGACATTGAGATTAAGGGACACTCATCCAATCAAGAACATGAGATGTTTAAGGAACCATTCCCAAAGCATGACAAGGGAAAAGCTAAAGCCATAGATGACCAAACCAACTATACCAGAGTAACCTATAACTATGATTCAACTATCAATCACATTTCAATGGACAATTATGTCTCTACCATTATCATCAAGGACAAAACGCTTGAGAATTCTACCCAGAGACCCAATATTGTCCTAAAAGGTGTTGGATCTTCTTCTGAACCTACCTCTGAATGTAATGTCACAACCCACCGAGGTAAATTCACTTTGCAAGGTGCTCCAGCTAAAAACACCACTTCATCATCAACCAAACCTGAGTATGATCTTGTAGAACAGTTAGGGAAGACACCTGCACTCATCTCCATACTTGAACTCTTGCACATATCCCCCACACATAAAGATATTCTTGACAAAACCTTGAGAGACACTGCCGTTCCTACCAATCTAAACATGGACCAGTTTCAAGCCATGGTGGGATACCTTTCCATTCCACACTCCCTTACATTCACAGAAGTCAATGACACCTCCGTAAGTCAACCACATAATGCACCTTTACACATTGAAGCCTTCATACACAAACATAGAATCAAACGAGTCCTGATAGATGGAGTAGCCGGTCTAAACATTTGTCCATTGAGCACTATTAAACAATTGGGATATTCTGATAAAGCTGTGAATGCTACAAACAAAATTACCATCAAGGCATATGATGATGAAGAGCGTTCATCCAAAGGAACAATCACCTTGCCCCTCAGAGTTGGGCCAGTTACAAAGGATGTGGTTTGTCAAGTCCTAGACCTTGATCTCACATACAACATATTATTAGGATGTCCTTGGATTCATGAGATGAGGGCAGTCCCAAGTACATATCACCAATGCATTAAGTTTCCTCACAATGGAGTTCAAATAATAGTTAATGCTGACCCAAATCCATTCATATATTGCAACAATCTACAACCTAGATCAGAAATAACAATTCTAGCTAATCGAGAAGCTATTCCATCTTCAACATATGTGGATCCAGAATCATTGAAAGCTTCTACATCAAAACAAACAGAGCTCAAAGAAAAATTCAAGGTTAAAGACCTGGGATGTGGTGAGTATATCTTTCATGTTGAGCAACTCCCACTATCTCCTAAGGTATTTAGTCGACAGGAACAACCTACAAACAATTTGCAATGCCAAGGAATTGGGTGTGAACCACCTAGTGTTGTGGCTACTAAGTCTGAACGCAAATCTCCTCTAGTGGTGCAAACAACTCTTAATATCAATAGTCCTAAGAATGGTTCCAGCAAAGAATCTATTGAGCGTATCACCAACCCTCTTGAGAACTCACATAGCTTTACCATATCTCCCACTCATTCCATTTCCACTCCTCTCCCAGACTTGGATCAACAAGAATTACAAAGGCCCTTACTCATTGGGGATCAAAAATTAAGCTTTGAAAAGAAAAATATAAAAGCCAATAATAAAGAAAAGTCCTTTAGTCCAAATCAAAATCAAAAGCTACTGGACTCTGCAAAAATCAAAGTCAAGGATAAAAATCCTATGAAGCAAAAAGAACAAGAGTTGATCTCCCCTAATATCAAAATAACTGGGGGCAAAATTTCTACAATTTCAAGTAAAAAAGCATACTTCTTGATCCTAAGTCTCCATCATGTCATCATACTTTCACTTCTTTTTGCAATCATAAGCCTTCATCACTCATTCACTTGTTCCACACATCTATTCCCTTCTGGCGATACATCATGGACCTTTAATGGAGCTTCCTCAAGGGACTTTGTTATTAGGGATGCCCAAACTTCTTCAGGTGACATGCATATGGGCCTGTGTAGTCCACACACTAGAAATTCTACCTTAGTTCCTTCAACAAGGAAGATAGTCACTTGAGATACACATCATTCAGTCAAGGAACAATGCAGATACAATCATAAAGTCAAGCCTCACACATTTGAGGTAGGTGACTTAGTTCTCAGAGAAAATCCCAAAAATCAGCAAGACAGAGAGAAGAAGGGCAAGTTCGAACCAAACTGGCTTGGTCCTTACATCATCACAACAGCATATGGACCTGGGGCATATCAGCTCTCAACTACAAAAGGTGAACCTTTGGAGGATCCTATCAACAACATGAACCTTTGTAGGTTCTACACATAGCTCTTTGGAATATCCTAATTCAAAAAATACAAAAAAAGATCAAAAATTTCAAAAATACAAAAAAAATTCAAAAAATTTCAAAAATACAACAAAAAAATCGTTACTTGGTGAAAACCTGGCAAACAGGCGCCTTGTGACACAAAAACATTGAAAAATAAAAAAAAGTAAAGAGAAATAATTTCGTCCAACGGTGAAAACCACTTCGGTGGCGCCCTGGGCAAGTACCACGGTGAAAACTGGGTCACTAGTGCCATGTGTAGAGACATTGCTCCTCCCTCCTTTAGGATTCACTTTCATCCTTTCACTTTGCACACACTCACAACCTATTCGTTCATAATAAACTTACCCATTGCCATCATGGCTTGTTATTGATCTACCCAAGATTGGTTCGCCATTCATAATAAACCTCCCTTTTCACCTCCCTTTCCATCCATAATAAATCAGATCCTATCTGTGGCTAAGGCAAATCCTATGTCTAGTGATGGGTGTGGAACTGAGAACATCACATGTTTGGAGGAGTACAGTTTCTTCCAGCTTCCTTCAGTCTATCCGCACACAATCCGCAATAAAGTAGCATTTGCATCACAGATCCGCAATAAAGTTTCATCTTCTCCACAATAAAGTATCAGTTTCATGGATTCAGTCAGTTTCATATGAGACACAGCAGCAACAATGGGCTTCAACAAATCAAATCTTTCAACAGACTCAGAAAACATTATGGTTCAGTGCTATCTATCCATTTTGTGAAAGAAAACATTGTGACCACAATCAAATAAGACTTATACAAGTGACAAGAGACACTAAACTTCAGGACTACAGTGGATGTTGGTGTCGAGTCTTGGTTTTCTTTTGATTTAATCTTTCTGGTGACATGTCTTTTAGCTTTTCCGGGATGTCTCTGACTAGAGATTCTATCTCCAGAATGTCTTTGACTAGAAAGATGAGGATGGGGTATTGTCACCTATTTGTATTTGCTGTCTGTGAATTGTCTCTTAGTAATGCTATGACTTGTCCAAGGATATGAGGACACTGTGGGTCTAGTATGAACTGGGGCATTCTTTGTTTGTGACTATCTTATCTCCATGCAAATAGGTACAATGACTTTCTGGGTCGAACATATGCCTCGATTGTCATAATCTACTTGCCATAATAAAGCTCAATGATGATAACACACAAGAAGCTCTTTCATTTTTATATCTTCTATCTTTCATCCCCCTTTCTTGATTGACTTCCATCGTCCTTCTCGAGTCCGCATAGCCCGCTATCACATGACTGAGTATAATGACACACTAAAAACATTTGCATTTCATGTAGTTGCACCTGCATTACCACATATAAGCATTTCATACATACATATAGATATCACAATTGCATCACATCCTGCACACAACATATGTTAGAACATTTTATATTCTCATCATGTAAATAGTCATTTGCATTATCATATTCATTTGCATTTCATACATTCACATTTGCATCATGCATACACATATAAAAGAACAAAAATATTGCATTGCCTCATGTACATATTTGCATCCATGTCATAAGCATCACATAAAACATACGTCATGAAACATCTCATCACATAGATACACATGCATATAGCTGCCACAAAGATGAATCATCTCATATATATATATAAAGTGTCATAATACAATGATGTCAAAAAAATCATATGGCTACAATCACCTAAAGGTGTCTACATCATCATACAAAAATGGTACAATATTGATACATAGGGAGCCCTCTACAACTATGATGAACTCCCTCCCTTGGAGCCGCCTGGCCTCAATAGAATTTGAGCCCCTGAAGGACCCACCCCAGGATCATCCCTCTTGTCTCCTCTATTTGGTGGTGGTGGAGGACGCATAACCCCACCACTAGACGCCTGTCTCCTCCGGCTCCCTCCCGTAGCTGTCGCTGTCCACGATGGTCTATGAAAGCTCCTCACCCGCTGATCAGCTGGCATAACACCATAATAGAGATCCCGCCAGTAACCGATCTCCTCCCCTGCCCGCAGAACATAGGCATATCCGACCCCTGTGTCCTCTGCCGCGTACCTCCCAGCCCTCAGTGTTGTCTCAGCCTCTATGTAGCACTGAATGGCCTAATCCCGCTCCCGCTCAGTATCTCTAAGCCACCTCCTGAGCCTATCCCTCTCTCTCTCCAGCTTCTGGATTTCATCTGCCTATCCCTGGCAGATCTCCCTCAGCTCTGTCAGCTCATCCTCCTCTGCCTCAGCCCCCTATGGCTCTGCCTGTGGCTCCTCCTGTACGGGTGCCTGCCCCTGTGCCTGTCCCTGTATCTGTCCCTATCCTTGTCCCTGTACTTGCACTTGTCTGGGACCCTGTGCTGCTGGAACATGTAGCGGTAATCCACCACGACCCCTCACCACCTGAGCATGCCTATCCTCTCCACCCTCCCTCCGTGGTGCCACCCTCCTCTCTCCAATTTCCTCCCTCCTCCTTTGTCGGCCTCTGCCTCCATCATCTCTATCATCATCACCATCCCCACCACCATCTCCATCTAGTAGCTCTCCTGGATCCGTCAGGCGTGGGAATGGATGCTCGGCCTAGTATGCTGTGTACTCAGCATCCATGCCGGCATCCTCGATCTCTGGCCACATGTCCCAGAGTAGGGGTATCATCTCTACTAACTATGTAATAGCCTGATCATATGATAATAAAGGCCCAAACTGCGCCTGATCTCTGACAGTCCGTGCATACATGCATGAACCCCGTGGCATCCGCTGGATCCTATCGAACTGCCTGCCCACCCTGTCCACTAACTGCCTCTCTATCACATAGGGCATCCGCCCAATCATATACCTACTCTGGAAGGTGTAGGGCAGCTCTACTGCATCATCCTCCCACTACTCACATCCAAGGTATGGCCTCCATATGACCATATCAATGTCATCAATCACCCGCTGCCAGTGCTCTAACCTGCCAATCCGTGGCTGTGAAGTGATCATGTCATACAAGTGTACAAAACTGCGTCTGTGACCTCTGCCCCTGAAATGTATCGGTCTCGTCACTGGCAGATGCTCATAGGCCCACACCTGTAACAATGTGACCCCGTAGCCCAATCCCACTGACCCATGGTACACAAACTGATGCAGCTCATAATATAGGTGTGCTAGCACACACGGTCCCCAGGCATATCTGGTGTACTATGTCACCAGTGTCTCCAATGCACCTCCCCAACCCACAACCAACCCTCATGTTGCTTTATCAAGACACAAGAAACCACTGATCGCTCCTCCTATCATTGCTGGTAGCGCTAATTCTGTAGCTGTCATAGTGTTCCAAGCCACATGTCCTGCCCTCATCTCTAGTCCTGGGTCCTGGAACACTCATCTCAGGGCCTCCCTGTCTCCATCTCGATCATAGGGAATTAGCTCCCCATCGATCGGTATCCTCAGGATCCTGTATACATCCTCTAGGGTGACTATCATCTCACCCATCGGTAAATGAAATGTA
Organism: Cryptomeria japonica; assembly: GCF_030272615.1. Classification (NCBI taxonomy): domain Eukaryota; kingdom Viridiplantae; phylum Streptophyta; class Pinopsida; order Cupressales; family Cupressaceae; genus Cryptomeria; species Cryptomeria japonica. The sequence continues at coordinate 270,695,049 of NC_081406.1, forward strand.
CAAGTCTCGGAGTGCCATCTCTCCGCTAGTGCAATCAGTAGTCCCATGTTCACCCGAAACTCAAGCACATAGAAAATATGTCTCAATCCCATAGCCTCAATAGCTGCTCGGTCCTCGAAGGTCAGCTCAGGTCGCAATCTCTGCGTCGACGGGAATCTCTCCCGTGACTCCAACATAGGCAAATACTCTTATAGTCAAGCAAATCAATCATGTCAGTCATCGTGGCATTCAATGTTCATCACAAAATGCTACTTTTTATCTAAGTGCATTTGGCTATCTATCCTAGTGACACTCACTATTCATCACAAAGTGTTGGTATTTATCCTAGTAGTACTCCCTGTTCATCACAAAGTACTACTTGTGTGACACTCACTGTTCATCACAAAGTGTTGCTCACATTTGCACTCCCTGTTCATCACAAAGTGCTGCTCATATTTTAGTACTCCCTATTCATCACAAAGTACTATATCTTGGTACTCACTGTTCATCACAAAGTGCCTTGATCTATCCTATCCTAGGGCCTCTGCTTGAGTGAATCCTCTTGAGTAGTTTTCTAATTGGCAACGTATGTTCTATCACAGAATTGTCAATCCTAGCCCTATTTGCTATCCTAGTCTTCCCTAGAGGACCTGCTTGAGTGTATCCTCTCAGCAGCTTATCCAATCAACAGCTTATGTTCATCACAGAACTGCTGATTTGACCTAGAAGACACAAATTCACATTTTTGGACATAAATACGCTTTCCTGACATAAACGTGCTTGAAGACTACATAAACATGCCTGTTTTACACAGACGCGCCTGGAACATACAGACGTGCCTATGCTCTACATAGACGCGCCTGGGTGACACAGACATGCCTTCTTGGCATAGACGTGCCTACACATCACAGACGTGGCCGCATTTTGTACAGACGCGTTTTTCAACATAGTTGCACCTGGCACAAACACAGATGCGCCTCGCGAGCATAGATGCGCCTGACACCAACGCAGATGCACCTGGACATTTTTGACATTTTTTTTGGACCCTATTCTAAGCGCATTTATTACCCTATCTAGCATGCATTAATGACAACAACAAATGCAACAAAGTACGAGGAGGTTTTGTGGTACTTATCGGCTCTCCTACCTCTGTTGGCCTCTGAAATCGGCGAACGCGGTCGAATCTATGAACAAAGGCCATCGCTGCTGACTGCTGCTGCTCTTTTCTCTCTCTGCACTCTAATCTCTTGGATGTGTAGATGACAATGAGGATGTTTTTCCCTTGTGGTCTATCTTATAGACTGCCCTAGCCCTCGTCTCCTGAGTCAATCTTCATTATCCCGTGACTCTGTCACTTTATCCGGTCAGTCCATTCTAGCCTCTCTTTCTTATCGAGAGATTGTCTACAATCTTTTCAGACATTTTCATCCAATCTCTCGAGGGGGCATATCATTCCCATCTTGGGGCAACTCTGTATCAGTTCATATTATCTTCTTTGAAACAACGCGACAAGCCGCATTGTCTCAAAGAGGGGCAAAATGTAGACACCCAAAATTGTCTAGTCTAATTAAATAAATATTTTATTTATTTAATTATTTAAGCTTAATTCATCTATTAATTAAATAAATCTTTATTTATTTAATTAATTCATTTATCCTCTTCTAGCCTTATTTCTTGTAGTACCCCTTCTTGATCGGACTTATTAGACTGATTTTATGTTGCAGTTTCCTATTCAGTTGACACTTTATTGCTTGACATTTTTTCAGACGTATTTGATATTATTTCATGTTTATCTAGATATTAGATGCATGAGTTATTTTCAGTATTTCAGTATTGGTGATTTCTAGTATTTCATGGATTATTGCTTTGTACTGACATTTTACTTTATCTAGGCGATGCGTCATATATATGTTGCGTGTCTACAATTGTATTGGATGCAAGGGGACGATTTTCTTTCACTCATTTCGGTGAGACAGGGAACGTTGTGATTCTCCTTCATCAGTGTGCGTGCCATGTATTCTATATTTATATGCATGCATGTGTGATTCGATGATGCAGGATATTGCAGGTACAAGTATCGGGTAGGTACGGGGTATCGTTTCCACCTGGCTTCACAGGTCTGAGCGTGCCTTATATGTCTGATGGGAGTGGAGGAGATAGCTATTGACCCTAGTCCTTACCCTTAGTCTACTCTTGTGAGTGTCGTCAGTCAGTTATCCATCCCTTTTGTTCGACTTTCGAGTCTTCTTGCTTTTCTTTGGTTTACGTGCCATAGTGGTTCGGCTATTTATTTAAGTTTAAGTTGTCATTCATTGTTGGTATAAGCAATTTATTCATTATTATGCCTTTATGTCTTGAACCTAGCTTAATTGATTAATTAATTAGATTTAAATCTATAGTTGTTTATTTTGGAAAAGTAATCATGTCTAAATCCAATGGAAGAAGTAAAATAAATAAAGTTAATTGCTTTTAATAAATACAAAATAAAGTTAAATTATTGATTCCTATTTTAGTTGAAAAGTTGATTAAATTTCTAAATGTGAGAAATGTATTTTTCAAAAAAAAAAAAGGGAATTCCCATTTATTTTTAGAGGAATATGAAAAAAAAAGAAAAAGTCAATTGTTTTATTTTAATGTTTTTTAATAGAAAAATATTTCAACCGCATGTATGTTATGGACCAACAGTCGCGTTGGGAGGATTATATTTATCTAGTGGAGTTTTCTTATAACAATGGATATCATAGCTCCATAGGTATGTCTCCCTTTCAGGCATTGTATGGTCGTCCTTGCCGTACTCCTTTGAGTTGGGATCGGTTAGAGGACAGGGTGCTTATAGGCCCGGATATTCTTCGAGAGATGGAGCAGCAGGTAGAGCGGATTCATGAGCATTTGGTAGCTGCACAAGATAGGCAGAAGAAGTATGCTGATGCTCACAGGGTAGATCGTCAGTTTTCTGTTGGCGATCGTGTTTTCTTGAGAGTGCGTCCGCGAAAGAGTCTGATCCGTTATGGAAAGGGTTCTAAGTTGGCACCTCATTTTGTTGGCCCGTTTGAGATCCTTGAGAGGATAGGACCTGTTGCCTATTGTCTTGCCTTGCCACCGAGTCTATCCCACATCCACGATGTCTTTCATGTTTCAGTTCTTCAACCTTATCACCCAGATGTGACTCATGTTCTTGATTGGAACGCTTTGCAGGTCAAGGACGGGCAGCTTTCCATGGAGCCTGTGCGCATTCTTCACCGTCGGGATTTGACCCTCAGGGGTTGCACCATCGACCAGGTAAGGATCCTATGGGACCCAAATGATGAGACCTCGACGACATGGGAGGATGCAGCGAAGATGAGAGAGCTCTATTCTTATCTATTTTAGGCTTCTAGGAGTAAGCCTAGTTTTGGGGGGAAGAATGTAGTACCCCTTTTCGATCGAACTTATTAGACTGATTTTATGTTGCAGTTTCCTATTCAGTTGACACTTTATTGCTCGACATTTTTTCAGATGTATTTGATATTATTTCATGTTTATCTGGATATTAGATGCATGAGTTATTTTCAGTATTTCAGTATTGGTGATTTCTAGTGTTTCATGGATTATTGCTTTGTACTGACATCTTACTTTATCTAGGCGATGCGTCATATATATGTTGTGTGTCTGCAATTGTATTGGATGCAAGGGGACGATTTTCCTTCACTCATTTCGGTGAGACAGGGAACGTCACAATTCTCCTTCATCGGTGTGCGTGCCATGTATTCTATATTTATATGCATGCATGTGTGATTCGATGATGCAGGATATTGCAGGTACAAGTACCGGGTAGGTATGGGGTATCGTCTCCACCTGGCTTCACAGGTTTGAGCGTGCCTTATATGTCCGATGGGAGTGGAGGAGATAGCTATTGACCCTAGTCCTTACCCTTAGTCTACTCTTGTGAGTGTCGTCAGTTGGTCGTCCATCCCTTTTGTTCGACTTTCGAGTCTTCTTGCTTTTCCTCGGTTTGCATGCCATAGTGGTTCGGCTATTTATTTAAGTTTAAGTTGTCATTCATTGTTGGTATAAGCAATTTATTCATTATTATGCCTTTATGTCTTGAACCTAGCTTAATTGATTAATTTATTAGATTTAAATCTATAGTTGTTTATTTTGGAAAAGTAATCATGTCTAAATCCAATGGAAGAAGTAAAATAAATAAAGTTAATTGCTTTTAATAAATACAAAATAAAGTTAAATTATTGATTCCTATTTTAGTTGAAAAGTTGATTAAATTTCTAAATGCGAGAAATGTATTTTTCAAAAAAATAAAAGGGAATTCCCATTTATTTTTAGAGGAATATGAAAAAAAAAAGAAAAAGTCAATTGTTTTATTTTAATGTTTTTTAATAGAAAAATATTTCAACCTAGAAGATTAGGTTAAAATATTTTTTTCCTATTTACCCTAGTAAATATTTTTGGAAGGATATGCTTGTTTGGAGGAGAAAACAAATTCTAGAAAAATTTCTTGGAAGGAGGATTTTGGGTTTTGAATTGGCTTGGAATTCTGCTGAAACTCACAATTTCTTCTTGGGAACTCCAGAGGTTGGTTAAATCCTTCTTGTCTATTTTTTTAAAAATCCATGCTTTCTTCCAATTCTCTGATTATTGTTAAAAGTTTGGTTTATGAGTATTGGGTTTTGAGTCTTTGCTTGCCATGAGATTGTTGAAGAAGAATCCCATCAATTTGGTTATCAAATTTCAAACTCAAACTCTCCAAGTAATTTCATAATTTAATTTATGTTCTTCATTTTGTTTGTGCAAGAAATTCATGGCTTTTGCTGTTTGTAGTTTGAGATATTGTTTTTGTGTTTTAGTAGAGTTATGCTGGCAAAATTTTGCCAAGTTTTTACACAAATAGTTTCTTCCTGGTAATTTCCAGTTTAAAAAAAATAATTATGAGTTAAATTTCTTCTTGTCCATTCTTGTTTGGGCAAAGAAAATCAATTGGGGAATAGAGATCAAGCTTGTTCCCATTCAATTTGATTTTAGGAAAGAATTGGGTTGATTTGGGTGACTTTTTCTTACCTCTGTTTTGTCACAGAAGTTTTATTACTGGTAAAATTTTTATTACCAGTGACTTATTTGATATATCTATTTGTTTAAAATGTTTGTTTAAAAAAAAATAAAATTTTTGATTGGGGATTGTTTGTTATTTTTTTTTAACAGAGATTTTCATATCTGTATTTCAGTTTTGAATCCTTTAATGTCCCAGAAATTCTTTAAAACAAAATTTAATTTTATAAAAACAAAGGAATTTTTTTTTTTTTTATTAATTTGGATTGGGGGCGGTGGCGGGGAGCTGGGCTCGACCCAGCCCACACACCCCCTCTCCCTACAACACTTGCTGCCTTCCCCATCTTGGGGTTAGCAGCAACGGTGCTTCCCCAAGTATGAGGTTGTAGCAAGTGCTGCTTCCTCATGCCTGGGGCAGCAGCACTTGCTGCCGTGGGAGCCTTGGGCCCCACGTGAACTTCTTTTAATTTTTTTAAAATATTTTTTTAAAGTTAAATAAATAAATAATAATAATATATAATTGTTAAAATATAATAAATAAAGTTATTTTTAATAATAAATAACAATGTTATTGGTATTTAAAAGAATAATAATAATATTGTCATTATTTAATATTAAATAATAATATTAAAGTTATTTGTTAGAAATAATGATATTAATGTTAATTAATAGTACTTCTATTTAGTGATTAGTTCTATTTTCTTTGTATTTTGGAATATATATATATATGGAAGTTATTATTAACTTTTGGAATAAAGGTTGAAATTGGTTAAATTCAATATTAATTTTCTTTATATAAGTAATGTAATATAATCATATGATATTATATTCAATGAATATGTATCATATTGAAATTATTTTATATTATTTTATGTATATATCTGTTTAATTTGATTTAAATGTTGACTTGGTTATGGTCGATTTGGGTAAATTATAATTTTATCATCATCAACTAATTGGGGGTTTAAAATCGTAAATGTGGTTCCAATTCAACCTTATTAGACATGTGACTTCATCATTTCTTTATGTTAAATAGATGTGATTTCTTCAATTCCAGAAATCCTTATTGCAAGTATTTTATGTTGTTGACTACTTAAAAGAAAGATTGCTTGTGTAGGATCTTGTGTTTATAATATTTGCAGTCTAGTTGTTTAAATGTCATTGCAATATTGTTAAAACTGTCATTATGTCGTTGATGTTTACCCCTTAGTCAGGTGTCGATGTTTAAACCTTGAGGATGTGAGCCATTATGTGTTATGTTCCTAATGGTCAACCCTGGATTTGTGACTGTGAGTCCTTCACCTGTGTTATGTCTGGATTAAATATGGTTGTCAGCCCCACCATAGAGTTCTCATAGAGAGTCTTATCCAGTTAGTGTCCTAGTAGAGAGAGTGGCTTTCGGGAGGGGGCCGCACCCAAAGTGGATGGCAGGATAACCCCTCGAAAGTCAGCTATTAAGTGATAACCTAATAATTTGATTAGGGGGTGGGTAGTTATTAAATTAATTAAGATAATGTACCCCGCACACGGTTGAGTGCTTGTATAGGCTCAAGGTGTTTGGGAAGGCCTGGAATGGCAAACCTACCACCTTGTCCTCACGAAAGGTTGGTAGGGTCCGCATGATGCTTAGATGGAGCCGAGGGTTCGGGAGAGGTTACCAGGATAACCCAAGATGGGGGCCGGGACTTATGGAGACCTACCTAGGGTAACCATCTTAAGCCATGTGATGACACTCTCTCTTTAGGGTCACTAGTGTTTTGTGAGTTGAGTCACTTGTATACTGCGGAGTCATGTGTACTGTTGTACTTATCTTGCTTGCTTGAGGGTCTTCTACTATCTCCTAGCACGGTGGGGTGGTTCCATTATTGGATCACATGGTCGGGTGGTAGTGCCACTTCCCATCGGATATCTTATTCCTACCTTCATGCGAGGATTGGCTTTGCCGGTGTATCTTGGTTCTTGCTTCGTGTAACAACTCATGTTCTTGATATTGTACCTTTGAGGCCCATGTGGTCATTGTATTAGCAACTTTGTAACCTTTGTACTTTATTGCTCTATGGAAGCCATGTAATTTATGGAATGTTGTAATTTAAGTTCATTGGATGTATGTTGTTTCAATTATCTTTCATCTTATGTATAAATGAATTCTTGGAAGTATATATGTTGTAACTCTTTAAATCTATCTTTTGGAAATCAATTTATGAATTTGAGTTATTTAATCGTAATTGACTTTCCCTAATATAGATGGATAATTGGATTAATATTGTGATGTAGTTTTAGTTAGAAGTAATCTTCGTTGGTAACCCTTTAGGATGTCATTGATAGACTTCCGCTTGTGTTATTATTATTGTGCAAAGTTATAATTAATACACTTAATCTTTAAAAAAAAAAGATTATTTCTCCCTTTAGTTGCCTTGTAGTGTTGCAATCCTTTAGGGTTCCTGGCGGGGCATTACATTTCTCATTTAAATAAATACATTTATTTATTTAAATTATCCTTTTACTAAATTAAATAAATATCTTATTTATTTAATCGATCCCACTTCTTCTATTAATTAAATAAATCTTTATTTATTTAATTAAGTCATTAACCTTTTCTACCTATGACACATGTCATTCATCTCTTAATTCATACACTACCTACCCCTTTCATTATTTTATTATTTCTTTTACCTACCCTCTAATCATAGCCGACCTCCTTTTACACCTCTCAATCTTATCCCTCCATTTCATATAGTGTCTTTTATATAAGGAGATACTTCCTTCATTATCAAATCCTAATCAATCATCCTAATGACCCTAACTACTTGATCAATTGACTACACTATGCCTTTGAGCATATGCGATCCTACTTGCAACCACATTCCGTTCTTTGTTGAGCTCTTGTGCACATAAAATTTGAGAGCAAATACATCAAACAAGATCAATGGAGATAGGAAGAATGGAGATCCAAACCCTATTGGACATGTGATGGTATAATATTTGTGATTTCATTTGATTTGCATTGTCTTAGGTAATCTTCATATGTTATGGTGGATCTTTGTTGTTGTTAGGCTAGGGTTTTGTGGTTGAATTCATTTAGCCTTTCAATATCGTTATTATTGTTATCCATTTTCACCATATACAATAGGATTTATTCATTTATTTGATTGTGAATTTGGTTTAATGAATGAATTAATATAAATTGAATAATTTATTTAATTAATAGGAGAATGATTGAAGATAAATTAATTAAATGTTAATTTAATTAAGTGTTGGCTAGTGGGTTTATTAATCAAATAAATAGTAAATATTCATTTAATTAAATGGACAGATTTATGTGACTACAAATACGATTAAATGAATGCAACTTAAATGAACTAATGCAATTTATACTATATGAAATGATGGATATGATTAAATAAATGAACGCAATATGTTTTTGCTTGATAATGCTAGAATATTGCTTTATCTCTTTTGACTTAGATATACCTGTGAAGAAATGTTATTAAGATCAACGAGAGAATAGATTGATGAAAGAATACTGTTAAATGATAGAATACGATTCATAAAGAGATGATGCGAAAAGAATCAACAAACTAGAAATAAGCATATGAGGTGAAATGAGAATGATTGATTCACGAACTTGTGTCATTTATTCATAGCACAATATATATTCATCGCCAAGCCTTATTATGGAACAATGGAGCTTAGCACATTAGGGTATAAGAAACCAAGATGCCAAGATATAGCATTGAAGAAACAAACAAGTAGTAGACAAGGAGTGAACCCTCCATTTTAGGAATTATGCTAGGGGTTGAGGTATGTGTGGCATTCACAATATGAATGCTCCTATCACATACACCCACTAGAGAAATTGCCCCCAAACTTCATTGGTTCACACCACAAACAACAAACAAAGAAAAAGATAATGCCCATCATGGCTCCTCTAGTCACTTGTGGACATCCTTGAGTAGCATAGGAACATAATCTATTGCCAAATGATAAAAGATAGAGACTGACCCAGACACAATTCAGTAGCTATATTGATATGTGCCTTTGTTTTCAGTTGCTTGATGTGATGGTTGATAATGTCTGATCTCAGATAGTGTAGACCCCGTTTAAGACTGATCTATCTGATTTCGAGTATATCCATCTTTGTTTAAGACAAGATAATGATCACTTGATATGGATATGATACGATTGATAAGATAGTATGATGAGTTGATTGTAGATGGTTGACTGAATATTTGTATGCCTTGTTAACTTCGTGCGAAGTGCTTGTTAGATATCTGCTAGGGTGTTCGATTCTTGCGAGACATTTGATTGCAAATTTTTTGGTTGGTTTTTGATTTTTTTTTTTTTTGATTTTGTGGATTGATATTTGAATGTTTTTGATTGAATTTTTTCAAGACTTTATCTGAATGTTTTTGGTTGATTTTTTAGGATTGTATATGGATGTTTTTGGTTGATTTTTTCAAGAATTTATATAATTTTTGGTTGATTTTTTAGGATCGTATATGGATGTTTTTGGTTGATTTTTTCAGGACTCTATATGATTTTTAGGATTTTTTTAGCTATGCCCCCAGTATGCAGACCTGTTATGATATGATGATCTAGGTGATGCATATGGAGACAATGAATTTTTGACATGATCTATGTTAATGAAATATGCATGATGGAGATGCCATTTCCTATTTTGACAAGGATGACTATGTTTGTTTATCATTTTATAATACACTAATTGAATTTGGGGTACAAAACATTTCATAGATAAGCGGTCAATCGATCCTCAAGGTCTTTTGGAACATCCAAATTAACACACTTAGTGATTAGGATTTACAAATGGAGACGCAAAAAACTTCTCTATTGAATCTTGAAACTTTGATCTTCTTTTTCCCATGTGTGTGCAAATGAGTTAATTCTTTCTCTTGTGTTCACTAGAGATCCTTAGCATCCTATATGACTAGGTACATGCATTAAATAAAGCCTCATTTCCAACAAGCTTTTAGAGATCCGACGAGGTTATACACTGTAATCTCTTGAATACTGCAACATTGCTAGCAAGTGTCCATAGCCCTGATGGAGTTACTCGCATGTTCCCATAGTCAAGCTTTTTGTTGCACTTACATGCGTGATATTTCAGTTATATATCATTTCTCTTTTTCCTTGTGATGTATATTTGGCATAGCACTTTTTATTTTTATTTTCTTGCCTTGACTTGTAAGTAATGAAACCTACATGGGTGTGACAATTACAATGATGCTGAAGTAGAATGTTAGATTTTTCACTAGTCATATGATCAACTAGGTGTCTAGAATGAATTAGAGATTTTGTTAATGTGTTTGAGATATATAAATTGATAGATTTTGTGTTAAAAAGTCTCAAATAGTGAAATCACTACCCAACCATAAGTAAATAATCCTCACAGGGTAATGTTGAAAATTAATGAGCTTAGGATCTCAAAGACTTCATGTTCGAATATCTAAGAAAGGAGACGACCCTTGTTTCTCTTGAATGCAAACAAATGGTAAACTTGGACAGTTGCCTTGTTTTATTGATGCCGCTATATGTAAATGTAGAAACTATATGCTATGAAAATTGTGAATATGACTTGCTTGAAAATAAACTATATGCAATGCAGTGCTTTTTAAGAAAATGATATGCAATGCGGAAAGTAAAATCTAAACTAACCCAACCCTTAGATGTAGTATTGTCTAAGGTGCATGTTGTTCATAGGGTTAGTGAGTGGATCTCCCTCCATAGTAGCCAAGTTATATGCTCTATTTCCTATGACCTTTGTTATTATAAAAGGACCTAGCTAGTCAGGTTCAAACTTTCCTGGCTTTTCATGCTCTGCTAGGTTCCTTTGGTTCTCCTTGAGAACTAGATCTCCCTCTTAAAAATTCCTTGGTCGTACTTGTTTATTGTAACTCCTTAGTCTGTTCTGGTAGCCTTGCAAGTGATTTAAAGTAGTTTGTCACTTTTCATCGAGCATTTCAAGTTCTTGCAATCTTGCAGCTTGATAGACTTCCTCTGATATGATGTGTTTTAAGGAGACTCTTAAAGATGGTAGTTCTATTTAAATGGGAATATTGCTTCTGTACAATAGACCAATGAATAGGGTGTCACTCCTATAGGTGTGCATACCCCTGTTCTGTAAACCCAAAGAGCTGGATTTAACTGGAGATGCTAGTCCCATCCTACATCAGTGACAACTTTCTTCAAGATCTTCAATATTATTTTGTTTGTTGCCTCTGCTTGTCCATTACTTTGTGGATAATAGGGCATTACAATTCTCTATTGCATCTAGAATTGTTCACACAATCATCTCATTTCTTGATTCTTGAATGGACGTCCATTGTATTTCACTATACACATTGGAATCCCATACCGGTAGATGATATAGTTAAGCATTAATTTTTATACCTGCTTACCAGTGGTGTATGTTAGAGGGATTGCCTATACCCATTTATTAAAATACTCGGTAGCTATTAAGATGAATTTTTCCCCATTGGATGAAGTAGGATTAACTTTACCAACAAGATCTAACCCCCATTGTGAAAATGGCCAGGGTGATGTGATAGGTTGGAGATCCTGCGCTGGTGCATGAATGAGGTCCCCATGCACTTGACATTGTCTACACTTCTGTACATATTTCTAAGTGTCTTTTTCCATAGTAGGCCAATACTATCCAATTCTTAGTAATTTATTTGATAGTGCAGGGCCACTTGGATGCGCACCACAAATTCCATCATGTACCTCTTTAAGGCAAGTTGTGCTTCTTCAAAATTAAGACATTGAAGAAGTGTTCCATCTAGACTCTTTTTGTACAATGTGTTAGCAATAATGGCATGTTTGGATGCTTGATGAATAAGAGTCTTCTTTTGATTTCTTGACAAATTAGGAGACATACTGATTATGTAAGTGTAGTGTCATAAAACTGTGACCCTAGCAATTTTAACCATATTTGAGGTCCTCACCTTGGCGATGACATCCTCCTTCCTAACCAAGACCCCTTTCCAGCATTTTCACCCTTGAAACTTGTTAGACAGTTCAGATAACTAGAAGACAACTGAGAGGGGGGGGTGAATCATTTGTCACAAATTATTGGAAGCATTAGCAATTTAAACTTTAATACCAAAACCCAAAACAATAATACCAGAATAGCAGTTAATCCAATTAAGCATAAACAATAATCATAAAATAAAATCCATCCACACAACACCAAGAGTTGTATGTGGAAAACCTAGTAAAGGGAAAAAACACGGTGGGAAGCCTACCCACAGTCAAATAATACTTTTGCAGTAAGTATGTGAATTACAATGAAGGGGCCTGCACTTGCAGGAAGGCCAACAACCTAGAGCACATTGATCATCACAAAATGAGCCTCATTGACTACATATAAATCCAGACTACAATCCAGAGAAATGTTGAAGTGCAAAAGATAACATCTCCTATGCTTGAGTATAGTTTCGGTTAAGCTCAATCCCAGAGGAGTAAATACTCTTACATAAACACAATTTGATCTCCAATGATCGACCAACTCTTATGCCTGAATGATATTAGATTATTTGCACATTACATTCCTTGACCATGACCTCTTACAATAACCATGATGATCTACAATGATATCTTCTTATTTATACAAAGCCTCGACCATAAAATCAGGTCGGCTACCAGACAATAAACCAATTACATAATTACAAACCATGTCAGCCTTAAACCAAAACAAATAATATCCACACATAAGACATCCCGAAAATACAACAATAGGTCCTATCCACATGTTACATTAATTCCAGTCCATAACCTAGATCAATTAGGACCAAGTATAGGTCCACACGCTTAAGAAAAGATCTCCAAATGCCAAGTCTCAAAAATGATAACCAACAACATCCTGGAACTCCATTAGAAGTTGCACCAACACCAATTATGCAATTCATCAAAGATCTCCACCAAAAGCTCTGCCGGTGAAACCTTTGCCGAAACCAGAAACCAATCTTCTAAGTAAGCAGGATAGCATCCAATCACCAGACCAAAACCAACTAACCAAATATGAGTATGAGTGTCATGAACAAGCCAATTCCATCACCGGATTATACTGGAGTCTACTGGATCATGCCAGATCCAAGTTAACCAAAAAATACTCAACCTACCGGGACCAGAAGGATGCCGGTAAAGCATCCAAACAACTAGTGTTGACATCAATGCAACACATAGTCAATTCCACCAGATTGCCAACAATATCCCCCTTTGGCATTGATGGCAACACTAGATGTGAAAAACATCTAAGTACTAAGAAATTCCAAACAAGTGTCCCCCTGTGGAAGACAACCAACAATCTCCCCCATATAGATTTGTATATCAATGACTCTCCTCCTTTGAATAATATATCTATAAAAGCTCTGAATTTCTTTTTCACATCACTATCTCTCCCCCTTTGACATCAATGCTAGAAAGCTGACAAAAATATCAAAGAAGGAGCATAAGCCTCTGAATCTCAAAGGTGACTACTCCCCCTGAGTAGTAGCATCCCACATCTGTGCTGAAATGAATAGTATCTCTAATAATGCACACTAGGTTGATGCCAAACCGCATCAATCAAGTCTCTGCCCAAGGGGCAAAAACCCCCAATCTGTCTCTCAGGTACTCAAATGATTCCTTGGATAAAGGTTTAGTGAAAATATTTGCAATATGTTCTTTAGTGTTCACATAAACTAGTTTAACTTCATTTGCTTCCACCTTCTCCTTCAAAAAGTTATACTTGATATATATGTGCTTTATCTTAGAATGAAATACCAGATTCTTTGATATATCAATAGCAACAAAATTATCACAGTGAATAACTACTAGTGCATCACAATCCACCCTTATATCTTAACATTTGCTTCATCCATAAAACTTGTGTACAATTAGTAGCAACAACAACATAGTCAGCCTCAATAGTAGATAAAGAAGTACATGAGTGTTTCTTGCTGATCCATGAAACCAACTTCTTTCCAAGAAAAAAAGCTCCACCGGGAGTACTTTTCTAGTCATCAACATCTCCAGACCAATCAACATCTGTATATGCACATAAAGTAAAGTTATCATTATTAGGGTACCATAAGCCATATTCTAATGTACCTTGCAAGTATCTAAAAATCCTTTTCACCGCCATCTCATGATTTTCTCTAGGATCACTCTGAAATCTTGAAACAATACAAACAACATTCATAATGTCAGGCCTAGTCTGAGTCAAATAAAATAGACCTCCAATCATAGATTTGTATCTTGTAGGATATACCGGTGTAGAAACATATTTCCTTGTCAATTTCTCACTTGTAGCCATAGGTGTACTTACTAGTTTAGAATCTCCCATACCAAATTTCTTCAACAATTCCTTAGCATATTTAGTTTGACAAATAAAAATACCTTTGTAAGTTTGAGTAATCTACAAACCTAAATTTTTGTTCATCTCACCAATCATAGACATCTCAAATTCTTTCTCCATATTCTTAGAAAATTCTATGCATAGTTTATCTTCACCTCCAAAAATAATCTCATCAACAAGTACTTCAACAATCAATATATCATCATCAGTGATTTTATAATATAAATTATTGTCAGAATTGCCCTTGGTAAAACCAAGCTTCAAAAGATATTTATCCAACCTTGCATACCAAGCTCTAGGTGCTTGTTTCAATCCATATAAAGCTTTCCTTAACCTGCAAACCATATTAGTATCATCTGATAGTGAAAAACCATCAGGTTGCTCAATATAAACTTCCTCATCAAGATCCCCATTTAAAAATGCACATTTAACATCCATCTAATAAACCTTGTAGTTTTTATAAGCAACATATGTAAGAAATAATCTTACAACTTCAATCCTAGCTACCGGTGCAAAAGTTTCCCCATAATCAATTCCTTCCTTCTAAGAATATCCTTTACAAACCAATCTAGCCTTATTCCTTATAACTTTACCATCCTCATTCAATTTATTCCTAAAAACCCATTTAGTTCCAATAATATTTTTATTTTTAGCCTGGGGAAACAAAGTCCATGTGTTATTTTTCTCAATCTGATCTAATTCTTCTTCCATAGCTTTTAACCAAAATTCATCTTTACATGCCTCAATTACTGATACCGGTTCAACTTGTGAAATTAAACATACCTCATTAGTTGCCAATCTTCTTCTTGTCATTACTCCATTTCCAATCTTCTTCTTGTCATTGCTCTGATGTTTCTGGAGTAATTGGTTCAACTCTCTGTTCTGGTAAAGGTGCTACCAGTTCCGATATAATCATTTCCACTGATGGTTCCTTCTCATAAACTTTGATTTGACTTTTGCTCAACTCATCTACTTTGACATTGGCACTCTCCACAATTCTCTACAATCTCTTGTTATAACATCTATATGCTTTTCTTTAATTAGAATAACCAAGATATATGCCTTCATCACTTCTAGGATCAAATTTCCCAATAGTATCATCTCTCTCGATATTACATTTACTACCAAAAATTCTGAAATACTTAACTGTAGGTGTATTTCCAAACCATAATTCATAAGGTGTCTTACCGATTTCTCCTTTGATATGTAGTCTGTTGAATGTGTAAACCGATGTACTCACTGCTTCTCTCCAGTAGATATGAGGTAGATTTGTTCCAGCATCATTGTTCTAGCAGCATCCAAGATACTTATGTTTTTCCTTTCCACAACTCCATTCTGCTGAGGTGTCCATGGGGCAAAAAATTGTCTTCTTATACCATGCTTGTCACAAAAGTTATTAAAATCACCAGATGTGAATTCTCCACCATGATCTGATCTCAAACATTTAATCTTCAATCCTATCTCAGTTTCCACTTTAGCCTTAAATATTTTAAACTTTTCAAATCCTTCAGATTTTTCTCTCAAAAAAGTAACCCACATCATTCTAGAATAATCATCAATGATTAGCATGAAATATCTATCACCACGAAAACTTTTAACTCTAGCAGGGCCACACAAATCAGTATGAATAAGATCAAAAACATCATTTGATTTATCTTGTATACTCCTAAAAGAGGTTCTGACTTGTTTACCCATTTGACATTCTTTACATACAAGATTATAGGGCTTCATAATCTTAGGTATATCTCTAACAACCTTCAAAATTCACATGACACAACCTTTTATGCCATAGCCAACTCTCATCAATCTGTGTAATCAAACATGTCTTCTCATCGGAGTTCAAATGAAATATGTTACCTTTTGTCTGTGTACTAGTTGCAATCTCCAAGCCAGATCTGTTAATGATTTTACATTTTCCATCCTTGAACTGTAGTTGAAATCCCTTATCTACCAATTGTCCTACACTCAAAAGATTATGCTTCAAACCTTCAACATAATAAACATTTTCAGTATTGTTCTTACCATCCAATGATATAGTTCCTTTTCCTTTGATCCTACATGCCTTGTCATCTCAAGATCTAACTAGTCCCCCATCAAATTCTTGCAAAGATAGAAACTTCCCTTTATCTCCAGTCATATGATGTGAGCAACCACTGCAAATTACCCATTCATCCTTGTCCTCAATTTTAGCAGCAAGTGCCTTCTCCTCAGGTAACTTATCTTCCAGTGTTGGATCATTTCTCTTGATAGCCAAGAATACCCATTCTTTCCCATTGCCAGATCCACTAGCAGAGTCTTCTGTAGGTTCATCATCTGAATTAGGAATGCTTTCCTCATCCGCTATGTAGCCTGATTTGTCTCTATTTTTATTGAATCTATACTTGTTCTAATATCCAAGGTTAGCCTTAAATGACCTTTTAACTCTTTCTTCAAATCTTGAATTCCTTTCAGGACATCTAGATGCAAAATGACCAATCTTATTACATGCAAAACATTTAAAAGGTGCGTTTCCTTCATACTTACTTCCTACTGGTCCTTTCGGTACTCTTCTAGCAAATAGTACTTCAAGTTTCTCAAACTCATCATCTTCTTTCTTCATTTCTTCTAGTTCTTTTGCATATAGAGATTTCCAGTCTTGCTTACCAGTTGTAGATCTAGATGCATGAAAAGAAGGTTCAGTCTTCACAACTCCAGAAGATCTAAATTCCTCAAGCTCAAAAGAAGATAGTTTCCCAACCAAAGTATCTCTGTTGATAGATGTATTAGCCATTGTTCTCAACTCATTGATAGCAGTATCCTTCATTTTGTAAGCCAGTGGTAGGGCTCTCAAGACTTTAGAAACAATTTCATCTTCACTCAAAGTTCCACCACAACATTGAATTCTCATAACAATTTCATTTACTCTTTCCATGAATGCTGTAATCCTTTCATCTTCTTCCATCGTCAAGTTTTCGTATCTCACCTGGTAACCATCAAGTTTAGAAATATTCACTGTAGGGTCACCTTCATTAAGAGTCTGGAACTTATCCCATATAGCCTTTCCAGATGATTTGTCTGTTAATCCCATGATTTTCTGATTAGAAAGTGCACACAAGAGGGCTTCTCTTTTTCTACAGTCATTCTCAAGCTCCTTGTCTAGGTTTGCCGGAGGAGGATTGCCAGATCCTGGATTAAAGGGTATGACACCATTTTGTGTGATTTACCAAATCTCCTTGCCAAGACATTTCAAATGAGTCTCCATCTGAATCTTCCATACTATATAATTTGTTCCTTCAAGCCTCGGTATATCCCTTCGAAAGATAGATCTCAAAGAACTGGATGACCTTGAGTTGTTAGTTGCCATAGGATCTTCCTCAAGCAGTTAATCTTTTTGCAGAGAGGACCAAAGCTCTGATACCAATTGTTAGACAGTTCAGATAACTGAAAGACAACTGAGATGGGGGGGGGGGTGAATCAGTTGTCACAGATTACCAGAAGCATTAGCAATTTAAACTTTAATACCGGAACCCAGAACAATAATACCAGAATAACAGTTAATCCAATTAAGCATAAACAAGAATCACAAATAAATGCCATCCACACAACACCAAGATTTGTACATGGAAAACCCGATAAAGGGAAAAACCATGGTGGGAAGCCTACTCACAATCACATAATACTTCTGCAGTAAGTATGTGAATTATAATGAAGGGGCTTGCACTTGCAGGAAGGCCAACAACCTAGAGCACACTACTCATCACAAAAGGAGCCTCACTGACTACATATAAATCCAGACTATAATTCAGAGAAGTGTTGAACTGCAAAAGATAGCATCTCTGTTAGCATTTTTATGAAGATTGCATTAATGATATGTTATGTTGTCATTGATGTCAATTAACCGGTAATGATATTGTTGTAATATTGTTACTGTAACCGGTAGGAAGAATTTGTGGAGTGAACTGGTAACCAGTGTAAACCCTATCTATTGATGTAACCGGTAAACCCTACCTGTTGTTTTTGATAAACCCTAACCGATTAAGTTTGGTAAATTGGTTATATTGGTTTATGATCTGATGATGAGCGGTAATGATTATGACACGTATGAAGACAATTTGAAGAGATTTTGACAAGCTGTTGTAACGGTTTTTATCTAGGGAATGAGAAAATGCATTGCATCTAATGCAAAGCACGTGATGAGTTACTAAGTTCGATGTGTAGACACTTAAAAATAATTATTTTAATTATTTTAAGTTCTTTGCATAATTAATTTATTAATTGTGCGAATTCCTATTCCTCCTCATTATTAATTAAATATAATTAATATCGTCACTATAGTCTGTTAATTGATTTATTTAATAAATCAATCCACCTTCATTCTTCTAAAAATCCCGAATATTAAGTCTTCTCAAATTCCTCCCTTTAATTAATTAATTTCAATTAATTAATTAATCTAGGTGATTCCTACAAATCACCTTTTTCCTAATCCATCATTAACCTAATAAATTCTTCTAGAAACTCCCTAAACTCACTTAACATTATTCTTCTAATTTTTAATTCCCCCACTTATTCTCTCTCCTAGTCAAATCCTCCTACAAATCTTGTCTACCATAATCCCACCTACTCATTCTTCTAACCCCTCTCCTAATGAGTTTCTAGTGGCTAATCATCAAGATTAACCACAAAGTCAACTCCTTGTCCCTTCCATCCAACCACCCTCCTTAAATGCTCTTTTCCTAGGTGAAAATCTCACATTCCTCTAGGCATCCCATCCTCCAAGGAATTTTTAATTCCTCCTTATTCCTCCAATCCCCATGAACATCTTTTTTGAAGAATTTTTAATTCTTCATCCCCATCCCTCAAGGAATGTTTTATTCCTTGTTCTTTCCTAGGCACATTGGGAAGTCTTCCCAATGAGCCTTGAGGAGTGTGGAGACAAGAAATGCCTTTAAGACATATCTCTTGGTCTCCACACTTGTCTTCTCATCTCCTCTTGGGCCTTGTGCGGGCTCACAAGAAATCCTGACCCTTCATCTTGGGTCAATCCTAGCCCTCCATTTATCCTCTTCTCCTCCTATAAATTGAGGACTCCATCCCCTTATATCTCATCTCCAAGTTTAGTAAATCCATGCTGCTATTTTGTGCCCAAGAAATCATCCTCATATCCTTACTATACCAAAATTTACACTCATCCATACTTAGCCATTTCATCCTTTGATCATCAATCCATCCATCCTATATCATTTGCATACAATATTGGAGAGCCAACCACATTATTCCCATTGGACCAATCATATCAAGGTCGAAAGAGAGGTATTCTTGGCTTCAACATTAGTCCGAATCGGAGGAACATGAGAACTCTCTTGGCAAGGTATAAAGTGTTGGCAAATGCACACTCCAATGAGATATTGTAGGTGATTGAAGGTTTTGTCATTGATGGCAACCTTACAATCCTATGACACTGGAAAGGTAATTTATCGGCACTAGCAAAGTCAGACTCTACACCGGCACATAGACCACCGACATCGGTAGTGAAAGGAAGCATACCAGCATAGAAGCCAACATGGATTTTGTTTGTAATATATTTTGTTAATTATTGTAAAATCATTGTAAGCTGACTTGGCAAGTTGTAAAATGACTCATATATATAAGAGATCATTGTAGAACATTTTGTAATAGATGGAAGAAATATATAGGCAAAATAAGGCAGACCTATTATGCAAATTATAGGTTAAGGGTTTATGTATGAAGCAGAGCTATAAACCGGTATTGGATCTGGCATAGAAGATGCTATTTTGAAGCAGTACAAGACATTGGATCTATATAATCCATTTTGTAAGTTAGTGAGACTTCCCATTTTGTAATTGAGCAGTGAGCTCTACGCACTTGGCCTTCCTGCATGTGCAGGCCCCTATTGTAGCAGTAATATTCTCTTATTGGCTAGTAAGTGAATATTGTGGGTCACAAATCCCACTGAGGTTTTTCCCACATCGGGTTTCCTCGTTAAACTACTGTTTTATGGTGTGTTTTTAATGTGGTTGCTATTATCTCTATTTATTGCATTACTTTCTGTTTACCGGTATACTATATTGATATGCTTTACATGTTTTAAGTTAAGAAATCATTTAACCAGTTAGATACTGATTCACCCTTGCCTCTCAGTATCTGTGGGAATCCTAACAATTGGTATCAAAGCTTGGTCCTCTATTTTCAAAAGCCTAACAGCTTGAGGAATATCTTGACACTGGTAGAGATGGAAAAATTGATGAAGCAATTAGAAGGATCTCTCTCAGACTATGATGCAAAAAAGTTGAAAAATATCAAACTTGAAGATGACCTAAAAGCTGCACAGGATATCATTCAAGCACTTCAAGAAAATCTTACCATTGCAAGAAACAAGAGAAGAGAACTTTGTGAAAAGATGCAAAATGAGAATGATGAAAAGGAAACTCTTAGTGATCTGATGAATAAGCTGAAACAAGAAAACATGACAACAAAGAATGAGATGCAAGATATGACTATGAGATTTTGTAAAAAAATTGAAGATAGAAAGAAAAATGAAGAAGATTTGACTAGAAGACTAAGTGATGCTGCAAATGAAAACACAAGACTTAGCTATGAAAATGATCTGTTGAAGACAGATCTGATGCATGCACAAAATAACTCAAATGAGACAGAAAGGTATCTTGGAAAGAGAACTGGATACTACAAATCAACATAAAGAAAAATTCAAGAAAAGCTCAGAAGAACTTGGTGACTTGTTGAAGAATCAGAAACCTAATGTGACACTAATGGCCTTGGCTTTGAAGATGGTGAAAGCTCCGGTACTGCGAACACACAGGATCATGGCAAACCGGTAAGATAACCTACTGCTTATAAATTTTATGGCAAATTCTTTAACTGTAACAGGTATGGTCATAGAGAAAATCAATGTAGATCTAGAAATTATCAGAATACAAATACACCCACCGGTCAATGCTCAAAATGCAACAAAGTTGGTCATAATTCAGAGAATTGTAGAATGAATGTAAGATATTATGTTTGTGGAAGATTCATACATCTATCTAATCAATGCAGAACACAAACTGACATAGGATATGGGAAAGCTATTCAGAAAAATAATGTGACTTGTTATGCCTATAACAAGATTGGACATATTGCTAAATTTTGTAGAAGCAAGTCCTCACCGGTAAATAAAAAAGATCCTAGTTTGAAAGGTAAATAAAAAGTTGAAGAAGTAAAGAAGGAATTGTCAAAATAATGGATCAGGAAATCAGATCTAAATGGTGATAGGAACACTCCTCCACCGGTAGAATAGAGTAACACTCCACCGACAGGAGACTCTTCACCTAACTGAAGATAATTCATTTGAGGGTTTGGCAATTAAATGTAAAACATGCTATAATTCCCTCGGTTGATGGTAAGAAGTTGAAATTACTTCCATACCGGCAGATAAGTTAAGTGATTACTTAACCGACAAGCATTAAATGTGGTGGTTGGCAAAAATAACATTATAAATCAAGTGTTTTGGCTCCATTTTCATTTCACCGAGCATTCAAACATTCGAAGAGCACATAAATTCCCGAGCGAAGGCATTTCAAGCAAAGAAGAGAATAAATTCATCAAGAAATCATCCTTAAGGAAGATAAAGGTATTTATATCCATGGCTTCTTCATCTGTTCCTGAATTCATAGCAAACCCTACTATAGTTGAAGTGATTAAATGCCCTAGACCCATATTCTAGTTAGTTCCCGAGATTGCCAAGAAAGATGATAATGTTGGTGCATTTTCTCAAATCCCCAAAGGAGTAGTTTTTGTTGAAGACCCTAGAATGTACATTCATTGTCACATAGAAGAATTAGGTGATGAGGAAATCAAGAGCATGTATAAGACTGTAATTTGTGACGAAACCGGTAATGTTAAACCTGAGCACAAGAAAGTGGAAACCCTAGGTTTCACTGAAATTCTCAGTATTCCGGATTTTCCTAAGGATGTTATAAGGATAGTTCTAAGCAGGGTTCATGGTGAATTCTTCTAGTTGGACTCAGTTCACAAAATTACAAAAGAAGCAGTAAAAGCTGTGACAGGGTTACCTTCCACCGATAACAGGCCTGATAAAACAAAGAAGGTCTCAAATGACCTAGTGATTAACCTAACAGGTGCAACATCTGATAAGAGATCCTTAAGAGTAAATGATGTAACCGACATCAATGTCAGATTCATTAGCATGATTTTAGGCTACAAAACCACACATGCAAATAGGTTAAATTCAGTCTCTAGCCTATGCATAAAGAGTGCCTATGATATGATTAAAGATAATGCAAAAATAAATGTGTGTGAATGGCTGAAAAAAGAACTTATTGACAATCTTGGAAAGATAAAAAAAGACAAAAAGGGGACATTTAGATTTGGAAACCTACTTGTCTATTTAATGCTACACATAACAAAACAAGTGCCCGATATTGGTAATAAAAATATTGGTTTTGATATACCAGTAGGCAAAAAATTATTTGATTTACTAAATAACATGGGTGAAAATAGAGAAAAGAATATAAATGAGTACTTTCAGGCATTGAAGGCTCGAATGAATACTAGAGTCAGATTATCACAAGCAATTGTAAATAAGTATAAGGATGAAATATGCTTTGTTATTAAGAAGGATGAGATTTGGATGGAGGCAGTTATCCCAAGAACCATTTGGGTTACTGAAATGGGTTATGAAACTGATGACCACATAATTGAAACATATGCAAAAGCCCTCCTGGAAGCACCAAAGGAACCTAAAGAAGAGGTATTTGGTAGTGCTGAGACTATTGAAAATCAAATCCAATCAAAGAAAAGAGTAAAGAAGGTTGAAGCAACAGTTAGAAGAGGATCTAGAGAAGCTAAAGCTATCAAAGAAGATGCACTTAAACAAACTGGTATTACTGAAGATGAGTTAGAAACACTTCAATCGGAAACTCACCTTTCACCGGTTGCAACTTCTTCAGAAAGTGATATGCCAGCTACATTTAAAAGAGTTGTGAGAAAAAGGGAACCTTCACTAGTATCTACACCTTCTCCTAGAATAACCAGATAGAAACAATAGGCAGTAAGGCCCTCGGCTTGAAAAGTAACTCCAAAGAAGAAGTTAACACCCAAGAAGAAGACTCAACAAAACATTGCTCCGATTGACAAACTTCTAGATGAAATAATAGAGGATGGAAAGCTGAAGAACATCAATAAATTATATGATTCATTATCAGTTGATGACAAGGAGAAAGTTGAAAATAGTGTAATTCTACACTTGGACATTTACAAGAAATTTCTAATGCAAGTTGTAGATGAATTATTGGCAAAACTGTTTAAAAGACTTGAAGCTAGAAGGTAAGCTGTTGTAGAACTTGATAAGAAAATAAAAATTGAAAAACTTCTTGCTATACTTCCAGTTAACTCACCAAAAGAGATAGATAAACTGATCTCAGAGGCTATCCAGTCAGTATTTTCAACTGCACATCGACATGTAGCACTTCTGGTTGGTAGAGTGAATGAGGTTGCAGAGGAAACAACTAATGCATGAGACATATTCCTTGTAGAGAAAGAAAATCAGGAAGAATATAGAAATACTAAACCTATCAAAGTATATCAGAAGGAAAAGGATAAGGGAAAAGGCAAGGTTGGTGGATGACCTAGCATAAAAATAACAGATAACTTATCTCCACTGCCTTTGGATACTCCACCGATAGTTACCACTGAAAATCAATCGGCTAGTGACAGTATGGACAAACCACAAGAGGACACAAATCCCAATTCTGAGGTGTTATATACAGTTGGCATTGATACACAAAAATTCAATATTGTGGTAGATAAGGATACAACTAGGAAAATAGATATGGCTAGTGAGCCACCAACAACAGATGGTATAGAAGGTAAACCGACAGATGATAACACTGAACAATAGGCTCCATCACAACAACAGGTTCACACAGAGATAGTGCCACCAGCATTAGCTGAGAAATCCAAACCTTTTCTTAAGGAAATGGAAACACAAACTAACCTACCAGAGGTCACCACAAGCAAGGAAATTGCTCCCACCGGCGGGATACAGATTGTTGGTTCATCAAATGCAGAATTCAAATCAACTAATGTAATAAAAGTTCTTTTGGATTCCATAAAGAAGATAACAGATTGTAGCTCTCAAGCATACAAGGCAATAGATGATACCATTCTAATTTTGAAAATGATAGCACCTAAATGTAATGTAGATAATAAAGATTCTTTGAGTCAACTTGACACTTTGTCTAAGTATATTACTGACAACACTGTGACAGTTGAACAAATAAAAGAGGAAGCATTCAAGGAGAGATTAGAGAAAGAAAAACACAAATTCTTTGAGGAATAAATAAAGAAGTGTACAAGGCAATTTGACACACTTTTACTAGAACCGTGTAGTACATTGAAGGAATTTAAAACTTTGTACAAGGATACATGTAAAACTAACTTTTTGACAGTTGATATAGATAAGAAGATCAGTAAGATACAAGAGGAAATAAATCAACTAGCTGATAATTTCATTAATTCATCTGATTCATTATTAGTTTTTGAGTAGAAAATAACAGGTTTTGAGGAAGAACTACTAAAGTTGGAAAGAGAAAAGGAGAGAATAAAAGGAAAGGCTAAAGATCTAAAATGGAGACTTAGTCCAAAATTAGAGTACCTCGCCTCCTTAAGAAAAGAAATATCTGATGCTTTGATTCAAGGACAAAAAACACCAGCATAGCAAATGCAACACCTCACTGGTACATTTCAGAGGACAGAGGATGCAATAAAAGACAACAAAAAGTTCATTGAAAGCCTGAATCTGGTTTTGGCAGATCTATTTCAGATTGTAACCAACTGGTTACTAGGGTGAAACTGGAAACCACACTCACTTGACACTTTGACAACCTTTGTCATTGATGCGAAAGGGGGAGTAGTGGAAGAGAAAAATAACCAGCAAATGACTCATCAGCTCAGGGGGAGCACATATTCTTTTGGTACACAAATTTTTGGTAAGACAATTTCAACACTCTTTTGGATGACAGTTTTTGGATTTTTCTCATGAGTGTTGCCATCAATGCCAAAGGGGGAGATTATTGGCAAATGCACACTCCAATGAGATATTGTAGGTGATTGAAAGTTTTGTCATTGATGGCAACCTTACAATCCTATGACACCGGCAAGGTAATTTACCAGCACTAGCAAAGTCAGACTCTACACCGACACATAGACCACCAACATTGGCAGTGAAAGGAAGCATACTGACATAGAAGCCGACAGGGATTTTGTTTGTAATATATTTTGTTAATTATTGTAAAATCATTGTAAGCCAACTTGGAAAGTTGTAAAATGACTCATATATATAAGAGATCATTGTAGAACATTTTGTAATAGATGGAAGAAATATATAGGTGAAATAAGGCAGACCTATTATGCGAATTATAGGTTAAAGGTTTATGTATGAAGCAGAGCTATAAACCAATACTGGATCTGGCATAGAAGATGCTATTTTGAAGCAGTACAAGACAGTGGATTTATATAATCTATTTTGTAAGTCGGTGAGACTTCCCATTTTGTAATTGAGCAGTGAGCTTTAGGCACTTGGCCTTCCTGCATGTGCAGGCCCCTATTGTAGTAGTAATATTCTCTTATTGGCCAGTAAGTGAATATTGTGGGTCACAAATCCCATCGAGGTTTTTCCCACACCGGGTTACCTCGTTAAACTACTATGTTATGGTGTGTTTTTCATGTGGTTGCTGTTATATCTGTTTATTGCATTACTTTCTATTTACCGGTATACAATATTGATATGCTTTACATGTTTTAAGTTAAGAAAATCATTTAACCGGTTAGATATTGATTCACCCCCCCTCTTAGTATCTGTGGGAATCCTAACTTAAAGGTTGTTTCATATTTTTTTATTTGGTTGTTTTATGTCTTTTGTTCATAGATTCAATCTAACCTTCAACTAAGAGTTTTCCCTTGGTTCATTTTGGCACGCGTGGTGGGACCCACGCCCCTTAAATTTAATATTTTTTGAACTTTTTTGTGAGTTTTTATTGCAGGTATCAGAACAGCATGAGTGCCTGCAAATTAGCATGACTGACTTGGGATCAATGTGAGAGAAAGGCATCTTAGCGTGTGCACATTCACAGTAGCGCGAGCGCTTCAGATTTAAATTTACTTTCTCGCTCCCTTGCAGTTCTGCATATTGGCGTGAGCATTTTTAGAACATCACGTTCAATTTAAGAAGTTTCTTGCCTAATCTAATAGTCTTTTTTATTTTTCATTCTTCTTTTTATCTTGCTGTTAACAGTCATAATACAAAAAAAAAATCTAGGAAGAAAAATTTCTTAGTTAGTTTGACTAATTCGACATTTTTTTCTAGTACTCCCGGTTCAGCGCGAGCGACCTGCAAATAGTGTGGGCGTTCTACTGGATCCTTGCTCAAATTCATTTTTTTGAGTTTTTTGAATTCTACTGACTGTATTGGCATTTTTCAGTGCGTACGCCCGTGTTTCAGTGCGAGAGAACCTGTATCATTGTGACTGTTTTTCAAAGTCCCGCCCACTTTAAAAATTGAAAAAAATTGAATTTTTTGCCTAACGACTAACTTTTTTTCTTAGTTGCTGTGTTTTAGCATGATCACAAGTGTTTGGGCGTGTGCACAGGTGCTTCAACATGACTGAATCAGAATAGTGCTACAATCAAGTATAAATCAACAACTCTGTTTGATTTTATTTTTTGTATTTTATTTTTCTTTCAGCCCACTTCAGCACATACGCAGACATTTCAGCGCCTGCGTAGGCGCTTTAGTGCGCTTAACTGCAGATCAACGCGTGCACTATTTCTGTAGGCCTGTAGCTACTAATTGCATTTTTTTTGTGAGTGGTTCAGCTTATTCGATTGTCCAAGGCTTAAAAAATACAAAAAACACTACTCAAATGGTTTTGTAGGTTGCCTAGAAGTTTCAAACAAACATTGTGTCTTTTTTTTACTAGGCACCTAGATCTAATTAGGGGGTAAATAAATCATTTCTTTTTGTGTTTGTGAAAAGCGTAAAGGTAGGAGAGTATGCTCTTGTCTATCTAGATGATAAAAAATCCAGACCCTCCAAGCTTTTCATGTTTGTCGCATGTTTACCCTTAGCGGGCCTGCCCTCCCGAGTTGCTCTTTGAGCCAGTGAGAGGAGAACGACCCAAGTGAGTACACCCGGACCCAGGGTTCCCAACTCACTATAATAAATAGGCTATTGAGATTGAAAGAATCAATGGTTGGGGCTATATGAGAGTTCACTCTCACATTGGGTGCTTAGTAGGATCCTAGAGATCTCAATCACGCTTGCGTGACTACTAAGTTCTTGGTGCTTCGTTGGGCTATAAGCCTCAATTGCGCTTGTGCAACTACAAAGGGTAGCTCCTAACGGGAAGCCATACTAAACACCTTGTGCATAGTGGCCAAAAACCTTTTAGTCATTGGTGTAGGAGGTCAGACCTCCAGAGCCACCCATATTTTTATGACCCTTAGTAGAGATACAAAGTTCACCATGAGGAGTTTTCATGGGAATTGATGCTTGGCTACCCCAGAGAAGTGAGTGCCATGGAGGGGAGCCAGTGGGGTCAAGCATCTAAGTGTTCACTTTGAGTAAGAATATCTAGGAAACGAATTGGGATCCAATGACTAATGTCCTTGCTAGCCTTAAGAATGTTGTATATGAGTATGAGTGTCTTTGAGCTAAGATTCAGTTTATTATTATGTTTGCTTTGCTTGATACTTACTTCCCAAGAGTAGATTAAACACATCATTATCCTCAAGAACTTTGCAAAAAACACTTGTCTAAGAACAAACAATCATCCAAGTCAAAGTCCTAGTCACAATTCCAATCATAGTCATACCCAAGTCACATCCTAGTCACCCTCCACACAAAGTCCCAATTGCATCAAAACTCCATCTGTCTCATGTTTCATAGAACTGTTATATAAGCATCCTAAGAAGTCAATCCATCGACCTATCAAGAAGAAGAAGCTCACACAAGCACAACTCATTAGATGTCATAAATTTTGGTACACAAACCGCAAACTCTTGCTTAAACATAGGGCCTTCTTGCATTATTACCATGATTACGTCCATGGTCATAGCAATGAGTTTGATGCTAGTGATGAATTAAGAGTCTATGCCCTCCATCAAGGTTTAGGTTTGTCTTTTAACACCAACTATCATCAAAATCAGGGTGGTCGTATCCCTTCGTACAAATTTCCATCCGAACCAATCATCTATTGAGTCATGTCCATGCCAAGGATAGCCTAGTCACCAAAAATTCTTCTAATCATCGCTATCATCCCTCTTCAATCAATCATCCTCAATATTTTCCTAAGGACTTAGCACATTAATTGATCACAAAATCAATCACCTTCAATTATCAAATCAATTCTCAAATCCAAATCAAATCACCCTTTAATCCAATTTAACCCCACATTAAGGTTGCATGCCTTGTGAAGTTTCATTTAGACCTCATCCTTAATCAATCAATCACTTGGCTTTGTGCTTGAAGAAGAATCCTCTCCAAGTACCTTTGCCCAATCCTTTGAGTCAATCAAGACTCTTATCTCACGTCTTTGTTTTACTTAGGTTCATTAGTCAACCCTTAGTGGAAGAAAGGCTTTTGGTCATCATTCCAAGGTCTAAATTCTACCCAACTTGGTCATTACCTCATTTGTGGTTTCATCAACATTCCCCACCTAAAATCCTCATGCAAGGACTAAGGTGTAATCCTTATCAAATCCATGTCCTAATCCAAAGACCCTATCAATCAACAAAGTCCATTTTCATCAGATTCAAATCCTAAAATCCAAGAGCCTTGCTAAGTCCTCTCATCAAATATTTCTTCCTCCTTCAATCAATCTTTTCTAAGGTTATTCTTGTATGGTCACAACTTGATCTCAAAAGAAAAGTATGACTGAACAACAATATGGTATGCCAGACATTAGTGTCCTATATGAAGATCCTACAGAAGATCCTACACAAAGTGTGCAACCTAGCATTCAAAATCAGCCACAAAATTCTAATATGGTTGAACAAGATGAACTCTCTCTGGAAGTGCAAAATTTCCTAGCAGACTCTTATAATCAAGAGATGTTGGAGAAATTTATCCAACACAATCCTAGTGCGTTTCTAAAGACCCTCCTTGAAAATGGAGCTCAACTCCCACCTGATTTTGATAAATCCACCCTTGGTCAACAACCACAAGGAGACCTTGCTCCCACTCATACCGCCGCACCTATTATTCAAACTCAATCAATTGTGGCCCTGCCAATCATTCAACCCCAATCAATAGCACCTGTGACATCTGTCCCCATGGTCTCCATTCCACCTTCTTCCTTCTTACCATATATACCACTATCAAATCCGATCTCATCTATTCTCCAACATGCCTCTATACCATCGTCTTCTACCCTACCATACATTTCTATTCCACAAACCTCCATATCAACAATGTCGCTAAATTCATTCGAGCCTCACTTAATCCTATCACAACAGTTTGCGGGTCGCAACCGACTATCACTCAAGTCCCTGTGATGTCGGTCATCACATCTCACATCCCCACTTCTTCATCATATCAATACATTAGTGGTGGTGGACCTTCCATGACTCATCCGATTCTAGGGGCAAACATAATTCATCATGTCCAAAATCCACAACAAGACCTCATTAACGAAATTCAAGACATGAAAAACATCATCAAGGACATGAAAGAAGGAACTAACAAAAGGAAACCTTACTTGTTTGAGGAATTTTTTCCTTGTCCTTATCACCTGTCTATATTAGTTTCACCTTACCCCCTAGGGTTTGAGATCCCTAAGTTCACAAAGTATGAGGGCAAAGGGGACCCCCGCGACCATGTTTGGGAATTTCACATCTTATGTCAAGAAGTCTCCTAGAGCAACCTATACCTTCGAAGACTCTTCCCTAAGAGTCTTATAGGAGATTCCCTTGCATGATTCTCATCCTTACCATGAGGTTCCATTATCTCCTTCCCAGACTTGGCAGAGAATTTTGTGGCTCACTATGCCTACAACATGGCTAATTGTGTTTCCATGATGGACCTGTGTAACATGAAGCAAAGGCTTGGAGAGACTTTTGCTAACTTTTTGCAAAGATGGTGACACCTCATCAAGAAATTCCAATATGACATGCCAGAACAACACCAAATTGAATTATTTCAAAAGAATCTGGTGCCCGAACTATCAAGGCCTCTAACATCTCAATGTATTAAATCTTTCCAAAAATTGACTGATAAGGGCCTAGCCCTCGAATGTGTCTTGTTAGAGGAAGGAACCTTGAAGCATTACTAAAGATCAAGTCAAAATTCTTCCTTTTATCTTAACAATAAACCAAAATTCTGGTTCAAAAACAAGAACGTAGTCAATGACGATGTAATTGATGCAAAATGGGTCTAGACCGTGGCCGCTCCTCCAAAACCCACCACCACCAATCGCCAATTCAACAATAAAAATAATCAAAATCAATCCCAAAAGCCTCATAACAATGTCTCAATCCAGGGGCGACCACCCCGATCCAATAACATGACTCCAAGAGATTTCACTCCTCTTGCTGAGCCCATTGAAGTGGTGTTTCAAAAGCTTGTTCAAGCAGGCAGAGTGGCTTTCCTGATTACTCACCCGTTTGATCCCAATCAACCCAAACCTAGGTGGTATAATGAGAATCAATATTGTGAGTATCATCATATTAAGGGACATGATACATGGAAGCGCGTGAAGCTTAAAATCTACATACAAGATCTCATTGATAGGGGTGAAATTGAGGTAGCAAATGCAAAACCTGGTAATAGCAATGAAAAACTCAAAATGTACTAGGAACCCTTCCCAAAACATGATAAAGGAAAAGGCTCACCATCTAATGCTGTGAACTATGACAACACTAATCATATAATAGGCTTTGACTCTTTAGTAGGTCACATTGAGCCTGCAGACAATCATGTCAATGTCATAACTATCTTACGAGCTAACCCTTTCCCTTCCCAAAGTAGACCTAACCTTGATAGGATAGTCATTCAAGGTACCACACCTTCCACTTCCCACTCTCAGAATGACTGCATTGTAACCACCCGCCGAAGCAGAGTCACTATTCAAGGAGCCCCTCCCCCATGAAACCCTCCCCCCATGTCTTCCACCTGCCGATATGACCTCCTTGACCAACTTGGGAAGACCCCCGCATAGATATCCATCCTAGAACTTCTCAAGAGTTCCCCTATCCATAAAAAAATATTGGAACAAGCCCTCCTTGAGTCTCGCATTCCCGATAATATTAATGCTACCCAATTTAAAGCCCTCATTGAAAACCTTGCCGCCTAGCAAAACCTTGTGTTCACTTTCAATGATGCTCTTGCAGATGAAGACCATAATAAACCTTTGCACATCGAAGCCCTTATCCAGAAACATAAGGTCAAACGTATCCTGATAGATGGTGGATCCGGACTCAATTTGTGTACATACAAGTTAATAAAACAATTGGGACTTTCTGAGGACCTGGTAGATACATCAGGAAGAATCACAATAAAAGCATATGATGATGCAGAAAGATTTTATAAAGACATGATCACCTTACCTCTTCAAGTGGGCCCTATCGCAATTAAAACCCCTTTCCAAGTACTAGATCTTGATCTCCCCTACAATATCCTTCTCGGTCGGCCATGGATTCACTCCTTGCAGGCCGTACCCTCCACTTATCACCAATGCATCAAATTCCCATTCAATGGAAGAGAGATCACTATCAAAGGTGATCCACAAACTTTTCAATATTGCAAGCTCCTAGAGGGGAAGCATCCATATCATTGCCCACTAAATAGACCCTCGCCAACTCCTCCATCTGACACATCAATTATTGCCTCCACCTCATCCCAAGTAGACCCACAAATCAAGATCCTAGATAATGGCTGTGGAGAATACAAATTGGAGGATGTCTTATTAATAGGCAACCTCCCTTTATCTCCTATGTCATTTGGCAAACCAAAAGAACTCAAAAAAGATCAAAAAATAGTCATACAATGCAAAGATACCACCTTTCAGCAATGGGGTCCACTTGACGAGGAGAGCCTAGACACATATGTCTCTTCATGGTTGTACCGGGAAGAAGATGAAGACCCAACAAAAATACCTACAAAAATATATCCAAAAGCATCAACTATAGTCAAAAAAATGGTTTACAAAGGGCATGACTTGGGACTAGAGGAGAAAGGAAGAAAAGCACCTATAAATCCTATCTCCTACAAGTATAATAGAGGCTTGGGGTACACCCTAGTGCCTAATATTACTATCACCGATGCCCTTTCAAGTCCTTCTTTAGATATCGAAAACTCTGACGAAGAGGAGTTCCATGAAATGCCTTATGAATACGAAAACAACATCTTCTTTGACACTCATGTCAACACCATGACCCCCATAACCCCTCCCATTTCACACAAGCTACATCTTGTCCATCCTGAACTCATAGACTGGGGCCAAAGAGACAAACCCACTTTAGATATCTGCGCTGATGATAATGCTCTCATTACACTCCTGACTATGTAACATTTGGAAGATTGCAATAGAGTACACATGATTCAACTGCATGAAAAGGGATACTTTGGTAGTTAGGTCAATGCCCTTAGCCACAAAAAAGATAATAAAAAGAAAAAAAACATGATTCCCTAGGTGAAAACCTCTCTGAGGCACCTTTGGATGAGCAAAAAGTAAAAACAAAGGGTGTATCCAAAAGTGAAAACCTAGAAAAGTCACTTGAGGATGAGGGACTTGACCTCCCTACCATTGGTCACCTTCCACAAGATAGGTCAAATTTATTAATAGAGGAAACAAATAGTATCAATATGGGCATCAAAGACATTCCAAAAAATGCGCCCATTGCCAAGTCCCTCACGAAGAAACATAAGCAAGACTTCATCAATTTCCTCACAGAGACAAAAATCAACTTCGCATGGTCCTATGTTGACATGCTAGGTCTAGATCTTGACTTGGTGGTTCATAATCTTGCTGTCCACCCAAATGCAAAACCCGTAAAAAATAAGTTGCACAAAATGCATCCACATATTGCACTCCTAGTCAAGGAAGAACTCCAAAAGATGTTGGACACAAAATTCATCAAACCAATAGACTACACTGAATGGGTATCCAACATTGTACCTTTCAGCGAACCTGCTGGGGGCATCTGCATCTATACTAATTTCTGAGATCTAAACAAGGCTTGTCCTAAAGATGATTTCCCACTCCCCAACAGAGCTATCATTGTGGACCTTACAATAGGACATGAGATGCTATCACTCATGGATGGATTCTCTGGATATAATCAAATCAGGATTGCAGAAGAAGATCAACACAAAATTGTGTTCACAACACCATGGGGGACTTTCTATTATTGGGTCATGCCTTTTGGCCTCAAAAATGCTGGAGCCACATATCAGCGTGCCATGAAAATAATTTTTCTTGACCTCTTGCATAAAATTATGGAGGACTATATGGACGATCTGCTAGGAAAATCAAAGACAAGACAAGAGCACATCCCTATCTTAAAGGAAATCTTTGAAAGATTAGAAAAATACAAACTGCGCCTCAATCCCAAGAAGTGTGTTTTTGGTGTCACATCGAGAAAACTACTAGGTTTCATTGTTTCTCGCAGAGGCATCGAGATCGATCCTGCAAAGGTGAAAGCCATCATGGAAATTCCTCCCCAAAAGACCCTTAGACAACTGCGTAGCCTCCAGGGGAAACTCTAATTTGTTAGATGTTTTATTTCACAACTTGCAGATAAATGCCATCCATTTGCACACCTGTTGCACAAAGACACAAAATTCGAATGGGACTACTTGTGTCAAAAGGCCTTTGAAAAAATTAAAGAATATCTAGCGTCACCTCTAGTTCTTATGCCTCCTACTCCTGGAAAGCCTCTTATTTTGTACATATGTGCTACTACAGTGGCATTATTGGCATAAACAAATGATCAAGGGAAGGAACATGCCATATATTACATCAGTCGGACACTAGTGGGGTATGAAATCAATTATACCCCCATTGAAAGAGCATGCTTGGCATTGGTTTTTAGTACATAGAAACTCTGACACTACATGCTAAATAACAAAACAAAACTAATTGCTAAGATTGACCCTCTTAAATATCTCTTGTCAAAAGATGCCCTCATAGACATAACTGCTAAATGGGTCATGCTCTTAAGAGAGTTTGACATTGAATATATAGACAAAAAAGCAATCAAGGGATGGGTTATCATAGACCAACTGGCTGATGCTCCACTTCTAGGTGACCATCCTATTCTTACAGAACTACCAGATGAATTCATTATGACTATCACCACATCCTCCACATGGCAGTTATACTTTGATGGCTCTTGCACCCAAAATGGATTGGGGACAAGAATACTATTGATCACACCTTAAGGAGATTACATCCCAAAGTCATACAAGATAGCTTCTGCATGTACCAAAAACATCATAGAATATGAGGCAGTCATTATAGGACTATGCTTAGCTATCTAGTGGAACATAAGGGAATTACAAGTCTATGTTGATTCCCAACTTGTCATAAAACAAGTCAATGATGAATACCAAACAAAAGATAAAAAAATTCTCCCCTATCATAGCATGATTGAAAATCTTAAGCAAAAATTCACAATAATCAAGTTTGATCAAGTCCTACGAATAAATAATAGAGTTGCAGATTCAATCGCCACCATTGGCTCCCTACTTCAAATGCCAACACATAGTCAAAAGTGTGAGTTCTTGGTCGAGAAATTATTTATATTGGCATACGATCTACTAGAATTTGAAATGGTGTGTGTACTCATTGGTCCTGACTCCCCTTGGTATGAAGAGACCTTCACTTTCCTAAAAGACAACACCATTCCCCCACACCTTACCAAAACCCAACAACAAACCTTCATCCCCTGATGTGTACGTTACACTATCCTTGGAGACACCTTATTTAGAAGGCATTTCAATGGTTCCCTCCTAAGGTGTTTAGATAAACAAGAGGCTGAATGGGCACTACGTGAAGTGCAGGAAGGCATCTGTGGGGAACACTCAAGTGGGATCACCTTGGCTAAAAATCTTTTGAGAATTTGATATTACTGGCCTAAAATGGAAGTGGATGCATATAACTATGTGAAGAAATGAATCCCTTTCCAACAACATGGCGACAAGATCAATGTGCCATCACAAGAATTGTAGCCATTCATTACACCCCGACCCTTCTCACAGTGGGGGCTTGATCTGATTGGGAAAATCCACCCTACATCCTCCAATGAGCATAAATTCATTATCACCACTATCGAGTATTTCACCAAGTGGGTAGAGGCTATCCCTCTTACTTTCACCACTGGTAAGAAGATATCCAAATTCATCCTGAACTACTTGATCTGTCGATATGGGATCCCAAAAGTTATCATTATAGCTAATGGCAGATAATTCAAAAATAGGATGTTAAAGAACTTTGTCAGAAATTCAACATCCATCATCTCTTCTCCACACCATATTACCCACAAGGTAATGGTCAAGCTGAGGCTTCTCACAAAACCCTAATCAAAATCCTCAAAAAGACAGTCAATGAAGCTGGTCGTGATTGGCAACTCCAACTCCACCCTGCTTTGTGGGCCTACCGCACTTCCATTCGCACACCCACAGGTGCCACCGCCTATTTCCTTGTCTTTGGCTTTGAAGCCATCCTCCCCCTTGAGATCGAGGTCTCCTCTCTAAGGGTGTCACTGCAAAATATCCTACTAGATGAAGAATACATAATTGCCAGACTACAAGAGCTAGAATTGTTAGATGAAAGGAGCCTCAAGGCCTTGAACCATCTCTGGGTATCTCAAAATCGCCTATGCATGAGTTACCACAAGAAGTTCAAAACCTAAGAATTTGAAATTGGTGATCTTGTCCTCATGGAGAATCAGAAAAACCCTAAAGAAACATAAAATAAAGGCAAGTTCGAGCCTAATTGGCTTGGACCATATGTAATCACAATAAAATATGGATCAGGGGCCTATCAGTTGGCTACTCCTGAAGGAGTGTTGGCATTTTGATGATGTTTTGATTGTCATTGATGGATAAACACTTTCTTTGTGATGGACACACACTTTCTTGTTGTATGAGCTATGCTCAATCGGTAATTGTTCCAACTGGTATTATGTATTATAGTCTTTAGACTATCAGTGTTTTGTAGAAGATGTTTACCGGTCACAAATTGACTGAAGACCCAAGCGGTATGAAGAACTCAAGTGGTATGGAGAACCCAAGCGGTATGAAGACCTCAAGAGATTTGAGGATCTCAAGCGGTACGAAGGAAAAAAATGGTAGTTAACATTTAATAGTCTTCATTTTTGACAACCGGTAATCGGTATATTGTATGAACTAGTATTACTCTGTGATGAGTTATCATCCACCGACACTTTGGTGGTGATTTTGTTCCGTGTTACCAAATGTGTCTAGATGCAATGAACCTAGGAACTTGTAGTCTAATCCTATTGGACCGACATGAAATTAGTTTCCTTTATAAGGACATCATGTCTAGGGTTTGCATAGATGATGTATGAGAAGTGTGATAAGGTTATGTGTGATCTTTATAGAGAAGATAAGGTCTATGTGAAGAGTTAGAGTGTGGAGATATTCAAGACTGAAGTAATGCTGAAATGAATTAACAATAAGCTATCAAGGATCTAACCAAGCATACTATGCTAGTATCTAGATCACTCATTTATTGATTACTCACATCTTCGACAAGTCTGAAACCCTTAACCAGGTAGGCCTAGAAAAGCCTTTGTAAATCCTCTAACAAGGTGGTTCAACACTGTGGATTTGAAATCCTCTCACAAGGTAGTCTTTAATAGGACTTATCTCCTAACAAAGATCTAGATTCCTAACAGGATCTGTTCTGGTGAAGAACATTCTATGACCTCAACCGATCTGGTTTCTATTCTGCAGATAGTTACTTGTGAGCTTCTGCTCACCATGGTTTTTTCATATTTGGGTTTCCATGTCAAATATCTTGTGTTATGGTGATTGTTCTCTTGTGGGTGAAAGCTCTGTTTGCTATTTGGTTTGCATTTATCTTAATCGGTTTATTACTGAATTTGTTGTACCGGTTATCTGCTAAACTATTTAAGAGTTTGAGTTTAGTATTTTTTGGTATACTAATTCACCCCCCCTCTTAGTATTCATCAAAGGATATCCTCTAGATGATCCAATGAATATCATGCACCTAAAAAAATTCTACGGCTAGCCCTCAGAAAGTCATCAAATTGTCAAAAAAAAATAAAAAAATCATGAAAAATACATAAAAATGAGAAAAAGATCCTAAAAAAAGACCGTCACTCTGGTGAAAACTTGGTAAACAAGCACCTTGTGACTAAAAAAAATAAAAAAATAAAAATTAAAAATAAAAAAAATTCATCCATTAATGAAAACCACTTTGTGGCACTATGGGCAAGTAACTTGGTGAAAATCTCCATGTAGGCACCAAGGTAAATAATCTAGATCCATTGTCTATCAGGTTGGTACTCCATCACCCTCACTATCCAATTCGCCCACTAGGACATCCCCCCCTCTTCCACCTTGGAGTAAATCACACGTATGATGATGAGTCCTAGCCTAGATCATGAATAAAAAAGTGTCCCATCAAACTGAGCTTGTGTGCCTCTGTGTGAAATTCATGAAGTCTTGAGAACAATCCTAAGTCCACAAGTTAATCTTCAAGGTCATTTGATCACTTGCCTAATCCAAAAATCCATCTATTCTATCCTTTTCCCTAGGGATGAATCCTTCCCTCACCTGGTAGTTTAATCCTCCATCCTAATCCTACTCTTGGCAAGAGATGTCAGTAGGCCATGGATGAGTGACTTGTTTGATTTCTTGGATTTTTTCATTTAGACTTACATATTTTTCCCTACGACTACACCTATCTACGTCTGCCTAGATTTTCCATATCTAGGTATGTTTATAATAGATGCATACTGGGGCATATTTTCATGGCATGGCATGTTTTCGATCTCTCTTGTATGAACTGGCGACTTGGTATTGGTGTTTATCAACACTTACCTTCTCGTGTACAAGAGGTATCAGTGTGTTTGAGGGTTTTCTTGCACATTCCCACAACTTTGTATTAGTGTTCCTTAACACTTGCATAAGCTATGTGTAAGGAATTCCCATTTGACTGTGAGTGAGTCCACACCTTGGGTTTCTCATGGCATCCTGATTCCTATAATCAGTGGTGCAGGTTACCTAGGGAAATATCAAACTAGTTTGGCTCTCCACATTTTTGTGCACAACTCTCACCATAATTCTATCAAAGTCCTGATCTAATAACCCCATGGAGTCCTCAATTCCTGCCCCCCTATTCCATTTTCCATCTAAGATCATTGTATTACTACTGACATATTCCCTTTTTTCATTATTCATTCATTTTATCCATTAAGGTGGAATTATTCATATAGATTTCATTGTCTATCCATCTAGGTTGCGTTACCTATTAATTACTTATTTAGATTCTCATTTTTTTCAAATATTTTACCACAAAGATTACATTTAGATTTCATTGCATACATCATTTAGGTTAAATTATCCATTCATAAGTAAATGACATTATTTCATTCATTTAGATTGCATTACACATACATTCCATCATTCTTTGCATAGCATTGATGATTTACATCGCAATAGCTGTATAAGTGACATTACATTTATTCCTCATATAGATTACACCTATACTAATTAATCATTCATCATAAATCATTTACATTTACATGTACTATTGCATTACATATCCATCGTACATCTGCACATACAACATATATACACATCAAAAACATGATCACTCATCCTGCAGCCATAAACATGTCAGCAACATATCATAAGCATACATATACAAGCATCCACACTGCACCACAAACAGGTTTGCACAACATATCCATAATCATCATCTATGAATCACATCACAAAAATAAACAAAGTCCATCTTAATAAACACATTATCCGCCGCCACAAATCATATATATGCATATAAGCTCAAAAAGATGAATATGTCTGTCATAATACAATGATCACCCTGGAGTGTCAAAATATGATACAAAAGCCAAAATGGAGCTATCTCTCCCCTTCTGTCTCTCCAGCCCCCTCCTCTGCACATCTTCCACTTGATCTTGCTTTCCCCCTCCTCTAGGTGGCCTAAAACCCATCGATCCACCGGTTTGCTGATTCTGTGTGGGTTGCTGACTCTGTGTCCTGTGGGATCGCACACTCTTAGTGTATGAAGTTGCTCGTTGTGCCATAAGTACTGCTCCATGGTATAGTCCCCTATAGTAGCCTACCTCTCAAACTACCCTCTCCACCCTATCCCTCTACTGCATCATGTCAGAGTACATCTTCCCAAGCCCTGCAGGAACCAACATCTGATGAGCTGCCTCCCTCTCCCCCAGTAGTTGTATCACATCTGCCTCTGCCCTTTGTGCTCGGCCTCGTAGCTCCTCTAGCTCATCATCTTGCTAATAGAGAGCATCCTATAAGGCCTCAATAGCTATCCCTATCCATGCCTCCTCTAGAATCCACTAAGAATATTCCCTCTCCTCCCTCATAGCATCTACCTCTATCCTCATTGTATGGAGCCTCTCTGTCAAATCTGCTATCTCTCGCTGCAGCCACTCCACCTCTACCTCTAGGCTCTCCCTCAGAACTCTCTCTATCTGTATCTCATCCTCAAGGGAGTGGAGCCTCGCCTAGGTCGTGTGTCTCTCTCACATTACACTTTGTCAAGATTAGCTTGTGCTACTCCTGCCTTGCCCTCCACCTGTGCCTTAGGAATATCCATGGGTACAACATCCTCTCCCCCACCAACCCCTCCCTCTGCAACCTCTCCTACTGGTACTTCTCCTACCTCTTCCTCTCTCACCTCAGGATCCCTCCTTCATACAACCCTAACCCTCCTTTGCTGTCCACCAACATGACACCCTGCTCCAACCACAACTCTCTCACCCGGTCCATCATCCTCCCTGCCGACTATCTGATCTACTACTGACTACAACTCATCCTCCTCCAAACCCCTAGGAATGGTAAGACGTACTGGAAAGTGCCCCTCCC
The DNA here is from genome assembly GCF_030272615.1 of Cryptomeria japonica. Classification (NCBI taxonomy): domain Eukaryota; kingdom Viridiplantae; phylum Streptophyta; class Pinopsida; order Cupressales; family Cupressaceae; genus Cryptomeria; species Cryptomeria japonica. The sequence continues at coordinate 270,735,563 of NC_081406.1, forward strand.
ACAACCTGAGAAATAAGTTAAAAGGACTGACTATCAGAATGTGTCAAGAGCTTGAGAATAGAAGGAAAGCTAAAGATCTGGTAAAAGACAAAGATCATGAGATTTTCAAGCTAAAGCAAGAAATCAGTGCCCTTACCACTCATCTCCAAGAGAATAAAGTGGAAAAAGAAGAAATGCAAGGTGAAATAAACATGGCTATTTCTGAGAATGCAACCTTGATGGAATCCGATGCTTCTATTTCCAAGGAACTTACTGAGTCAAAGAAGATACTTTCCAAATTCAATCAGAGTACTGCTAAGCTAGAGAAAAAGCTAGAATCGGCAAAACCGGTAAAGAATACCGTTGGACTTGGTTTCTCTGGGTATGAGGAAGGTGATACCTCTGGAACAAAAGATCAAGCATCAAAGAAGCAACTGACATCCAAGGATAAAGGTAAGCAAGAATTTAAACCTATTTGCTTTAATTGTCTCAAAGAAATACATACTACTAATGTGTGTAGAAGCAAGGCCTACAACAACTTTCCTTATTTTCTAAACAATAAGCCCAGATCCAATAGATTTAATGGAAACTGTAATGCATGCAACAAGCTTGGACATAGAACATTTGAATGCAGGTTTGTTTTGCACAACACTGGGAGATATCCTCCAAGGACTCAAGGAGTTATCCTAGAACCCTATGTGAATAGGAATCCCAACCGGTACAATTCCTATGACCATCGATCAGGTGGTTAACAAGCGGCAACCAGTTTGGAGAGAAACTTGTTTGATCTATCATGGTAGTGGTCATACTGCTACAACATGTAGAAGGAATAATGGTAGTATGAATAATGGACCATGGAGAACACCTGGAATGGTATGCTATCATTGCAACAAATTGGGACACACTGCCAGAACTTGTAGAATGAGAAAGAACCTATTGGATGATATACCGATCACTCTAGAAGGGAAGATTGATGTTGAAACTGTTCAAGTAGGAATGAATAAAACTTGGAAAAAGAAACCTGAAGAAGTGTCACAGGATGAACCGGTTTCTACACCTAGTGTGGAAGTCTCTGAACCGGAAAACTGAGCTTCGAAAAGCTTAGGGGGAACATATCGGTGAAATGTTTCAAATCCCTGGTTTATATTAGTAAAGACCTTAACCAGTATATGTTACCTATCAATTGACAAAAGACTTGAAGTGGTAAAAGGCAAAATTAGGGTTTATGCCCTAATGGTGATGCATTTATTATGGTAGGTGAAAGTTTTCTTAAAAGGGATTTTTGATGCCATTTTCACTTATCTATTTACGAGTGAAGAAATTTTCAAGAGCAGAGCGATAAAGAGTGATTTGTCTGGCGATTTAAAGTGAATTCAAAAATCTTGTAGAGGAATCCAACGACCTTTTTCAATCTATTAGTGAAGAACACTAAAGTGGTAATCAAGCAACTAAAGTGGTGTATTGTGAGCGACATTGGAAAACCCTAAATTCTGGATTGTGAAGGTATTTCTCAAATTTCTTTCTTATCATGGCATCTGCATCGCACTCTAGTTCTAGTGCTCCTATAGATTCAGCTGAATTTATTCAAAAGAAGATGAAATACAATGCCCTATCCCAGATACCTTCCAGAGTTATAGTTGAGGAAGATATTTCAGGATATATTGATTGTAAATTAGAAGATCTAGGATCCCTAGTGATTCATTCCGAGCTACATTTGTTCTGTGGGGATGACAAGAAAATCAAACCTGGATATAACATCCTAGAGAAGATGAAACTGCATAATGCGGTGTATTTTTTGGAAGAGTTCACATAAGAACACATCCGCATCATCCTTAGTAGAGTACATGGTGATAAGATGTACCTCGAGTGCACACATGACATCACACCGGGGGCAATTCATGCCGTCACTGGTTTCTGTAACATTTGAGAGGTACAAGCTCTAAGGAAGGTCACCAAGACTGAAATGACTAAGCTCACTCGTTCTCTAAGCGACCAATGGGCGATGATCGTCAACACCATCAAAGATGATCTGGTGAAGTATGCCTGCATGGTGATTGGTTACCGAGTATTCTATGCCAGCAGAATGAACTCTATCCCTACTGCTGCGGTAAATGCCGCTTACCAGATGATCAAGGAAGGGACTACATTTGACTTATGTACCTATTTGCAGAAGCAACTGCTCTTGAACCTAAAGTCCATCAAACAGGACAATGCTCTAAGGTTTAGGTTTGGACAACTTTTGGTTAGCCTATTCTTCTACTTTCAAGGCTATTTCCTTGGAGTAGGTGATGTTCAATGGTCTGCTGACCAACCGGTTTCCAAGCAAATTGGGGAAAGTCTTCAAGTAGTGGGAACTGGATATCCTAGGGTTCTTAATAAATATTTTGATGAATTCAAGCGAAAAATGAGCCAGAGAATGAAAATATTTGGTGATATTGTGAAGAAATATGAAGATGACATCTGCTTCACAATAAGGATTGATGACTGCATAATGGAAGTAATGGAACCGAGAAAGGAAGCAGTTGAACCAATGGGGTATGAAGTGATGTATGATATGTTGATTGGGTATGCCTCTACTCTGCTTGCCTCACCATTAGATGTGAAGAAAAAGAGAACATGCACCTACTTGGAGAGGGTAACACCGGTTGAAGAACCAAAATAGAAAAAGGATAAAGCAGTGCCATTGGTATTTGCATTGGTTACCTCTATTAGTCCAAAAGTGACCAAGCGGTCACCCGCTAAGAAGAAACCAAAGGTTGTTCCTACTAAAGTCTTTGAGAGGAAGTGAAAAACCAAAAACAACTCACTAGAGTCAGAGGATACTAAACTAGAAGTACAGCCAAAGAAGACAAGGCAATCAAGCAAGAAGGCAAAGTCTACCGGTAATGTTCCTACAACATCAACACTGGTAAATATAGACATCTCCTCTTATAAACCAATGACACATTGTCAGAGGACAATTAAGAATATTAGGAGAAAAGTGCTTGATGATTTAAAAGAATATTTTGATGATTTTATTGATAGTGAGAAAGAAGAAGTAGAGCAGGAAATCATTAAATATTTATGTGTTAATGACCGGTTGCCATCAAAAATTAGATCGGTGACACTTGATTCTTTATACAATTCTTTGGATAATAAATGACACATTGCCATTGAGAAAGAACAAGAGATTAGGGAGAAAATTTTTGCACAATATTTTCCCGATGCTTCAAATTCAGATTTATTTGAGATAATGGATGAGAACAAAGGTCTCTTCTTCATGAGAAGGAGAAGACTTAGGCTGCTAGAAGGCAGAGCTTCTAAAGTGGAGAAGGACACACATTTACATGCCAAAGCTACTGTCCAGTTACACCAAGTGTCTGAGGCCAATCTAAATGCTGAACAAGAACCTGATCTAACATCAGGCAAACCAGATGAAGCATTTGATAGTGAAGGGGAAAGAGTGACAGAGATAAATAATCCCATTGATGTGGATGCATTAGATGTTGAGGATGAAACTCTGGACACAGAGAAAGAGAAACAGGTGAAGGAAAAAGCTAAAAAAGAGAAGCAAGACAAAGAACAAATGAAGAAAGAGCAAGTGGAAAAAGCAAAAAAAGAGGAAGATATGAGGAAAGAGGAAGAGAAAAAGAAAGAGGAAGACAAAAGGAAAGAGGAAGAGAAAAAGAAAGAGGAAGACAAGAGGAAAGAGGAAGAGAAAAGGAAAGAGGAGGAGAAGAGGAAACAAGAAGAAGAGAAGAGAAAAGAAGAGGAGAAGAGAAAAGAAGAGGAGAAAAAGGACAAAGAAAAGACAAAGTAGGAATAAGACAAGAAGAAGGAAGAACTGAAGAAGAAACAAGAAGAGGAGAAAAAGAAGAAAGAAGAGGAAAATAAAAGAGCAGCAGAGGAGAAGGAAGCAGAAAAAACCAAACAAGTGGAGACTCCCAAGGCAACTAGTGGTCAAGCCAAACCGGTTGACACCACCAGTCTGATTGACCTTCAATCAATAGATGAGTCCGAGTTGCTACGAGGCATCAAACTAGAACAAGAAAGACTGGAAGAGTTGCAGAGGAAGAAGGAAAGGGATGTCATACAAACTGTGGTTGACACCCTTACTAGTCTAATTCCCGGTACTAACCTCCCTAGTACTAATTCCTCTCTGTCCAAGCTAAAACTCCTTTGTACTGTAGTAGAGGACCAAGTACAATGCTTGGAAGATGTTACTGCAGCCACTACCAAGAGAATAATGAAAAGGCACTCAACACTACCTTAGTCAAGAAACTAAATGAGCTCCGGTCACAACTTCTGAAGTAGCAGAAGGATATCAGGGGTGCTATGGATGATGGCAAATTACTGTTGAGTAAAATCTACCAACCCCATCTATTTTGTGATGATGTGCTTACCCAAAAAGACAAACTCCAATCATAGTTATAGGCATATATAAGCAACTTCAAGATGCCATATGATTCATTCACCACATATGGGCAAACAATTCATCACTATCAGCTACAGACTGCTAGGGTGGAATAAAAAATCTGCAACCAGACTAAAGATTTGTAGGAGCTTCAACTGGTCTTATTGCCCAGACTGTAGATTCTTCAGAAATGTTTTCTCAATCTAGAAGCCATCACGGTCACTAAAGAGATGAGTACCATTGATGCTATGGAATAACTGGTATTCTAGATGCAGACAGAAAGTGGGGTTGCTACCTCATTTCTTGAGTCATGGACATTGGCCATGAAAACTTTTATGCAGGATTTTAAATCTATTTTTATTAAGTTTTATTCCTTATTGTCCTAAACATTTACTCTATTTTTATATATAAGGAATTAGGGGTTATTCTGCATTACTTTGTCATTGTTGGCAGAGGGGGAGTAGTATTTAAAATTTTGGTGAATGTTACCATTTCATGTATACTTTCCTATTACCACTTTGGGGAGTAGTATATATTGTAATTTCTGCAAAAGGGATAGTGTATATGCTTAGGGGGAGTAATTTTGATTATGACATATTTTTGTTGTAAAAAACACTTAGATGTCAAAATTTTCCTAACTGTTGCCATCAAGGCCAAAGGGGGAGATTGTTGGCATTTTGATGATGCTTTGATTGTCATTGATGGACACACACTTTCTTGTTGTATGAGTTATGCTCAACCAGTAATTGTTCCAACCAGTATGATGTATTATAGTCTTTAGACTATCGGTGTTTTGTAGAAGATGTTTAGTGGTCACAAATTGACTAAAAAACCAAGTGGTATGAAGACCTCAAGCGGTATGGAGAACCCAAGTGGTATGAAGACCTCAAGCGGTTCGAGGATCTCAAGTGGTACGAAGGAACAAAGCGGTAGTTAACATTTTTTAGTCTTCATTTTTGACAACCGGTAATTGGTATATTGTATGAACCGGTATTACTTTGTGATGAGTTACCAACCAGTATTTTTGTAATGCGTGATGAGTTATCATCCACTGACACTTTCGTGGTGATTTTGTGTCGTGTTACCAAATGTGTCTAGATGCATTGAACCTAGGAACTTGTAGTCTAATCCTATTGGACCGACATGAAATTAGTTTCCTTTATAAGGACATCATGTCTAGGGTTTGCATAGATGATGTATGAGAAGTGTGATAAGGTTATGTGTGATCTTTGTAGAGAAGATAAGGTCTGTGTGAAGAATTAGAGTGTGGAGATATTGAAAACTGAAGTAATGCTAAAATGCATTAACAATAAGCTATCAAGGATCTAACCAAGCATATTGTGCTAGTATCTAGATCACTCACTTGTTGATTACTCACATCTTCGACAAGTCTGAAACCCTTAACCGGGTAGGCCTAGAAAATCCTTTGTAAATCCACTAACAAGGTGGTTCACAACTGTCGATCTGAAATCCTCTCACATGGTAGTCTTTAACTGGACTTATCTCCTAACAAAGATCTAGATTCCTAACAGGATCTGTTTTGGTGAAGAACATTGTATGACCTTAACTGGTCTAGTTTCTATTCTGCAGATAGTTACTTGTGAGCTTTTCCTCACCGTGGTTTTTCCCATTTGGGTTTCCACATCAAATATCTTATGTTATGGTGATTTTTCTCTTGTGGGTGAATGCTCTGTTTGCTATTTGGTTTGCATTTATCTTAACCCGTTTATTACTGAATCTGTTGTATCGGTTATCTGCTAAACTATTTAAGAGTTTGAGTTCAGTATTTTTTGGTATACTAATTCACCCCCCCCTCTTAGTATTCATCAAAGGAGATCCTCTTGATGATCCAATGAATATCATGCACCTAAAAAGATTCTACGCCTAGTCCTCAGAAAGTCATCAAATTGTCAAAAAATTCAAAAAATTCAAAAAAAAAAAGAAAGATTCAAAATTATAAAAAAAAATAAAATAAAAAATCATGAAAAATACATAAAAATGAGAAAAAGATCTTGAAAAAAGACCGCCACTTTGGTGAAAACCTGGTAAATAGGCACCTTGTGACTAAAAAAAAATAAAAAATAAAAAAATAAAAAAATTCATCCATTAGTGAAAACCACTTTGTGGCGCTATGGGCAAGTACCTTGGTGAAAACCTCCATGCAAGTGCCAAGGTAAATAATCTAGATGCATTGTCTATCAGGTTGATACTCCATCACCCTCATTATCCAATTCGCCCATCAGCACATCCCCCCCTCTCCCACCTTGGAATAAATCATGCGTATGATGATGAGTCTTAGCCTAGATCATGAATAAAAAAGTGTCCCATCAAACTGGGCTTGTGTGCCTCTATGTGAACTTCATGAAGTCTTGAGAATAGTGCTAAGTCCACAAGTTAATATTCAAGGTCATTTGATCACTTGCCTAATCCAAAAATCCATATATTCTATCCTTTGCCCTAGGGATGAATCCTTCGCTCGCCTGGCAGTTAATCCTCCATCCTAATCCTACTCTTGGCAAGAGATGTCAGTAGGTCATGAATGAGTGACTTGTTTGATTTCTTGGATTTTTTCATTTAGACTTACATCTTTTTCCCTACGATTGCACCTATCTACGACTGCCCATATTTTCCATATCTAGGCATGTTTACAATAGATGCATACTGGGGCATATTTTCATAGAATGGCATATTTTGGATCTCTCTTGTACAAACTGGCGACCTGGTATTGGTGTTTATCAACACTTACCTTCTCATGTAGAAGAGGTATTGGTGTGTTTGAGGGTTTTCTTGCACATTCCCACAACTTTGTATTAGTGTTCCTCAACACTTGCATAAGCTGTGTGTAAGGAATTCCCATTTGACTATGAGTGAGTCCACGCCTTGGGTTTCTCATGGCATCCTGATTCCTATAATCAGTGGTGCAGGTTACCTAGGGCAATATCAAACTAAGTTGTCTCTCCACATTTTTGTGCACAACTCTCACCATAATTCCATCAAAGTCCTGATCTAATAACTCCATGGAGTCCTCAATTCCCCCCCCCCCAATCCATATTCTTCTATTTTCCATCTAAGATCATTGTATTACTACTGACATATTCCCTTTTTTCATTATTCATTCATTTTATCCATTAAGGTGGAATTATTCATATAGATTTCATTGTCTATCCATCTAGGTTGCGTTACCTATTAATTACTTATTTAGATTCTCATTTTTTTCAAATATTTTACCACAAAGATTGCATTTAGATTTCATTGCATACATCATTTAGGTTAAATTATCCATTCATAAGTAAATGACATTATTTCATTCATTTAGATTGCATTACACATACATTCCATCATTCTTTGCATAGCATTGATGATTTACATCGCAATAGCTGTATAAGTGACATTACATTTATTCCTCATATAGATTACACCTATACTAATTAATCATTCATCATAAATCATTTACATTTACATGTACTATTGCATTACATATCCATCGTACATGTGGGTCGTTGACTCTGTATCCTGTGGGATCACACACTCTTAGTGTACGAGGTTGCTCACTGCGCCGCTAGTATTGCTCCATGGTATAGTTTCCTGCCTCCCAAAATTCCCTCTCCGCCCTATCCCTCTGCTGCATCATGTTAGAGTACATCTTCCCAAGCCTGCAGGAACCAACACCTAACGAGCTGCATCCCTCTCCCCCCGTAGTTGTATCACATTTGCGTCTGTCCTGTGTGCTTGGCCCCATAGCTCCTCTAGCTCATCATCTTGCTAATGGAGAGCATCTTGTAAGGCCTCAATAGTCATCCCTATCCATGCCTCCTCTAGAATCCACTAAGAATCTTCCCTCTCCCGCCTCAGAGCATCTACCTCTGTCCTCACTGTATGGAGCCTGTCTATCAAATCTGCTATCTCTCACTGCAGCCACTCCACCTCTACCTCCAGGCTCTCCCTCACAGCTCTCTCTATCTGTATCTCATAATTAAGGGAGTGGAGCCTCACCCGAGTTGTGTGTCTCTCTCACACTACACTGTATCAAGATCAGCCTCTGCTACTCCTACCCTACCCTCCACTTGTGCCTTAGGAATATCCATGGGTAAAACATCCTCTCCCCCACCAACCCCTCCCTTTGTAACCTTGCCTACTAGTACTACTCCTGCCTCTTCCTCTCCCACGTCGAGATCCCTCCTCCATACAACCCTAACCCTCCTTTGTTGTTCGCCAGCACCACACCCTGCTCCAACTACAACTCTCTCACTCGGTCCGTCATCCTTCCCGTTGACTATTTGATCTACTGTTGGCTGCAGCTCATCCTCCTCCAAAACCCTAGGAATGATAAGATGTACTGGAAAGTGCCCCTCCCACCAACTCTTTTATCCACTGGTCATCCCCAGATCCTCTCCTACCCCCAGTCGCTCATCACAGACCAAATGTGACACTATCTGAAAACTGGTCCTACCCTCCAATGGACTCACTGTCGTGCCCCAAGATCTCACCTCTTGTGTAATCTAAGGATATAATGGTATGTCTCCCACTATGTCCTAAACTTTCCCAAGCTGTCTTGCTACTCTATAGGGTGCATAATACTCCATGATGTATATTGACCTTCCAAAAATCCACATCTCCACTCCAACCTAGTGTAGTTGCCAATCCCCCCTCCATCTCTCACAACCCAAAAATGGCCGCCCTGTAAACTGTATAAGCTCATCAAGAATCCAATGCCAAAACCATATAGATCCTATCCAGGTGTATCTAGAAACCCCCTGTACCTATCTACATATGGCCGACGACCCCACTTGTCCTATACACCTAGTGGCCGAGTAACCACAATATGCTCTTGAGCTAGATATGGAGAAGTGTCACTCCCATGGACAATCTAGCATACTCCCTGTACACCACCAAATGCATATCGTGATATAACTTAGCCAACATCATGGCTCCCTAGGCAAACTGCACGCATCATGTACCATGAAATAAAGACACCTGCTCCATCCAACATGAAATCCATGCCCTTCGAGATCCGATATATTCTGTCTGCGAAAAAATCCATGAATCACCAGTACCACACGAGGAATATGCCAAATACCCATCACCCTACCCAAATGCATCCTACTCCTATCCTGCATCGGTAGGGTCTCATAGTGGCAAACCTCCCGAAGGTAAAAATCTGCTGCATCCAAATGGTACTCTAGGATGACACCACGAACGGGGATCTTCAAGATCCTCCATACATCCAGAAGAGTCACTGTCATCTCGCCAGTAGGTAGATGAAAGGTGTTATACCTACTCTCCCACCTCTCAACTAAAGCTATCATCATCGCATTATAAGCTCAAATCCTCAACCACTTGCCCACAAAATGCAACCCTAGAGAAGCTAAGACCTCCAATTCATCTGACTGCAACTGTCAATCTAAACTCATGGTAGTGGGCCAATGCTCCCTCGAAGCCAACAACCCCAACTCAACTTGCATCCAAAAATCCAATTCATCATTCCACATTCTCGAGTCCTATTCTACCCTCGGGTGTACCCATACCCTCAACCTATCCCAAAATTCTAAACCTATTTCTAATTTCTTCTTTCCCCAGCACATGCAATGATTCACTCCACACTCATGCCAAAACCATGGCACTCGAGTCATTCTGTAGGTGCACGCGCTAACATACACCCTTACCTATCCTACCCCTAACCTAGAAACTCCTCCAATGTGAGCACTCACTCAGTAGCGCAAGCGCCTGTGTAATACCTTGAGTGCCCGTGCAGTTGCATGAGTGCACGTGCTAAACACCATTGACCCCACGAAACCCCCTTTCTTTCTGACTTTCACCCACAAGCGCTCATGCTACCCCATAGGCATGCGCGTTGAAATGAAGATTAGTGCATCCGACTCACCTAAATTTAGCCCTAAAATAAGACCTAATTCTACCGTAAACGTAAAAAACCACAAAGGAGGATAGTCCTATGTACCAGTGGTGCATAGCCTGTGGGTCTGTCATACCGTCGGATCCTCTTGGCACGATTCTCACATCTGGGAATGCGATCCATCTCTCCTTCTCTCCTTCTAGGCTCTAATTGGCTCCAAGGCTTGTGTGTAACAATGACTCCTCATTGAGCCCTTTGTGGCTTATATGGACCCCCTTGAGGGCCCATTCCCTTCGTGGTCTCTGTCCTTCTATTTCCTCTTCTAGTTTTTCTACATCTACTCCCTCTTTATTTTTTAGTTATCTCGTCCACCCAAATTCTTCCTTCTTCATTTTGAGAATTTTGTTTACAAATTTTTTTTCGAAAAAACTCTCAAGGGGGCATACCTATGCTTTACGCTGGGGCATCTATTTCTTTTTTCTTCTATCTTTTACCCATCACCAAATTTGTTGCTGCATAAAAGAGTGGCAAAATGTAGACACTGAAAAATAATTATTTTAAGTTCTTTGCATAATTAATTTATTAATTGTGCCACTTCCTATTCCTTCTCAATATTAATTAAATATAATTAATGTTGTCACTATAGTCTGTTAATTGATTTATTTAATAAATCAGTCCACCTTCATTCTTCTAAAAATCCCTAATATTATTTCTTCTCAAATTCCTCCCTTTAATTAATTAATTTCAATTAGTTAATTAATCTAGGTGATTCCTACAAATCACCTTTTTCCTAATCCATCATTAACCTAATAAATTCTTCTAGAAACTCCCTAAACTCACTTAACATTATTCTTCTAATTTTTAATTCCCCCCACTTATTCTCTCTCATAGTCAAATCCTCCTACAAATCTTGTCTACCCTAATCCCACCTAATCATTCTTCTAACCCCTCTCTTAATGAGTTGCTAGTGGCTAATCATCATGATTAGCCACAAAGTCAACTCCTTGTCCCTTCCATCCAACCACACTCCTTAAATTCTTTTTTCCTAGGTGAATGTGAGATTTTCAAAATCTCACATTCCTCTAGGCATCCCATCCTCCAAGGAATTTTTAATTCCTCCTTATTCCTCCAATCCCCATGAACATCCTTTTTGAATAAATTTTAATTCTTCATCCCCATCCCTCAAGGAATGTTTTATTCCTTGTTCTTCCCTAGGCACATTGGGAAGTCTTCCCAATGAGCCTTGAGCAGTGTGGAGACAAGATATGCCTTTAAGGCATATCTCTTAGTCTCCACACTTGTCTTGTCATCTCCTCTTGGGCTTGTGTGGGCTCACAAGAAATCCTGACCCTCCATCTTGGGTCAATCCTAGCCCTCCATTTCTCCTCTTCTCCTCCTATAAATTGAGGACTCCATCCCCTTATATCTCATCTCCAACTTTAGTAAATCCATGATGCTATTTTGAGCCCAAGAAATCATCCTCATACCCTTACTATACCAAAATTTGCACTCATCCATACTTAGCCATTTCATCCTTTGATCATCAATCCATCCTTACTCATCCATCCATCCTATATCATTTGCACACAATATTGGAGAGCCAACCACATTATTCCCATTGGACCAATCATATCAAGCTAGGAAGAGGCACATTCTTGGCTTCAACAAGAGTTCGAATCAGAGGAACAAGAGAACTCTCTTGGCAAGGTATAAAGGTTGTTTCATATTTTGTTATTTGGTTGTTTTATGTCTTTTGTTGATTGATTCAATCTAACCTTGCAACCAAGAGTTTCCCCTTGGTTCATGATGAAGTGGTGATCAAAGAGCGATCAAGGTTTTCTTGATTGATGTGTAGAGATTGCTATGTAATCGAATGGTCATACTTGAATCGATTTATTTGTAATATCTATGAGAATTAGGTTTTTGTTGTGTTATCAACTTAATTGATTTGTTTATAAGGTCGATGAAGTTGTTTAGTTTTAGGAGTTGGAAAAGAGTTAGCAAAGATCAGTTGAGTGTGTGGTTGCTGCACCAGATGATGTATCTGTAGTTTGAGTAAAGGTAGATATGAGCATGAAATGGATATGATTAAGCAAGTGTAGTGCTATTAAGATAGATTAGAAAACTCCTATTGTTTTCTAACAATTACAACAAAATTGAAATCCCCTAACCAGGTAAGCTCTAACAAGCTTGGTGTTATTCAAATCCTCTAACAAGGTGATCCATTAGATTGGGTTTTCAAATCCTCTATAGAGGTTACTCCTTACATGGTATTTCTTCTAACAAGGCATTGTAGTCAATCCCTTAACCGGTTGATTCCTAACAGGATTAGTTCTTAACAAGACTTTTGTAAAGCTTTAACAGGCTAGGCTCCTAACAGGGTGAACTTCAAAAGAGTTTAGATAGTTATCTTGTGAGTCTCATCTCACTGTGGTTTTTACCTATTTGGGTTTCCACGTCAAAAATATTTGTGTCAAGTGGTGAATGCTTTTGTGGTTATGTTTCTTATGGTTGATTTACTTAACTACTTAACTACTTAACTACTTTGATAAGTCATGATAACTGAAAGCATTGAGAAATGAAGAAGTTGTTTACTATTAAATTGTTGTAACAGTCAACTGGTTTATCTTATGAGTTTTTATCTTGATAGTGGTATTACATTGATAGTTCTAAGTTTACTTTGAGATATTGATTTTTGAGATTGGTGAAGTTTGTATCAGTTTTTCTATCTACTGATTCACCCCCCCTCTTAGTAGTTGATTGGATATTTATTCTTTCATCATACCATCAATCTCCTATGCCTGAGTAGAGTTCTAGTTAAGCTCAATACCAAAGGACTAAATCCTCTTACACAAACCCAATTTGATCTAAAATGATTGACCAACTCCTCTGCCTGAATGATATTACATTATTCACACATTACATTCCTTGACCATGACCTCTTACAATAACCATGACGATCTAAAACGAGATCTTACATCTTATTTATACAAACCCTAGACCATAAACAATTAGGTCGAATACCAGACAATAAACCAATTACATAATTACAAACCATGTCAACCTTAGACCAAAAAAAATAATATCCACACATAAGACATCCCAGAAATACAACAATAGGTCATATCCACACGTTACATTAATGCCAGTCCATAACCTAGATCAACCGGGACCAAGTATAGGTCCACACGCTTCAACAAAGATCTCCAAACACCAAGTCTCAAACATGATCACCAATAGCATCCCGAAACTCCATCAGAAGCTGCACCAACACCAATTATGCAATTCATCAAAGATCTCCACCAAAAGCTCTGCCAGTGAAACCCTTGCCAGAACCAGAAACCAACCTTCTAAGTAAGCAGGATAGCATCCAATCACCAGAACAAAACCAACTGACCAAATATGAGTATGAGTATCATGAACAAGCCAATTCCATCACCAGATTATACCGGAGTCTATCGGATCATGCCAGATCCAAGTTAACCAAAAACTACTCAACCTACTGGGACCAGAAGGGTACCGGTAAAGCATCCAAATAGCTAGTGTTGACATCAATGACAAAACATCAATGCAACACATAGTCAATTCCACCAAATGGCCAACAAAACCCTCCTTGTCTAGACTCTATTTTTGCCTTAGACCCTATCCAGGCCCCAAAATAGGGCAAGACAGGGGCATGGCGCTTGTGTCCCCACTCTTTAGGGTGGCCCTAAGATGGGTCTTCCCAGTCCCCTATGCATAATTTGACCTTCAAGGTTTGTGCTCCTCTTTGTCGGCCTTCGGTGAATGAAAATTAATCCCCTAGGCATTTATAAATGGGAGTTTGTTTTCTCATTTGCATAAGCAAAGTTGATAATAAGCAAGCATAGGCAAAAATACACATCATCAAGCATTCAAGTCTTCTTTATTCATCCATTGGAGAAATATTAGAATATTCATTTGCAAGAATGTGTGTGTGTTAGGGTTTTGTCATGTTACATGCCATTTCATGCAACACTTGTGATTACATTCAAGAAGCAAAGCAATCTTCATCAACAAATTGTAGAACTACAAGGTATACAATTCCATTATTTACATTTTAGCATTTGCAATTACTTTCTTTCAAGGTTGATTCCACAATTGGGGTTTGACTAAGACAAACACCTATCCACAACCTTTCTCCCCTTCTTTTCTATGTGTAGGTTGTAGGTGTGCAATTGTATTTTCATATTTGGACTCCACTTACAGAGGTGAAAAACCCCTTTTCATTTCGCAGATTTTTCAGAGGACCATGTACACTTTCGCCATGGTCTCGATGACTTTTCTCCAAATTTGTAGGGTAGATTCTTATCAATCTAATTAGCTCAGATCCAAAGTTACAACACGATCCCAAACCTGTAGCTCCTCATTTCACTCATTTTCTCTCTTGGGTCCACATAGTCAACAAGTCAACTTTCCTATTTATAAAAGAGGGCAAAACACACTTCAACCCTTGCAATCCACTTGGAATTCACATCCTTGCCTCCATTGGATTTGGGTCTAGTGAATTCAAGCCCCTCTTTTTAATGTAAAGTTTTTCCCAAGTAAAAATCATCCCAGTGACTTCCTTTCTCTCTCCTAGGTGGGGAGTCACTAGGGTTCAATTTTCCACTTTACATTTTAATGAACCCTACGTCTTACACATTAATTCTGATTTATCATTATTAGATTTGATTCATTGCAATTTGAATTCCAAATTTTCCTTTCCAAGTTTGATCTATTTGCAAATTTTAGAGGTTAATGGCACAAAAACCCTAATTTTTCATTTTGGGAAAATTAAGCTTGTGAAGTGTAAAATTTTAATTACTTGTTTTAGATCTGATTTCTATTTCAAAATTGCAATTCAAATCTATCTTTTCATTCTGAATATTCAGCGGTTAAATCATAAAACCCTAATTTTTAAGATTGTTCTATTTTCAACCTTTGACTGCAAGTTTGACCAATCTAGACATCTCCAAATTGACAGTTTTTTTGGATTCTACATTAAAATCATAATTCCTATGATTCCTGAAAATTTTGAAAAAAGTTGGTTAGACTGTGTGCACTTTTGCCATGGTCTTTGACTTTTTTCCTGAAATTTTAGGAGACAGAATTGACTATCTTTTTCTGCTCAAATCCAAAAAATCAGCATACTTTATCAATTTTAAACACTCTCTAAGGTCAGACACAAATTCAAAATTCATCAAATTTAAAATTTCAATTAATTTTCATAAAAAGGTCCTCATTTTAGATCTTCTTTTCCAACAAATTAAGATTTTAAATAAGATACTTTCAATGATAATTAATAAATTGGATTTACTTGCTCTTTCGCATATGATTACATTGCTTTTTGCATATATTTACTATAATCATGTGTCAGACACGATTTTGTTTCATTTCCCATTGCTTCTCTCTATTTATACCACTTGGTCATATTGTGTTGTTAGGATTTCCAAATTATTTTCTTTTCAATTAGATCTCAAATCTTTCTTGTATCATTTATGTTACGTTATGGTGATATTGTTAACAAAATGCATTTCCTATGTTAATCACTTTAAGGATTTTGTAGATCCTAAACCTAAAGATCCTATTGGCATATGGACACTCCAATGAGACATTGTGTGTGATTGAAGGTTTTGTCATTGATGGCAACCTTGCATTCCTATGGCACTGGCAAGACATTATACCGGCAAACCATTACACAAGCAACCTTGCAATCCTATGGCACCGACAAGACATTACACTGGCAAAGTATTATTCTAAGACAGTGCACCGACATCAGCAAGATCAATATACACTGGCACCGACACAAAACATGTATACCGACACAGAGGCCGATAGGATTTTTGATATGTAATATTTTGTTTATTATTGTATAAAAGAGATCATTTTAGTCATTTGTAGGATATGGATAGGTAGCATTAAGAAAATTATAAGGTAGACCTAATGTGCGAATTGTAGGTCAAGGGTATATGTAAAGAACATAGCAAGAATCGGTACTGAATCTGGCATTGAAGATGCTATTGTAAAGCAGTACAGATCATTGGATTTTCATAATCCTCATTGTAAGTTAGTGTGACTTCTTATTGAGCAGTGTGCTCTAGGCAGTTGGCCTTCCTGCATGTGCAGGCCCCTATTGTAATTAATATTCTCTTATTGGCCAGTAAGTGAATATTGTGGGTCACAAATCTCACCGAGGTTTTTCCCACACCGGGTTTCCTCGTTAAACATCTTGTGTTATGGTGTTCTTTTCATGTGGATGTTTTTGATTCTGTTATTTACATTAATTCTTGCATACCGGTATACTGTTACTTTATGTTCTGCATGTTCTATTTCAAGAAAATCTCATTACCGGTCAGATACTGATTCACCCCCCCTCTCAGTATCTATGGGAACCCTAAAAATTGGTATCAGAGCCTGGTCCTCTATTTTCAGAAGCCTAACAGCTTGAGGAAGATCTTGACACCAGTAAAGATGGAAAATCTAATGAAGCAACTTGAAGGAGCTCTTACTGACTATGATGCAAAAAAATTGAAAAATATCAAATTAGAAGATGATTTAAAAGCAACTCAGGACATTATTCAAGCATTTCAAGAAAATCTTACTGTTACAAGAAATAAGAGAAGAGAACTTTGTGAAAAATTGCAAAATGAGAATGATGAAAAGGAATCACTAAATGATATGATAAGCAAATTGAAACAAGAGATCACTAAATGATATGACTATGAGATTTTGCAAAGAGATTGAGGATAGAAAGAAGAATGAAGAAGAATTGACCAGGAGACTAAGTGATGCAGCAAATGAGAACACACGACTTAGCTATGAAAATGACATGTTGAAAATAGATCTGATGCATACTCAGAATGACTCGAATGAACTAATGAGACAAAAAGAAATCTTGGAAAGGGAATTGGAAATTGCAAATCAACACAAAGAAAAATTCAAGAAAAGCTCAGAAGAACTTGGTACCTTATTGAAGAATCAAAAACCCAAAGGTGACACTTCTGGAATTGGATTTGAAGTTGGAGAAAGCTCTGGTACTGCAAATACCCAGGATCACAACAAACCGGTAAGACCTTCTAATACTTACAAATTCAATGGAAAATGCTTTAACTGCAATAAATATGGTCATAGGGCAAATGAATGTAGATCTAGGAATTATCAGAACATCAATCCTCCCACCGGTCAATGCTCCAAATGCAAAAAAATTGGTCATAACTTTGAAAATTGCAGAATGAATGTAAGATGTTATGTTTGTGGAAGATTTGGTCATTTATCAAATAAATGCAGAACACAAACCAGCATAGGTTATGGGAAAGCTATTCAAAAAAATAATGTAACTTGTTATGCATGTAACAAGATTGGTCATATTGCTAAATTTTGTAGAAGTAAAGGTACACCGGTAGACAACAAAAGTACTAGTTTGAAGGGTAAAGAAAAGGTTGAAGAGGTTAAGCAAGAATTTTCAAAGCAATGGATTAGAAAAGGTGATCTAAATATTGGGGATACTCCTCCACCGGTAGAACCAACAAATGCTCCATCGGTAGGACAATATGATGCTCCACTGGCAGGATGTTCTTCTTCAAATTGAAGAAAATTATCTTGAGGGTTTGGCAATCTAATGACAAATGTGCTATTATTCCCTCGGTTAAAAAAAAAAAAAGTTGAAAATCATTCATTACCGGCAAATAAAGTTGAGCTAATACATTACCGACAAGAAATTAATGTGGTAGGTAGCAGAAAAGACTTTATAAAATAAGGTTTTGGCTCCATTTCACTTCACTGAACATTCAAACTTTCAGAGAGCGCGAAGATTTCCAAGCTAAGGCATTTTCGAGCAAGGAGGCAAAGCACTTCAGCAATCAATCCATTCAAAGGTAGAAAAAGGTATTTATCATCATGGCATCCTCCTCTGCACCTGAATTCATAGTAAACCCTACAGTAGTCGAGGTTATAAAATGCCCTAGGCCCGTGTTTGAGCTAGTTCCTGAGGTAGCTAAGAAAGATGACAATACAGGTGCTTTTTCCCAAATTCCAAAAGGTGTTGTTTATGCAGAAGACCCTAGAATGTATATTCATTGCAACATAGAGGAATTAGGTGATGAAGAAATCAAAAACATGTATAAGACTGTTATATGTGACAATTCTAGAAATGTGAAACCTGAACATAAAATTGTTGAAACCCTAGGATTCACTGAAATCCTCTACATTCCTGAATTTCCCAAGGAAGTGGTTAGGATAGTTTTGAGTAGGGTACATGGTTCATTCTTTTGGCTTGACTCCATGCATAAAATTACAAAGGAAGCTGTGAAAGCAGTAACAGGGTTACCCTCCACTGGTAGCAGACCTGACAAAACCAAGAAGGTCTCAAATGACTTAGTAACAAACTTAACTGGCACAACATCCGACAAGAGATCATTGAGGGTTAATGATGTGACCGATACAAATGTTAGATTTGTTAGCATGATTTTAGGGTACAAAGAAACTCATGCTAATAGGCTTAACTTAGTTTCCAGTTTATGCATAAAGAGTGCTTATGACATGGTTAAGGACAATGTGAAAATTGATGTTTGCGAATGGTTAAAAGATGAATTGATTGATAACCTAGGCAAAATCAAGAAAGATAAGAAAGGAACCTTTAGATTTGGAAATTTACTTGTATGCTTAATGCTACATATAACCAAATAGGCTCTCGATATAGGCAACAAGGATTTTGGATTTGACATATTGGTAGGAAAACAATTATCTGACTTATTCAACAACATGGGTGAAAACAAAGAAAAGAATATCAATGAATATTTTCAAGCACTAAAGGTCAGAATGAACAAAAGAATCAGACTATCACAGGAAATTGTCAACAAATACAAGGATGATATATGTTTTGTAATAAAAAAGGATGAGATCTAGATGGAAGCAGTCATCCCAAGGACAATCTAGGTAACAAAGATGGGGTATGAAACAGATGACCACATAGTGGAAACTTATGCCAAAGCACTTCTGGAAGCCCCAATGAACCAAAGGAAGAAGTATTTGATAATGCTGAGACCATAGAAAGTCAAATTCAATCTAAGAAGAGAGTGAAAAAGGTTGAGACATTTGTGAGGAAAGGATCCAGACAAGTAAAAATCATAAAGGAAGACATATTAAAGAAAACCGGCATAATTGAAGATGAGTTGGTAGCCCAACAACCTGAAACTCATCTATCACTGGTAGATACTTCCTTAGAAGGAGATATGCTAGAAACTTTTAAAAGAGTTGTTAGGAAAAGAGACCCCTCACCGGTAACCACTCCTTCACCTAGAAGGACAAGATAGAAGCAACAAGCTATGAGATCTCTAGTCAAAAAGGTCACACCTAAGAAGAAGCTGACCCCCAAAAGGAAGAAAAAGACAAACACTGACTTGGCCCCTCTTAATATATTACTGAATGAGATCACAGAGGAAGGTAAATTGAAAAACATGGGGAAAATCTATGACACCCTATCAGATGATGAGAAAGGACAAGTTGAGGAGAGTGTTATATTATACATGGACATGTATAAAAAGTTTTTGATGCAAGTCCTGATGATCTATATAAAAGACTTGAGGCCAGAAGGAAAGGAATAATTGAATTGGATAAGAAAATTAAAATAGAAAAATTACTTGCAGTATACCCGGTTAACTCACCTAAGGAAATTGATGATCTGATAGCTCAGGCCAACCAGACAGTTTTTTCCACTGCACACCGGCAAATTTCACTAATGGCAGGTAGAGTTACAGAAGTTTCAAAGGAAACAGAAAATGGTTGGGATATATTCTTGGTTGAAAAAGAAAAACAAGAAGAATATAGGAATCCTAAGCCCATTCTGGTATATCAGAAGGACAAAGGGAAAGGTAAAGTTGGTGGACCACCAAGTATCAAGATTAGAGACAACTTACCCCCACCTCCTTTAAATACTCCACCGGTAAAAACAACAACTACAGAAGATCAACCGGCAGCTGAGAGTATGGATACAAAGGATAATAATCCTAATCTTGATGTCATATATACTGTGAATGTTGATAGTCAGAAGATCAACATAGTGGTAGATAAGGATACACCACGTAAATTAGGTATAGCCAAAGAGCCTTCGGCAGCAGGAAACACAGAGCAACCGGCAGCAGATACAGAGAAAAAGATGGAATCTGGAACACAAACAGAGAAACCAACAGAGCTAAAGGCTCCAGAACAGATGCCACTGGTAAAAAATGATGCAGGAAAACCAATGCTTAAAGAGATGGAGACACAAACAGACCTACCAAAGGTCAATACTAGCATGGTCACTTCCACCAACACTCAGTTTGTTGGGTCACCATCAAATGTGACTAAGGTATTACTTGAATCTATCAAGAAAATAACTGATTATATCTCACAAGCTTATAAAGTGATAGATGATTCAATTCCATTTTTGAAATCAATAGCTCCTAATTGTAATATAGACAATAAAGATTCTTTAGGCCAGTTGGATACACTTTGTAAATATATTTCTGAAAATTTTAGGCAAACAAAGGTAGAATTTCTAAAGGAAATTGTAGAAAAAGAGAAACATAAATTCTTTGAGGAAGGAATAAAGAAGTGTAACAGGGAATTTGACACACTTCTACCGGAACTGTGCAATTTATTGAAAGAGTACAAAACTTTGTACAAAGACACCTGTAAGACAAACTTTTTGACCATAGATGTAGACAAAAAGATGAGCAAGGTACAGGAAGAGATCAATAAACTTGTAGATAATTTTGTTAACTCACCCAATACATTATCAGTTTTTGAGGAAAAAGATAACAAATTTTGAGGAAGAAGTACTCAAATTGGAAAGAGAAAAAGAGAAAATAATAAACAAGGCAAAACTCTTGAGATCTAAACTAAGTCCAAGATTGGACTATTTAGCATCTCTGCGGAAGGAAATCTTAGAGGCACTAACACAGGGAAGCAAAACACCAACAAAGCACTTGCAGCATCTCACCGGTACAATATACAGAACTGAGACAACAATAAAAGACAGTAAGAAGTTTATGGATGGTATAAACTTAATTTTAGGAGATATTCTTCAGATAATAACTACCCAACTACAAGGTTGAGGTTATGGATTGGTACAACTACAACTCTACTAACCTTTGTCATTGATGCCAAAGGGGGAGTAGTAGGATGAGAAAATTAAAAAACAGAGGGATCATATGCTCAGGGGGAGTTCTCACATTTTTGGTCTACACTTTTTTTTGGATATCTTTTTGAAATTTCTCATGAGTGTTGCCATCAATGCCAAAGGGGGAGATTGTTGACATATGGACACTCCAATGAGACATTGTGTGTGATTGAAGGTTTTGTCATTGATGGAAACCTTGCAATCCTATGGCACCGGCAAGACATTATACCAACAAAACATTATTCTAAGACAGTGCACCAGCATCAGCAAAATCAATCTACACCGGCACCGGCACAGAACATGTATACCAGCATAGAGGCCGACAGGATTTTTGATATGTAATATTTTGTTTATTATTGTAAGCTGACTTGGAAAATTGTACAATGACTCTTTTATATAAAAGAGATCATTGTAGTCATTTGTAGGATATGGATAGGTAACATAAAGAAAATTATCAGGCAGACCTAATGTGCGAATTGTAGGTCAAGGGTATATGTAAAGAACAGAGCAAGAATCAGCACTGAATTTGGCATTGAAGATGCTATTGTAAAGAAGTATAGATCATTGGATTTGCATAATCCTCATTGTAAGTCAGTGTGACTTCTTATTGAGAAGTGTGCTCTAGGCAATTGGCCTTCCTGCATGTGCAAGCCCCTATTGTAAGTATTATTCTCTTATTGGCCAGTAAGTGAATATTGTGGGTCACAAATCCCATCGAGGTTTTTCCCACACTAGGTTTCCTCGTTAAACATCTTGTGTTATGGTGTTCTTTTCATGTGGATGTTTTTGATTCTATTATTTACATTAATTCTTGCATACCGGTATACTGTTACTTTATGTTCTACATGTTCTATTTCAAGAAAATCTCATTATCGGTCAGATACTGATTCACCCCCCCCTCTCAGTATCTGTGGGAACCCTAACAGATCCTACCCCTTGTACCTCTCCTAGGGTATCTTATGTGGATGAGATGAGACCTAATGCTTTAACCAAATGTTCTCTTTACACAAGTGCAAGCATTGGAAAGTGACAAGGGTCCATCTTCTTCTACACATACCCTTGAGAAAGGGGGGGGGGAGGAAATCAAAACATCAACATTCTTACATCTTTAGATCCTCCTTATTCACCTAAGACCTATCTTCAACATCAAAGTATATGTAGGGAGGATGATGTCATGCATTTTATTCATGACCTTTCCCCTCGCATAGAAATAACTAAAAATGAGCTTTTAGATGATGAAGATGTTCTTCCCCAATCTTCCAAAAAGGATAAGTTTGATAAAGTAAAAGAGATTGTCATTTCAGATGATACTCCTTCTTCATCTACAAATCCTTTTCTTCCTCCTTACACATCAAATTTCAAATAAATTCATGACCATGTTCCTCCATCTAGTTAATTGCAACATTCTTATAGTCGTGGCTTTCATATGCTTACTGTGTAGGGGAAAAAGTGAGACTAGGTTAATCATGCCCTAATCCTACCTTTTGACACACATTACGGAATACGAAAGAGCCTAGAGATATCGCACAATTGGCTACTTCTTTTGGTGAAAGAGAGAGCCATGGGATATCTATTAGGATTTCTATTCCCTTGTTGAAATTGTAAGATCAAGTGATGCAAGTTCAAACCCTAATCCCAAAATGCAAGTACGAACCAATAACAAGATTGCAGAATTGAGATTAAACAATGAACAACTATAAGTACAAGGATGAAATAAGAATGCAGATATGTACCCGGAGTCGAATTCGGACTGGAAATGTTCGAGACGGGGGCGCGGGCGCCACTGTCCTGAAAACTGCACCGGAAACTGCTGTTCTGCACTCTGAAACACTGTCTGGAAACTGTCTGCAAACTGTCTGTCCGGAGGACCAGGGTGCCCAGCGCCTCTGTCCTAGGGACCAGGGCGCCCAGCGCCCCTGTCCTGGTAGGACCAGGGCGCCCAGCGCCCCTGTCCTGGTCTCCTGCTCTGCAATTTCACATAGAGTGCTGTTCCAACCTTCTCTCTCCGGATATGTATCCCACGGCGTCGTCTGAATCCCGAAACCTGCAATAATATCTGAAAAGGGGGAGGGGCGGCTATATAGGGTTTTGCCTTAGTCAAACCCCCTCTTCAGTGATTTCCACCTCCACGAATAGCCAAGTTGTTTTGTAAACTATATTGTGTGTGCAGACCTAGTGTGTGTGCAAGGTCCAAAATGCAAGAAAGCAAACTAGAGCAACCTAGAAAGTAAACCCTAATTGCTTGCAAATGATAATGTAAATGCTCTAAATCAAGATGCAATGTGATCTAAAGCGTGAATAAATGATGTATCAAAGCTTATGCAAAGACATGAAAACAATACGAAATCATACCCAACCCTCAAGGGAGGAGTACAAGCCAATCTTCAGTCGGTAATCTCCTATTGTTCTTCAATGTCTTCCAAGCCCTAAGTGGATGAATGAATTTGATATATGCTTGATAGAATGATGTTGAATGTTGTTGAAGTCCTCAAAGATCTGTTCTTTCGCTGCATATGAAGTTCCTGGAAACAAAAATCCGATCCCTTCAAATGAGGAAAGAGAGCTTTTATGTATGAAACCCTAGGTCGTAAATTCGTATTTTGGCCAACCTAGAGATTGAATATCCCGCCAATTTCTTGGGGTTAAGCTTTATTTTATGATTGGATTGCGCTCCTAAAATTTTGGGAAAAATGTCCGGGACCATGTGCACCGGGCGCCACGGTCCCGACAACTTTTCACCAAATTTTCAGGGCCGTCGGATATGATGATTTTAGAGAGAATCCCAAAGTTATAGGTGATTTCGAGATGTTTTGACCCCGAAACCAAGCCCCCAAGTTCAGAATAGGACCTAATTAGGGTTTTTGATTGAGTGATGTATTGAAGGAATAAAATGCGAAGGGCGCGCTTTAGTGAAAAGGGCCCAACTTTATGATGTAGAGAATGATGAAATAGGACCTTAGACCTAATTAATTTGATTAATTAAGTGCTTAAGGAGAAATGCAATGCAGAATGTAAAATGCAATAAGGCGGGTGCTAAACTAGGTGTGAAATTGTACCACCCTAGCGAGTGCGTACAATTTACGACGCTACATTTAGCCCCCACTTTAGCGGTCATATGAGTACTACGTGCATATGCAAGCTAAAGTACAGAAAAGTAAACATTATTTGAAAAAGGATATATCCATAAGTTGTCGAACGAAGCCCCCAGCGGTATCTGCAGTACACAGTTAGGAACTGCACCCTACAAAACAAACGTTAGATCACAAAATCACCTAATGCTTACTAGGGAAAGTGATGAAATCTGTGAGTAGCCATATGCCCCCCTGTTTCGACTTGCTTATTAGGGAGGTGAAATAGGGTAGCATGTTTACTTGCAACAAATTGTGTAAGAGAGTATTGATGAGGGGTGTTCACTAAATAGGCTTCATCAGAGCACTTTTTGGAACATCCCGAGAGTAGGGGAAGGAAAGTACGATTCCAACGCAATAAACGGCTCGAAAATCGCATCTCCCAAACTCAAGTTATGATAAGATGAATGAGAGAGGAAAAATTAGGGTTTCACAAAGTAAGAATAAATGAACGAGAGTATATACTTCAAAAGTGACACTTGTATTCGTCACTTTGTTGATTTAGAATACTATTCAGTGCAGTGGAGCCCACCTAGCCATCACCATGCCTTCACGATGATCGGAGCGTCGCACGAGGATCGAGATCCTGCGCCAGGCCGTGATCGACGACGAGCCACTGGACGAGGTGAGTTGACTGAATGTTTGACTTTTGATTTTTTTGCATGTTTGACTTTTCCGTGATCGTATGCGGGCCTTGAGGCTGACCGGGGCCCACCCAGGGCGCCATGGTCCCTGAGGGGTGCCCTGGTCCCCCCAGGGCGCCATGGTCCCTGACAGGGGTGCCATGGTCCCTGACAGGGCGCCATGGTCCCCAGTCAGGGCGCCATGGTCCCCAGTCAGGGCCTGGCAAGAGGTTACAAGGCTAGCATACAATGTACAATAGTTTGCATTTGCGATTTCGATGATCGAGTACTGATTATCATCATGTTTTCATTTTGCAAGGTCTCCCATACATGAGAGAGCACACAGCGGGACATATTCTTCGCACTTTGCGAGATCAGATTCCACGGCTGACTCAGTCAGAGAGAGACACACTATCGATTGTAGGATTGTGGTACGTGATTCTCATGCCGGCCATTCGATTTCATCCTGCGATGCTGATGGCCTTGATGGAGCGATGGGATCCTGACACATGCACTTTTCACCTTCCAGTAGGAGAGCTGACAGTCACACTTGAGGATGTGTACCGTATACTTCGTCTTCCTATCAGAGGAGCGACAGTTACATACGCGACTGATCGGTCAGCGGAGGATCATCAGAGAGAGCAGGTGTATTGCATAGGGAGAGTCATGCCGAGCGAGACGAGAGGTCGCATCATGGTCAGCTGGCTCTTACATCCTACAGGGGAGGTACCACTTCTGAGATGCCTTATGATAGCCATCATAGCACTAGCCGTCTGCCCTAATGGGCGAGGGACACACATGCATGGGGGTCTCACATGGTGTATCAGAGCGATGGAGAGACACAGGAGAGTGTATGCGTGGGGTCAGAGCATGCTTGCATATCTCTATCATGACCTTGAGGAGTATGTATTCGGACAGGGGTTCAGTTTGATGACATGCACACTTCTGCAGGTGTGGATTTTAGAGCATTTCACATGCACTAGGCCCGTCGGCTTTCCACTGAGTACAGCGAGCGAGCGACCTAGGGTGTTCGCTTATCCACTTACCAGCGAGTGGAGATTTGGAGATTTATTATATTGGAGAGTGATTATTGATAGATTGACATCCGAGGCGATAGTGTGGAGACCTTACCTACTGATGCACAGATGGGATGGTATGGAGAGACAGTTAGCATGTCTATAGAGGAACCGCCTATTGCGGGGACGATATGCACACATCATAGTCCCTTTCTACTTTGACCGAGTACGGAGGCAGTTCGGACTAGAGCAGTGTGTTCCAGCCGATGTGCCCTTCTATACTTGACACTCACGGGTCCTTCCCAGACCTGGAGCAGTAGCGAGACCGACGATAGATGATATTGAGACGACAGACTTAGAGGGATCTGATCAGGATGTAGTCACTGACTATTCTACAGAGCCTGGAGCACAGTGTAGATATGTTTCATGGTTCATGAGATCATATCCAGGTCCTATCTTTCCACCAGATCATCCGACAGGCTATCCAGGCCCATGGAGACATGGAGACCAAGACGAGGACAAGGGATCCAGGTCAAAGGATCCAGAGGAGGGAGAAGGTCATGAGGAGGCGGGGGATCCTGATCCACCTATAGGCGATCAGCCCAGTGACGAGGAGGAGGAGGATGAGGATGCAGATAGAGAGGAGGACGAGGAGGATGCAGGTGATGATGCAGATGAGGACGAGGATGACAAGGAGGACGATGAGGAGGAGGATAGAGATGATGAGGAGGAGTCGGATGCAGCTCCCCACCATTCAGGAGATGATACCATAGCTCTGGATCCACCTCCTATTCTCCAACAGGGGGAACAGGAGGCGATACGGAGACCTGTCACCAGTACCGTCCAGCCTACACCCATCATGGATAGAGTATACGAGTGAGGGGAGCCTAGCGGTTCTCAGTCACAGATACTACCATATCATGATCCCTACTGGCGCGAGGGAGATCCAGGTATAGTAGGTTTATATTGATTGATTAATGTTTTGATGATATAGAATGGTACTAACAAAAATCTGTTCTACTGCCATAGCTAATGTGTAGGAATGGCATTCCTTGATTCAGCAGGCAATGACAGACATTTCCATGATAGCACAGATCCCCAGTTCCTCACAGATTGCCTATAGGCCTCAGGGGAACGCGGGTCGACATGAGGATTTGTATTTCCCATTCCAAGTACAGGTAGATATATGGAGGGAGAGAGAGAGAGTCCTATTAGAGGACCTCCAGCAGGCGCGACAGAGAGAGAGAGTCCTATCAGAGGACCTCCAGCAGGCGCGACGAGATCTAGCAGCTCAGACTGAGGCTACCACCTATCGTGCGATCCTTATGGATAGGGATCGTAGGAGTTCCTCTCGGAGTCACTTACGATCTGTATCGTGCTACACACCCATGGGCCCACCTTCACGGCCAGACCAAGAGGGAGCATCCAGTCGACACTCTCCAGCCACTAGCCCTAGGGATAGGAGATGATTTTATGATGTACAGTGACCTAGATTTGTATACGATCCACACACATATATATGTATATATACATGCTTCTCTTTTGTCTCAAATGTGTTATCTTTAATGCTTCAAACAATGTATATTTTGTTTTGATTAAATCTAATTCATTTGGTAAATGTACATGTATGTTCAGAACTTAATTTCCATGTGATTGATTTCTCAATGCTCCATGATTAAATTGATACATGTGTGACTTAACTAAATATTTAATCAAGTACAACATTGATGATAAGGAAGAAATATGCATTAAGTCTAAGAATCATATAACTAATGTGATTTAATTTTGTTTCACGGGCTTAGCGTCAGGAAATAAGACAATATTATGAGTAACGATCTTAGGATCTATACCAGGCATGTCAGAATATGCCCAAGCAAAGATCTCAGGGAATTCATGCAATAGCTCTTCATATTGTTTCTGTTCCTCTTCATCCAAACATTTCCCAATTTTAATGACTTTCTCTTTATTGCAAGGATCCATCTTAACATCAGTGGTGTCACTTATGAGAAGATTACTTTGTTGAGGAGTATCCTTTAACTGAGGGAATTCTTTCACAATCTTATAATTATCAATCTCTTTTCCAAAATAGGCTTCAGTGTTCAAACAATAAGGGAGTCCCCTATTGTGATGATAACGAGGAAGAGTGTCATAGGCTCCCAAGAACTCAGCTAAAGCATCGTCGGTAGGAAAGATATCCAAATCACAATCACCCGAAGAATCCTCATCAATATACTCAGGGTGTTGTATTGATAGAGATGTAGAAATAGCATTAACACTAATGCATGGTCTTTTAGAAGCTTTAGTACGTCTGCAGGGATTATAGCCAAGTCCAAAGGCATAATTGTGAAAATTAGTCTCTAGAGGAACTCTTATCCCTTGTTCATTAGCACCACAACCTTTTCCATGATACCCATGCTTAGCAAAAATGCGAAAACCATGACCATAATGATCAACCATTTCAGGAAGAGAAGGTGGTTTTTCATAAGACAAAGAATCAAACTCTTCATAATTATAGATGTGAGGAGAAGAAGTTTGAGAAGCGGCCACAAAATTATTACTCATAGATTCAGGTAAGGTTGATTGATTTTTAGCTTCTTCTTTCTTTTCAACTTTATGATTTTCAACTTCTTCCTTCTTTCCAACTTTAATTTCTCTAGAAGGAACCTTATATTCACCTACAAAGGTAGGGTTAAAATCAAGAGATCCCCAATCATCCTCTGCGAGAACCTTCTCAGGATCAAAATCCTTTTTATGTGTATTTTCAAGTCGAGAAGGATCTTCTTCAGGAGTTCCAGACTCATCCGAAGGATTTTGATCATCGGAGAGCGAAGACTCATCGATAGGTTTCTTGTTTAAAGAGTCATCACTAGATGAGGATGGCTTAGAAGAATCTCCTTTGGAATTAGATGTTTGTAGACAAGCTTGAAAATTAGTATCACCCATCAAGGTGTATGTCTTATTGTTATAAATGAATTTAACTTGTCTATGCAATGTAGAGGGGACAACTTGCATGCTGTGAATCCAAGGCCTCCCTAATAACAAGTTATATGTTAAATTTCCAAGCATAACATGGATAGGAGTAGTCAAAGTAACAGGTCCCACTGTGAGAGGTAAGGTGATGATACCTAATGAAGTCTTAGCCACATTGTCAAAGCCACGAATGGGATGAGAGTTAGGCTCCATAAGAGATGTATCCACATTCATCTTATGCAATAAATTAATGCTACACACATTAAGGCCAGAGCCATTATCTACTAGTGTTCATCTTATAGCAGTGTCTTTCATGACAACCACAATCATCAAGGGATCATATTGTTGTTGAATTTCACTCGTAGGCAACTCATCTTGGGTAAACACAATTTGAGCTTTAGGATTCATCACAGAGTTAACAAAAGATGCTATATTACTAGATGTATTCGGTGGAGGAACATTCAAATCTTTCAAGGCATCTTGTAACATTCCATGATAAGAGGAAGAAGTTTGAATCAAATCCCAATGGGATATCTTAGCAGGGGTAGCTTTAAGCTGTTTTATGAGATCATATTCCTTACCCATAACTTGCGAAATACGGGGAGCTTGAGGAAGAATTGGTTGAGGATTAGGAAGAGAGACTGGAATAACAGGAGGAGGATTAGGTTGCCTATTATTTCTGGTATGATAGGTATGGGCAACCGCATGATAACTCTCTCTAGTTATTTGCTTAGCATAATTGTAAGGACTTATAGGTTTTCTTCCTTGCACGGTGATGATTGGGTTATTCGGAGTACGAAAGGAATCATGATCATACCTTCCTTGGACAGTCAGGAGAGGTGTTTTAGGACTTTGAAAGGTGGGAGAAGGATAAGCACCTTGGACTTCAAAGAGAGGCTTGTTATATTCATTCAAATTTATCATGTTAACCAATTTAGAGGTCTTGTTTTTGTTTAAAGGTTTCGAAAAAGCCACAAAGTCATCAAGAGCATCATCCAACAAAGCATGATCATATCGGTTAAAAGGTTTGTCTTTTGATTCAAAAGGAGACATCTCCTCATAGAGGGGATTATTGAAAACAACCATGTTACTAGATTCAGGGGAAGAGTGGATAGGAATGTATCCTTGAGAGGAACCATTCGACTTATCTTTCTCATCACACCTAAATGGCATAGTAACAAGGTTTATGAGTTTTTCGTAAAATGAAGGTTTAGCATCCTTAGGGTTCAAAAACTCATCTAAAGCTTCATCTAATTCATCTTGGTTATACTCATAATAATCCTCAAAAGCATGAACATTTTGCAAATAAAAATCTGACATTTTGAAAAGATTGCATAAAATTTAAACACACAATGCAAAGAAACACACTCTTCTCCTTTTTTTTTTTTCTTTTTCTCTTTTAATGAAATGAAATGAAAAAACACTAAATCTAGATCTAGATCTAACAAATGCAATGCAAGAGGAAGCAATGATAGATTCACGTCGGGTTCACCAAAATGTGTAGGGGAAAAAGCGAGACTAGGTTAATCATGCCCTAATCCTACCTTTTGACACACATTACGGAATACGAAAGAGCCTAGAGATATCGCACAATTGGCTACTTCTTTTGGTGAAAGAGAGAGCCACGGGATATCTATTAGGATTTCTATTCCCTTGTTGAAATTGTAAGATCAAGTGATGCAAGTTCAAACCCTAATCCCAAAATTCAAGTACGAACCAATAACAAGATTGCAGAATTGAGATTAAACAATGAACAACTATAAGTACAAGGACGAAATAAGAATGCAGATATGTACCCGGAGTCGAAATCGGACTGGAAATGTTCGAGACGGGGGCGCGGGTGCCACTGTCCTGAAAACTGCACCGAAAACTGCTGTTCTGCACTCTGAAACACTGTCTGGAAACTGTCTGCAAACTGTCTGTCCGGAGGACCAGGGTGCCCAGCGCCTCTGTCCCAGGGACCAGGGCACCCAGCGCCCCTGTCCTGGTAGGACCAGGGTGCCCAGCGCCCCTGTCCTGGTCTCCTGCTCTGCAATTTCACACAGAGTGCTGTTCCAACCTTCTCTATCCGGATATGTATCCCGCGGCGTCGTCCGAATCCCAAAACCTGCAATAATATCTGAAAAGGGGGAGAGGCGGCTATATAGGGTTTTGCCTTAGTCAAACCCCCGCTTCGGTGATTTCCACCTCCACGAATAGCCAAGTTGTTTTGTAAACTGTATTGTGTGTGCAGACCTAGTGTGTGTGCAAGGTCCAAAATGCAAGAAAGCAAACTAGAGCAACCTAGAAAGTAAACCCTAATTGCTTGCAAATGATAATGTAAATGCTCTAAATCAAGATGCAATGTGATCTAAAGTGTGAATAAATGATGTATCAAAGCTTATGCAAAGACATGAAAACAATACGAAATCATACCCAACCCTCAAGGGAGGAGTACAAGCCAATCTTCAGTCGGTAATCTCCTATTGTTCTTCAATGTCTTCCAAGCCCTAAGTGGATGAATGAATTTGATAGATGCTTGATAGAATGATGTTGAATGTTGTTGAAGTCCTCAAAGATCTATTCTTTCGCTGCATATGAAGTTCCTGGAAACAAAAATCCGATCCCTTCAAATGAGGAAAGAGAGCTTTTATGTATGAAACCCTAGGTCGTAAATTCGTATTTTGGCCGACCTAGAGATTGAATATCCCACCAATTTCTTGGGGTTAAGCTTTATTTTATGATTGGATTGCGCTCCTAAAATTTTGGGAAAAATGTTCGGGACCATGTGCACCGGGCGCCACGGTCTCGGCAACTTTTCACCAAATTTTCAGGGCCGTCGGATATGATGATTTTAGAGAGAATCCCGAAGTTACAGGTGATTTCGAGATGTTTTGACCCCGAAACTAAGCCCCCAAGTTCGGAATAGGACCTAATTAGGGTTTTTGATTGAGTGATGTATTGAAGGAATAAAATGCGAAGGGCGCGCTTTAGTGAAAAGGGCCCAACTTTATGATGTAGAGAATGATGAAATAGGACCTTAGACCTAATTAATTTGATTAATTAAGTGCTTAAGGAGAAATGCAATGCAGAATGTAAAATGCACTAAGGCAGGTGCTAAACTAGGTGTGAAATTGTACCACCCTAGCGAGTGCATACAATTTACGACGCTACACTTACAAAACAAGGTTTTAAAGGACAAGGAATTTGGAAATTTGTGTCCCTATAAATCCTCCCACACAAGCTACTACAAGAGGCCTAGGAAATTGTATCCCTCTTTCTATGGATGAATTCCTTAGGCTCCAAAAATTTAAAAACCATCTTCGAAGATTACAAATCAAAAGAGCCTGTAAGAATCCTTCTTCTTCCAAACATCCTTTTTGTTCATTTCATCAAACCCATGACCATAATGCTAATGATTGCCTTGATTTTGAAAAATCTATTCAAGACGACATAGATAGTGGTAAAATTAGAATTGTGGATAATCAACCTTCCTCTCCTAACAAACCCTCTTGTTTATGTCAAGATGATATTTACCATCCTGACATATTAGCTGCAAGAATCTATTGGAGATTGAAATATGATAAGAACATTTCCTTTCCTCCTCAAAATAAAAACACAAATCTTAAGCAAGTGAAAGGTGTTGAATATTGTATTTTTCATGATTCATATTCACATTCTCTTGGAAAATGTTATGCATTTAATAAATTTCTTCAATTGGAATATGATCTTGCACAAATTTGTCTCACAATAGATCTAGTTGTATTTCTTGGTAAAAACATAGTGCCTTAGCACTTCTTTTCCCTTTATGTTGCTCTTCACCCTATGGGATAACTAGCCCATTTAACGGGAGCTCTTTATCATTTGTGGTGATATTGCTTCAATTTTACATACTTTGGGGCAGCAACATGAAGTCCATTTTCCTTCTTCTTTCTATATACTTGTCTTTGTTTTTGTGCATTATTCATTATTAGATCTCCTTTCTTGCATTGGGTTATTCTTATGTAAGCAGGTAATTGTTCTTTGGTTTTCCACTTTTCTTAGAGAGGAACTTCTTTAATAAGTAATGTACCTCTTCTCTTTCTTTCATTCTTTTGGAAAACACATCTTTTCTATGGTTGAGATTATTCTCAAGCATGATATGCCTCCTTGCATGGAATGATCTCTCAATAAGTGAATATTCCTTCCTTAGAGCATTTGTTCCATTAGGAAGGCATATCACTTGAAAATAAACACCATTGGAAAATGTGTACCCCTTTTCCCCTTATCCTTCTTACTTGGGGGGCAAGTATTTTCACTCCTATCCCTTTCTTTCTATCTCAGGTATCACTATTTCCTTTAGGAGCTGCATTTTTATATATATTTCTATATGCTTAATCCCCCGTGGGGAATATCTGATATTTTTTCTTCCTTTCGAAGATTACCACTTCTTGAGATGTGTATTTTACATATACTATTGTATTTTCTTTCATGCATTCATGACAGTACATTATGCATTTGATTATATTAATCTATCTCTAGAATATTGTGTAAGTTATTCTCATTGTCCCTACACTTGGGGGGAAATGATCGCTCTCTCTCTCTCTGGGGATCCACTTTGCCCTATTTTGTGGATTGTGTGAGTTATATTACTTGATGTTATTCCTTGTGCAAAATTGTTGGTAGTTTGCTCAAAAGTTCTCCCTTATACAAGAGGTGTAGATCCTTGACTACAACCTCTTTCACACTTGGTAATGTACATCTATTATAAATTCACCCATCCCTCTTGGGGATAAAAGTGAGTCATCCCTTATCAAGAATCCCTTTCAATAGGAGGAAAGATTGAATTCTTGTTCTCTTCTTTGCTTTTTTCTAGAATATGTTATATTTGTCTAAGAGAACTCCTCTTGGGGAGTAGATGTCTTATGAACAAAGATATCTTCTCTTCCAAGGATCTCCTTTACACTTACAACAAGATATCTCTTTTCAACTATCTTATCCTTGATTGAAGAGTATTCCCTCTCTTGTTTTGATTTATGAAATTGTTGCATAACGTATATCTTCTTTGTGATGAAGGTAGGTATCCTTGTTCTACTTTCCTTAAGATATTAACACTAACCTATGTTGACATCTTAAGGGGGGGGGGGGGGGGCACCCACACCACTCCTTTGTACTATACTTCTCTCCTCCATTGTAGAATGGGACATTCTTGGCACTAGAGAGAATCCTCTTAGAGAAAGATGTCATCACTTTTCTCTTATACAGTAGGTCATTCTCAGAACTAGAGCACAAACTCTTAGAGTGAGAGGACGCTACTTTTTCATGGTAAAGTGGGTCATTCTCAGAACCAGAGCACAAACTCTTAGAGCGAGATGTCTTCATTTCTTCTTTTCTTGTACAATGGGTCATTCTCGGAACTAGAGCACATACTCTTAGAGCGAGATGACACCACTTTTCTCTCATGCAGGGTGATTATTCTTAGAACCAGAGCACAAACTCTTAGAGTGAGATATGAAACCTTTCTTGACACTTGTACTATACATTCCATACAGGTTGTAGCGTACTCAGGAATAAACTCCTATGAGGCACTTGAAACCTCACTTGCACACACACACTTGAGGTTGGGTGGAACTAATGGTGTTCTCACTCTCCTCCCTTACATGGATCACCTAGACAGACTTTGGGGGCTAGACTTCCATGTCCTCCCCTCCATGGATCACCTAGTTTTAGGGATGAGATGTCCATGTTTTCTCTCTTGTTCACCTTTCTTCTCATGGATCACCAAAGTGTGTATTCATGTCCTCTCTCTCCTTCCTCTCATGAACCCATAGTTTTGGTATTGATGGTTCATGGATGATGTCAGCTTTGCTCTTTTATGTGATCACTTGTGTTTATGTGATGGCATTGGTCTTTGTGTACTTATTAGTTGTTGAGACATCTGAGTATTGAGGTCTCTTCGGCTAGTTGGTTTTTCATCTAGTGTCTTGTTTTTGTCATGTGTCTTTTGCGCTTTGTTTTTGTTTTGTGCATCTTGTTCCTTTTTGTTTTGTGTGCTCTTGCATATTTTTGAGTGAGTTAAGATCCTAGGATTGGGGGCTTATGTTCCTCAAGATTAGTGACATCTTATACTCCTTGTGGTATTTCTTCACATATCTCATTTTCATCTTTCTGTTCTTCTACTTTACCGATAGTAGTGGCATAAGCCATACTCCTGCTAAAGTGGGGGCTAAATGTAGTGTCATAAAATTGAGACCCTAGAAATTTTAACCACATTTGAGGTCCTCACCTTTGCAATGATATCCTCCTTCCTAACCAAGACCCCTTTCATACTATTTCACCCTTGAAACCCTCCTTGTCTAGGCTTTGTTTCTACCTTAGACCCTGTCTGAGCCCCAAAATAGGGCAGGACAGGGGTGTGGCATCCCTGTCCCCACTCCTTAGGGTGGCCCTTGTTGGAAATTGACACAGTAACTTGTTCTGGCTTCATATTTTGGGTTAGTTGTGTACTGGTAGGCACTTCATAGACACTTGACCGGCACCAGTATCGACAAGTTGGAAGGAATTCTTTGGTTACCGACAATGCAAGCCGAAATGGTTTAAGATAAGGTTATCAGTATTGGAGGCCGACATCATTTGGAGGTCCGGCATCAGAAGTTGTTTTTGATATTCATGTATTTATGTTATCCAACTGACATCTATATTCATATTGTAATTATCTTTGTAAGTCAACATAAGGCATGATGATTTGTAAAGGGTATATAGGTCAGTTGATTAGATCATTTTGATATATATATCTGGAAGAAATTAATATAGGAGATGCAAAATATATGAGAGAAATCATGTATGTGAGGATATTTATGTAAAGGGGTATTCCAGTAAAGGTTTTAAGGTTTTAGACCGGAACAGGCAGAGCTTAATCGGAACTATATTCAGGCATAGAAGATTCTATCTTTGTAGTTCAATCATTTCTCTGGATTGTAGTCTAGATTTGTATGTAGTCAGTGATGCTCGTTTTGTGATTGAGCAGTGTGCTCTAGGCTGTAAGCCTTCCTGCAAGTGCAGGCCCCTATATTTTGTAATATCTCTTCATATGGCTAGTGGATTGATATTGTGGGTCACAAATCCCATAGTGGTTTTTCCTTTTTGAGGTTTTCTACGTATAGTTCTGTGTGTTATGGTATTCATTTATGTGATTGGCTTATTGGTTGCTTTACTTCTTTCAATTCTATATGTACTGGTATACCAGTTGGTGTATGCATGTTTTAATAAGGTTAAAATTGATCATTCCAATAGAAAATTGATTCATCTCACCCTCTTAGTGCTCTTGGATTCCAACAATTGGTATCAAAGCCTTGTGCCTCGGAGGAAGTTTAACAACTTGAGGAAGATCTTGAATCTAGAATCCATGGATATGAGTTAGGAGAAGCAACTTGAGGTGGCACTTGAATATTATGATGCTGAAAGGATGAAGAACTTTAAACTACAAGATGAATTGAATTCTGCTGAGGAGTTCATTCTTGTCCTACAAGAGAGGCTTCCATCTGTTCAGGCTAGGAGGAAGGAAATTTTGTAGAATAAGGATAATGATGAGAAAGATGCAATTAATGAAGGATGTCTGAAGCTAAGTCAAGAAAAAATGGCCATGAGGAATGAAATGCAAGCTATAACTATGAGGATGTCTAAGGAGATTGAAGACCTTAAGAAAAAGGAAGAAAATCTTGCTGTATCTCTGAAGAACAAATTTGAAGAATGTGGAAGGTTGGTTCATGAGAATGATATTCTGAGAACTGATTTATTACAATCCCAGAGTAATGAACAAGAGATTGAGAGACAAATGATAATTCTAAGAGATGATCTGACTATTGCAAGTGAGTATAAAGAAAAATTCAAGATTAGTTCAGCACAACTTGATGAGTTATTGAAGAGACAAAGGAAAAATAGAGATTCCAGTGGACTTGGATTTGAACAAGGACAGAGTTTCAGTACTACAAATAAAGATCAAATTCATAAGGCACCGATAAGGAATTTTAATGCTTATAAATTTAATGGTAGATTCTTTGTTTGTAATAAATTTGGTCACATGGCTAGGCAATGTAGAAATAGAGCAAATCAAAACCCTGATTCTGCTCCTAGTCAATGTTTTTAATGTAATAAGTATGGTCACAAGACAAAAGATTGCAGAATGAATGTCAAATGTTATGCATGTGGAAAATTTGGACATATGGCTAATCAATGCAGGTCAAGCAATTACATAGTTTTAGCAAAGAAATTTAAAAGAACAATGTTACATGTTATGCATGTAATGAGGTTGGACATATTGCTAAGTTCTGTAGAAGCAAAAATCCACTGGTTGGTAATGGAGGATCAAATGAGAAAGGAAAAGAGAAGGTTAATGAAATATGGCAAGATCATACCCAGAGATGGGTCAAAAAGTTAGAAGAACAATTAGTAGATAGAAATGCACCGGTTAGTCAACCAGTAGAGGAGGTTGCTCTTGCATCGACAGGAAGCTCATCCAATAACTAAGGTAGATTCCTTAGGGGTAGGCAAAATTCATGAAGATGCTGCATATGTCCTGGGAAGAGGTTCAAGAAGATGTTCCAGACATTGGAGATGCTTATCCGGCATGGAGTTGTTTGTTCAAGAGCTAGTATCTTCCATCAGAAGTCATTAACACCAATGACGGATTAGGGTTATTGAAGGATAAAAGGTTGAATTCACTTCATTTCTGATCACTTTGCATTCAGAGCGATTCAGAGGAAGTCTAAGGCAATTTAGAGCAATCGATTTCATCTTGAGCGATTTCACCAGCAATTGGAAGAGGTCTTTAGGGTCTTTCATTGACAACTATTCATAGATATTTATCTTCAATCATGGTAGTGGGATCATCATCTGTACCTATGTTTGTTGCAAATCCGAATGTAGTTGAGGTCAAGGACCATCCCAAGCCAATTTTCAAGCGATATCCGCATGTTGCTACCCTGGATGATTCGGTTGACGCTTTTTCTTGTGTCCCGAAAGGTGTCGTGTATGTCAAAGATGTAAGATCCTACATTCACTATCATATTGAGGATTTAAGAATGTCTGATATTAAGATCATGTACATGAATGAGCTAATGGGAGATTCTAGAAAGATTAAGCCTGAATACCAGCATATTGTGGATTTAGGGTTTATCGGCATTGGATATTCCAGAATTTGAAGATGAGATTGTTAGGTATGTTTTGAGCAGAGTGCATGGAGAGTTTATTTGGTTGGATAGACCGTATAAGATTATGAAGGAGGCCATGAGGGCAATCACCAGTTTACTGTAGGTTGGAAAACATTCGAATAAGAAAGTTTCAAATGATCAGGTCAACAAGATTACCAGCACAACATTAGACAAGCAGTCAATGAGGATCAACACTATCACTGACATAGATATCAGATTCAGAAGCATGGTCATCGGTTACAAGGTGAGACAATCAAACCGTTTGAATTCTATTTCTAGCTCCTGCATTTATGCAACTCATAAAATGATGAGGGAAAATGAGAAGTTAGATCTATGTGGTTGGATGTTGGATGAATTGTTGATTAACCTAGGAAAGATTAAAGGAGAAAAGAAAGGAAATTTCTGGTATGGTAAATTAATTGTCTGTTTAATGCTATTTTTCATCAATGAGACTCCCGATTTTGGGAAAAGAAATGGGCATTTGATATCCCAGTAGGGAGGCAATTAAAACAATCAATTGCTACATTGGGTAGTTAGAGAGATGACAAAGTGTGGGGTTATTTTAAAGCATTTCAAAAGGCTATGAATTCTAGGATGAGGGTTCCAAAGCACATTGTTGAGAAGTACTCAACCGACATATGCTTCATG
The DNA here is from genome assembly GCF_030272615.1 of Cryptomeria japonica. Lineage (NCBI taxonomy): Eukaryota > Viridiplantae > Streptophyta > Pinopsida > Cupressales > Cupressaceae > Cryptomeria > Cryptomeria japonica. The sequence continues at coordinate 270,774,496 of NC_081406.1, forward strand.
GTCAAGAAAGATGAAACTTTGATGGAAGCTGTAAGGCCCTGAAAGATTTGGATAGAGGAAATGAGTTATGAATTTGATGCTTAGATTCTTGATGCATATGCACAAATGCTAATTGAAGAACCTATTGATGAAACTGTCAAAACCTTTGGTATTGCTAAGCAGAAGAAGTAAGAGGTTGAAACTGAGTTCAACCAGAAGAAGAGAGAGAAGCAAGAATGAAAGGCAAGTAAGTTTGTTGAAAAGGTTTCATAGGACATCAAATTATTGATTGCTGTTGTCCCAGAGAAGGCAGGAAGAGGAAAGAACCAGAAATATTCATTGAGCCTATTGCAGTAGAGTCTGCATCTGATGATGACACACCCTTGACATTCAAAAGGGTAATAAGGAAGAAAACTGAAGAAACTAAGGTAGAGGCTAAGAAGCAACCAATTAGGAAAGTTACTATCAGGGTACCGACACATAAAAGAGCACCAAAAGAAAAACCTTCAGCCCCATCCGGTACTGGAAGGAGAAAGAAGAAGGATGACATTGATCTGGCAACTGAATCTAGTAATGTAACTATCATTCCACCAAAGACTTGTGCAGAGCTAGTTGATGAAATTACTAAAGATGGTATGTTAAAGAATGTACAATTTTATTATGAATATTTAGATAATGATGAACAAAGAGAAGTAGAGGAATTAGTTTTGTTGTATTTGGATATTTATAAGAAAGCCTTGTTAGAAATTGAAGACCAAATAATGACACAGTTGTATGACATGTTAGATGATAGAAGACTATCAACAATGCAAGAGGACATGCATATAAAGATTCAAGAATTGTTATCTGTTTGTGTTTCTATTGCTCCAGAGGAGATGGACAAGACACTTGAGGTTGCAGATAGGAAAATCTTTAACAACAAGCATAGAATAATCAGTCTTATATTAGGTAGGGTCAATGAGATAATCAAGGAGACCCACAAGGCATGGGCTAAGTTCTTTGAAGATAACCATGGTTTTTATACTTCATCAAAATGTAAGACAAATACTGCAGACATCCTAGTTGAAGGGAAAGAAAAAGGTATTATGGGTACTTCACCCTCAATTTTGAAAAACATTAAGATAGTGGATATTGAGCCCCCGATAGATACAAATGTACAGGAAAATGTTGAGATACCAGTAGATACAAAGAGTGTAAAGGCTGATAATGTATTGGTTACTAATGTTGAGGACAACAATCCTCCAAATTCAAATGTATAGGATGAGGTTATAGTTCTCAGGGAGGAACTGACAGTTAGTGAGACTGCACCAAGTGGTGAAGCGACTAGTGCAAGCGAGGAAAATATAAAGGTTAAAACATCAGAGGAGAAGAAAGGGGAATCCAACAGGGAATAGGTAGTTAGTCCATCATTTTTTTCAATTGACACCTCATAGGTTGAAAAGAAAAGCATAACTGAGATGAGTTCTACTGAACTCATGATGATGGCTGCACAGAAAATGATGAAGGAAGGTTCTATGGATAAAGGTGTTATTGATTAGTCTATTATAGCACATTTTAAAGGATTTTCAATATTTGCAGAAGATATCAAACTGGCAAGCACTGGAGAGATTTGTACAGGAAAAGAGAGCCACATTTGATCAAATGATTGAGTCTGAAAGGAAGGAAATCAATGATAAGTTGAAATTGATAGATAATTCTTTAAGGTAGTATACTAATATCTATAGAGTATGTTGTAACACAAGTTTTCTCACACCTCAGACAGATAAAAAGATTAAGGACATTCAGGAGGAGATTGTAGGTATAGCAAATTATTTTGATGGATTGAATTCATTGACTAAGGTATCTATTGATGGTCAGATTTTGGTTTTGGAAGCCCAAGTTTTTACTCTTGAGAGGGAAAAAGACAAAATCATAAGAAGATCTAGAAGTCTTAGAGGATTGGTGAGTCCCTGGTTGGATTCATTAGGTGTACATAAGAATGAGTGTATAGATATGGTTGGTAAGCCCACACCAACATAGTTAAATGAGAAAGAGTCATTTGCCCATATGCTACATGGACTTGTATCTATTTCTGACACTTTCAAATTTGGTTGGGATACTTATCTAGAGCTTTTGGAGAAGGCTTATCCAGCTATTTTTAAAATACATTCAACTATGATAAGGTATTTTTGGGATATTCATTGTACAGTCTTTATTTCTTCATCCCGATTTTTGGTACTTTTTGGTATTTTTGATGGCATTGATGTCAAAGGGGGAGAGTAGTGATGTGAAAAAGAAAAAAAGATAGTTGCATACATTAGGGGGAGTATAGGTGAAAAAAATTCAAGAGGTATGGAGTATTTTGTATTGATGGATATTCAGCTCAGGGGGAGCAGGCTCAGGATGAAATCAGAAGTTGGAAACCATGATCATTTTTCACATGAGTGTTGCCATCAATGCCAAAGGGGGAGATTGTTGGCAATTGACACTCAATTGGTTGGTTTCAATAAATTGTCATTGATGGCAACATGGTAACTTGTTCCAGATTCATATTTTGGGTTAGTTGTGTACCGACAGGCACTTCACAGACACTTCACTGACACCGATAGGTTGGAAGGAATTATTTGCTTACCGATAATGCAGGCTGACATGGTTTAAAATGAGGTTATCAGTATTGGAGGCCAACATCATTTGGAGATCCGACATCTATAATTGGTTTTGATATTCAAGTATTTAAATTTTATGTTATCTAGCCAACATGTATATTCATATTATAATTATCTTTGTAAGTCAACATAAGGCATGGTGATTTGTAAAGGGTATATAGGTCAGTTGATTAGATCATTTTGATATATATATTTGGAAGGAAATAATATAGGAGATGAGAAATATATGAGAGAAATCATGTATGTGAGGATATTTATGTAAAGGGGTATTCCTGTAAATGGTTTAGGGTTTTAGACCGGAACAGGCAGAGCTTAACCGAAACTGTATTTAGGCATAGAAGATGCTATCTTTGCAGTTCAATCATTTCTCTGGATTATAGTCTGGGTTTGTATGTATTCAGTGAGGCTCATTTTGTGATTAAGCAGTGTGCTCTAGGCTGTAAACCTTCCTACAAGTGCAAGCCCCTATATTTTGTAATGTCTCTTCATATGGCCAATGGATTGATATTGTGGGTCACAAATCCCATCGTGGTTTTTCCTCTTTGAGGTTTTCCATGTATAATTCTATGTGTTATGGTATTCATTTATGTGATTGGCTTATTGGTTGCTTTACTTCTTTCAATTCTATATGTATCGGTATACCGGTTGGTGTAAGCATGTTTTGATAAGGTTAAAATTGATCATTCTGGTAGAACACTAATTCACCCCCCTCTTAGTATTCTTGGATTCCAACAACCCTAAGATGGGTCTATCCGGTCCCCTATGCATAATTTGACCTTTGGGGTTTGCACTCCTCTTTGTTGGCCTTCGGTGAATAAAAATTAATCCTCCAAGCATGTATAAATGGGAGTTGGTTTTCTCATTTGCATAAGCAAAGTTGATAATAAGCAAGCATAGGAAAAAATATTCATCATCAAGCATTCAAGTCTTCTTTATTCATCCATTGGAGCAATATTACAACATTTATTTGCAAGCATGTGTGTGTGTTAGGGTTTTGTTATGTTACATGCCATTTCATGCAACACTTGTGATTACATTCAAGAATCAAAGCAATCATCATCAACAAATTTCAGATCTACAAGGTATACAATTCCATTATTTACATTTAAGTATATGCAATTACTTTCTTTCAAGGTTGATTCCTCAACCAGGGTTTGACTAAGGCAAACCCCTATCCACAACCTTTCTCCCCTTCTATTCTGTGTGTAGGTTGTAGGTGCGTAACTGTATTTTCAGATTTGGAATCCACTTACAGAGGTGAAAAACCCCTTTTAGTTTCACAAATTTTTCGGAGGACCATGTACACTTTCGCCATGGTCCCGACGACTTTTCTCCAAATTTGTAGGGCAGATTCTTATCAATCTAATTAGATCACATCCAAAGTTATAGTGCGATCCCAAACCGGTAGCTCCTCATTTCACTCATTTTCTCTCTTTGTTCCACATAGTCAACAAGTCAACTTTCCTATTTACAAAAGAGGAAAAAACACACTTAAACCCTTGCAATCCACTTGGAATTCACATCCTTGCCTCGATTTTGGATCTAGTGGATTCAAGCCCCTCTTTTAAATGTAAAGTTTTTCCCAAGTGAAAATATTTCTAGTGACTTCCTTTCTCTCTCCTAGGTGGGGAGTCACTAGGGTTCAATTTTCCACTTTACATTTGTACAACTTGCATGCTATGAATCCAAGGTCTCCCTAATAGAAGGTTTTATGTCAAATTACTAGGCATAACATGAATAGGTGTAGGTAACACAACATGACCTACCCTAACAGGCAAGGTTATGACACCTAGACATTGTTTAGCAACATTATCAAAGCCTCAAATAGTAAGAGAAGCAGGTTCGATGAGAGAATGATCCACTTTAATCTTATCCAATAATTCTACACTACAAACATTAAGGCTAGATCCATTGTCCACAAGGGTTTGTTTTATAGCACTATCATGTATAATAACGACAATCATAAGAGGATCATATTGATTTTGGATTCCAGGAGAAGGTAACTCATCTTGTGTGAATACAATTTGAGCTTTAGGTTTATTTATAGGATCAATCAAAGAAGCCATGTTATTAGGTGTCACTACAGGTGGGACATCTAAATTTTTCAAAGCATCTTGTAACATCCCATGATAAGTAGGTGAAGTTTGAACTAAATCCCAAGTAGAAATCTTGGCAGGAGTAGATTTAAGTTGTTCAATAAGATCACACTCCTTACTAAGGGTTGATATACAAGGTGCTTGAGGAAGAATAGGTTGAGGATCATGAAGAGAAGTTGGGATAATTGGAGGAGGACTAGGTTTCCTATTATTTCTTGTGTTGTAGGTATGACCAACCGTATTATAACTTTATCCAGTAATTTTATTAGCATACTCATAAGGGCTCTTAATAGGATAACCTCCTTGCACAGTAAGAATAGGTTTCTTAGGAGTGCAAAATGAATCATTAGCATAACCACCTTGAACCACTAAGATAGGCTTACATTAGGAATTTTGAGAAGGACAAGCACCTTGAACTATAAAGAGGGGTTTATTAGGTGTTTCATGCACATGTATCAAATTGATTGAAGATGGTTTAGGAATATCAAAGGTGTCCTTTTTAGAAGAAGAATAGAGAAGATTGTTGGAAGAATTGATACTCTTCTTGCACTAAAATTTTATCATGGATAGGATCAATTTTAGGATATATACTAGAAGTAAACAATGATGTTTTAGGAGGAAAAATATTAGTAGGAAAGGTCATATCACCCTCTATCACCAAAGGATCTACATGGGTAATAGAATCTCTAGGAGAAGGATTAACATTACTCTCTAAAGTCTCATCTTTAAAATGGAGATCTTTGAAAGAGATGTCAACAATCTTACCATGAACTAGGGTATCCTTATGAGTAGAACCTAGTTGGGAAGAAGGAGATGCCCTACCTTCAGAGGGAGAATGATTGAGATTCATGGAAGGTGAGATGCTATCAAGGGGATTAATCTCATATGGAAGAGAATAATCAACACCTTCTTCTAATGGTTCATCTGAAATAGTGAGGTCATTTAAAAAAGTATTAGAAATATCTTGCACAAAGATGTCCTTATTGTTATTGCCAATTTTGGGAAAAAGGATAACACTGTTCATTAATTCTTCATCTCCTAGTCTATTTGATCATTCAAACCCTATTTTTTCTCATCATTTGCAACAAGAGGAATAGAAACCCTAAGAGGTAATCCTTGGCTCTCTCTTTCTCACGTACTTGGAATTGTTCACACAGTTATCTCATTTCTTGATTCTTGAATGGATGTCCATTGTTTGTCACTATACACATTGGAATCCCATACTAGTAGATGATGTAGTTAAGCATTAATTTTTCTATCTTCTTACTAGTGGTGTATGTTAGAGGGATCCTCTCTACCCATTTAGTAAAATACTCTGTAGCCTTTAAGATGAATTTGTGCCCATTGGATAAAGTAGGATTAACTTTACCAACAAGATCAAACTCCCATTGTGAAAATGGCTAGGGTGATGTGATAGGTTGGAGATCCTATGCTGGTACATGAATGAGGTCCCCATGCACTTGACATTTTCTACAATTTTGTACATATTTATAGGTGTCTTTTTACATAGTAGGCCAATAGTATCCGATTCTTAGTAATTTATTTGATAGTGCAGGGCCTTTTGGATGTGCACCATAAATTCCATCATGTACCTCTTTTAAGGAAAGTTGTGTTTCTTCAAAATTAAGACATCGAAGAAGTGTTCCATCTAGACTCTTTCTGTACAATGTGTTAGCGATAATGGCGTGTATGGATTCTTGACAAATTAGAGTCTTCTTCTGAATTCTTGACAAATCAGGAGACATATACTAATTATGTAAGTATGCGTATATCCCATTATACCATGGGGATTCAGGACCCACAATGACACATACATATTCTGATGAGGGGATCTCATATGTTGGTACCATCAACTATTCTACAACAAACTCGAACTGAGTTTCATTATTAGGCATGTCTAGGAGAGACCCTACTGTAGCCATGACATCTGCTGCCTTGTTATGCATTCTTGGAATCTGCTCAAAAGTGATGTTACTGAAATGTTCTTTGCAATCTTCTACCATTTGTTTTTAAGGCATCATTTTATCATATTTTGTGTTATAGTAATCATTGACTTTATTGACAGTCATTTGTGAGTCACCATACACCTGTAATTATTTTATCCTCCATTGTATAGTGGTACGAAGTCCCATGATGAGAGCTTCATATTCAACTATATTATTTGTACATGGAAAATTGATTCTGAATGACTTCGAGATAGAATCACCTTGGGGGTGATGAAAAGAATCCTGGCTTCTGCTCCATGATTTGTGTAAGAACCATCAAAGTATAATTTCCAAGTGGTGGATGCTATCCATGTAAACATAGATTCATCATGAAAATCCACTAGTAGTGGGTGACTGTCTTGCAAGGGAGCTTCTGCTAATTGATCTACTATAATCTTCCCTTTGATTGCCTTTCTGTCCATGTACTCTATGTAAAACTCACTTAAAATCATGACCCACTTGGCCAATCTTCCAGTTAATGTTTCTCTACTCAATAGATACTTGAGTGGATCAAATTGTGCTATGAGTTGAACTTTGTGACTCGTCATATTGTGTCTAAGATTATGAGATGCGAAGATCACTACTAGACATTCTCATTCTATGGGAGTGTAATTAAGCTCATATTCAATTAGGGTTCTACTTATATAGTAGATTGCTCTTTCCTTTCCCTGATCATCATGTTGTGCCAAAAGGGATCCTAAGGATGAGTTTGTTGCTGATATATATAGTAATAAAGGCTTGCCTTGAGTAGGTGGAACTAATACTGGAGTATTCAGAAGACAATATTTTAAAGCTTGAAAAGATTCTTGGCACTATTCTATCCATTTGAAGGCGACTCCTTTTCTAAGTAAATGTTGAAATAGGTGACATTTATCTGCTAGCTATGCTATGAAACTTCTTATAGACTATAATCTTCCTTGTAATCCCCTTAACTGCTTGAGTGTTGATAGCAGTTGCATATCAAGGATTGATTTGACCTTTGCTAGATCTACCTCAATGCCTTTGTTAGAAACAATAAAGCCTAGAAGCTTTCCAGCTGTGACACCAAAAAAACACTTTTTGGATTTAATCTAACATTGTTTTGCTTTAATCGATCAAATATATTAGCAAGGACTTCTAGGTGACCTTCTCTTGTTTGTGATTTAGCCAGAATATCATCAACATAGTCTTCCATGATATTGTGGATCATTTCATGGAATAATATTGTCATAGCCCTTTGATATGTTTCTCCAGTGTTCTTAAGACCAAACAACATGATGTTCCAGTAGTACGTTCCCCATAGATAGGTAAATGCAATCTTGTGTTGATCTTCTGGTGCAATCCTAATCTAGTTGTATCCTAAGAAACCGTCCATTAGTGAAAGTATTTCATTCCCAATAGTTAGATCAACTATCATGTCTATGCTAGGTAACGGGAAATAATCCTTAGGACATGCCTTGTTTAGATCTCTGAAATCTATGTAGATTCTTATGCCTCCAGTGGGTCTAGTCACAAGTACTAGATTGGATATCCAGTCTGTATAGTCAATAGGTCTAATGAAACCCACATCCAAAAGTTTCTATAGTTCTATCTTTACCAGTAATGTGATTTGTAGATGTATCTTTCTGAGTTTTTGTTTGTATTGTTTGATTTCTGGTAACAAGAGTAAGTGATGTAATACTAATTCTAGATCTAGACCTGGTATATCTGCATATGACCCAAGCAAAATTGATCGGGCGTTGTTTGAAGAATTGTATGAACTTATCATTTTCTTCCTAATTCAATGATTCTGCTATGTGGATATTGTGTATAACCTCTCCTTCTTCTATATTGTTTTCTTTAGTCTTTTCCATGAGTAATGCCGAATTCTCTTGTTCAATAGGGAGATTGTCTAAGTTTCTTTTACCATTGTTATCACTTTCATCTGTATCTTCTGACATAGAGGAACTTTCCTCTCCAAAGTATGCTATTCTATCCAAGTCTATAGAAAACCTTGCCTTATGATCACCATGGGGAAACCCTTCTCTGACACCAAGGAATTTTGCAATAGCTTCATCATTCTCAAACCAGTCCAGACTTGTTGATTCTTCTCACACCAAGTCAATTAAATATGAATGTACAAGGGGTATATCATTGCTTTCATCTATTGAAGAAGACTTTGACATCATGCACACCTGGTTATCCTGAACATGTTTTACTGATCTTGGATGAACTAGTATATCCTCGTAGGCAATGTCATCATCAATGAGTGGTTGGTTGTCATATGTCATGTCTATTTCTTGTGGGCTACTATCATGGATAGATAGAAATTCACAGTCATGAGAATCTATCACACTTTCTATATATGTTCTAGTGTCTGATGTTGTGTCACTTATCTCATCTTGTTCTTTTTGTTCTTGACTTGTGGATCTCCTTTGTATGGTGTGGATTCCCCTTAAGCCTGGTATAAGACATTCTATCCTTTCTTCATCTGGCTCATTTGGTAGAGCTAGGTTTGTTTCATTTTGGTAAAAGCATTGGCAGAATCCATGTATTAGGCTCATTTGCAGGTGCTAAGACAGTTTCTGTTACCACATTTGCTTGCGAAGATCTTTCAGGTACTATATTGTTAGATGATGCCACATTAGTTTCTTGTAGAAGATGCTTGATATCTTCACCATCTGATTCCATACTAGGATATGTTTCCGATTTCTTGCTTTTATGAGATGAAGGAGGAAATATGATAGGGAGATTTCTAGGTAAGTGCTCAAGAAGGGTGTTTTGAGTCTAATGGTTCAATTTGTTTTCCAAAGACTTATTTTAGGCTATTGTATGTGTTTCAAAAATAATTCTTGTGGTTATAGTGCCAAGCAATTCATGTATCACTTTCCAAACAATCTCCCCTTTTTAGTGAGCTCGTTCCCTTACTCCTCCACTATTGGCTATATCCAACCACTACAAATTTCCTACATATTCCCCTATCCTTTGTGCTTTATTTAGATTGTTATTTGTCATCACAAACTCCTCCAAGTGGTCTAGGAACTCAAGCAAAAGTATTGTTTTTGACCTTGTGTAATCTTGGGGTAGTTAAGCATTTTTAATCTTCCTACTCAACCCCTTTTTTAGGCTTCAAACCTCAAATGTCTCTGTCATACTATCAAGGAGGTGGATGGTTGTCCTTCAATGTACCTAGATAGCTATCCTCAAGTTCTTCAAGCTTTACCAACCCCAAACCAATTGGGTTCTCAAAAAGTGTGTGTTATGCAGTCAAAAGGGCTACTAGCCCGTGGAGGCCTAATTGGCACCTTTTTGCTCACCCAAACCAATGATGGGAATTTCCTCCCTCAAAAATGATTTGGATGGTTTCTTAGAGGTATATTCTCATATATTTTTATGTTTTAAACCACTGTTAATGCAGAATGAGGACTGTCCACCTTTTGAGGCACTTTTTTAGGGTTTGGTAGGGTTTAGACCAAAGAACATAGAAAAGTCTTCCCAAATCCACTAATCAAGCCTCCAAACTAGCTTAGGACTTCTACCACACCAAATAAAGCCTTCCCCTATTACTTCCCTACAATCATTAGTCCAAACACTTGGCAAACAACTGGAAAAACATGTATATGACTGTCATAACCCTGCCACTGTTAGTTCACTGTTAAGTCTGCACTTTTAAAACATTAATACTTCACTCCAAACACTTCATGGCATGGAAAAACATCAAGAAAATCATGAAATTACCTGAAGAAATGAGTTTGAAGAGTTTTCACAACTTGAAAGGTACTTTGAGGAACTTGTTACACACAATACTAATAAATTCACAAAAACAGTGAACTCACTATTTTTCTTACAAACTGAGAATGATTAATAAGAAAAAGTTTCTTTAACCAACCAAGGTGATCATCAAAACCCTTGGCCATATGTCTAAAACTCTACGTCATACATTTGTTCACTCCAAATTGCTTTTGGGTGCAAATTTTGAGTTTTGATCATGCTACTAGCCGAGTAGTCAATACTTGCTTAGTATTCACTCAGATCCTTCTTCCAAACACCATTCTGGCACAAGATGAAGCATATGTACACTATATACATGTGAACCAACTTGAATAAATCTATTTTGTGGGATCCCAGACTTGGATTAGTCAAGTGGTGGCATTTTGTAACCTCAAACCCTTGACAGGGCAGAGAACACACATAAGTGAAATAATTTTGTACAATCAATTTGCCAAAGGAAACCAAAAAAATAATCACTTAGAGAGAATTGCACAACTACTATGCACACTTTTCAAGAGGTATAGTATGGACTAGAGTGCTATAGTACAGACTGTTACTCCAAAGAAGAAAAAAATAGTCATAAAAGCCAAAATTTCATGATTTCTATTAAGTTTCTCTTGTTTATACAATCACCAACCAGGATTAAGGAAAAGGGAGGCCTTTTATAGTGTTTCCAATTAGTTACCAGGCCTTGTATGGACATGAGGCTTCCACAACTATATTTTACTAAAAAAACACAAAAATGACAACTTTGACAAATTTTGCAAGCCCAAATGACAACATTTCTTGCTCCAAAAGACAATTTTGACAATCTAACCTTATCAACTTGGCTAAACACCTTTGACATGCTTAAAAACACTTATCAAACATGTTTCAATGCTTCAGAAAGCATTAGAAGACCTTTTTGGCAATTTTGCACATTTTTGCCAAAAATTGTCAACTCAAAGCCTGAAAGGCAAAACTTGACCTCTTGAGCCCAAAATGAGATCAAAACCACTAGACAAGACACACAACAACCTAAAAAAACATTATAAACTTGACACAAGACATTAAAAACATGAAAGCATTAAATACTCAAAAAGGAGAGTTTTGCTCAACTAGGTGCTCTTGCACCAAAATATCTGTGTTAATTGATTCTAACGTATATTTTCTCATGGTAGTCTAGGTTTGTTCAATATGTCAAGTGTCCATTGTCTTGCCTTTGTTATCTTTGTGACATGTTTATATCCTAGCCCTTGATTCTTTGGGCTCTCCTAGGGTAAAATAGGTTCTAATATTCCTTGTTTATGTAGTCCTAACCTTGTGGTACCATCATACCCATATTTTTGTAGCATTTTGAAACCATTGGCATACTGATCTAAAGGTAACCTGGGTATTGTCATGTCATCTTCTTCTTTATATAACCATTGATTGACATCTTTATCTAAGGATTCTTCTTGTAGGTGTCCCCATCTAATAAATGAGCATGAAGTTGAGTACTTGACTATCGCTTTTCCTTTATCTTGTTTCATCACAATATTCTGAGGTTTCCTAAAAGATCTAGGAGAAAGAGATAATTGTCTGACATTTGATGTACTTGAAATGGAATATTCCTCACAACTGACATCCTTAATTTGTAAAGAAGGTTCATATGTGTATCTTTCTATGTCTCTGTGATTGTTAATGAGTCCATTTGTGTAGTAAGCGGGGCTTCTTGATTGATAGGGACTTGGTTATCCATAATTGCCTTTAAGTGATTACAATGTTGAAATGGGTTTGGATCACCATGGATGGTGATTTAAATGTCATTGTATGGAAATTTAACACACTGGTGGAATGTCGAAGGTACAACCTACATGACATGAATCCATGGGTGGCCTAAGAGTATGTTATACCCTAGTTCTCTATCCAAGACTTGAAAGGTAACCTCTGTTGTGATAGGTCGTACTTGTACTGGTAGCGTAACCACACCTTTTGAAGGGCATTCTTCATTATCATATGCCTTGATGTTTATTCTTTTTGTGGGATCAATGTGAAGTTCAAAATACCCCAATGCCTTGATTAACTTTAGTGTACAAATGTTGAGACCAACTCCTCCATCTATGAGCACTCTTATGACTCTCTTCTTATGTATATAAGCCTCTAGATGTAGCGGATCATTATGAAAAGGTCTATCATTAGGAATATCCTATTCTATGAAAGAAATATGGGTAGAAGTGACCAAATTCCCTACCATGGATTGAAAATCATTTTCATCTATGTCTCTGACAACTACTGAGTCTTTAAGTGCTTTATCTAGGATAGCTCTGTGATTCGGTGATATACACAATAGCTCAAAAAGGGATATTTGTGCTAGGTTTTTTTTCAGTTGCTCAACGACATTATAGTTACCTACTACTGGTGACTGATTTGATGGCACTCCTTGTAAGGTCACTTTTGATCTGGTCATGATGACAACACAATCTTGGTCTCTTGGATTTATTGTGATAGTAGCCACTGTATTATCTCTTGTGAGGGATATTTTTTCAACATATGTTGTATTATCAAGGTTTATTTCATATCCCATCTTATAATCATCATGTGAAACTATGACATCCATGATTTTTGCTATAATCTCATCTTCAAACCATCCCAATTAAGGTGGTTCTACTTGCCCCCAGTACATGAGGTAGAGATTCTCATCTTTATCATACCTTGGTGCTTCTGACATCATGTAAACTTGGTTATCATAGTTATCGGTCCATTGACTTTTCTCATCATCATCAAGTTCTTCTTTTGGATCAACATTTACTGCATCTCCTGAGCTAATAGCATGAATGGTATAGTCATATGAGACCTTTGTATAGTTAGCAATGTTGTCTTGTGTTCCTGATATTGATGCCTTAACTTTGTCATGTTTGACAAAAGAGTCTTTAAAGATGGTTTGATTTGTGTTTGCTGAAGTTTTGTTGGTGTCAACTGTGATATCACCTTGATCTATCAGATCTAGAATTAGGTTCTTCAACTTATAGCAACTTGCAGTTTTATGACCTTTTGTATGGTGATAGTCATATAAATCGTTATCATTCCACTAGGTTGGTTTGAAAGGACCTGGTTCATACACTCTAATCTATGGCAAAGTGATCACATTGGTCTGTATTAATTTCTTTAATGATGATTCAATGGGCTCACCCAGTGCTGTGTAGTTCCTTCTTGGAGCATTCATTCTTGGGAATCTTCTGTTTGTAGCTTGTGTAGCATTTGCATTTGTTGACACTATGTTATTTTCTGTATACAGACTTTTATTCTAACTAGATGGTTGAATTGGTCCTTGTAAAGATACAATCGGTTGAGCCCTGTCCACTATACGGGCATTTACAACACCATCATTGGCCACATTCTTGTTTCTTGACCTGGACTTGAATTTATCATTGTTTGTGTTGTTTGTAGAAGTTCCATATTTTATGATACCTTTCTCTACAAGTCCCTTCTCACATTTTAAAGCCTTTTTCAATGATTTGTTTGAATGAGGTCAAATATTGCATTTGTGTCGAGTTCTTAATCTTTGGAATTAAGTTCTCTGAAAATATGTCAACTTTCTTAGTTTCAGGAATATTAGTCTTGCATCTTCAGTAGAGAGATCTACATCTTTGTAAGAAGGATGCAAATGTTACATTCTCATTTTATTTTGCAGCACATAGATCCATTAATGTAATTGGGGTATCAATGTTATGTGAGAAATTTTCAATGATTTGTTCAGCTAGTTCTCCCCATGATGTGATCGTCGGTGGGAGGGGTGAAAACCACTCCAAAGCAGGACCTCTGAGAATTTTTGGAAACAATCTCATTAGATAGGCGTCCTCTTGTGCAACCTCTATACATGCAGTGAAAAATTTTCTGATGTGATCTCTAGGATCACCTTTCCCTCTGTATCTGTCGAATTTTGGTGTTTCAAAATGTGGAGGGAAAGCATGCATGTATATTATATGATCAAAGGGATAAGGACGTAAGTCCTGCATTGTATAACTCTTTTTGTCATTACCAGTTTGCATAGTTGTCACTTGTTGTTGTAGATTTTGTACTTGTTGGGTTAAAATTTTCGTTTGAGTCAATGCTGCATTTTGTACCTGTATGTTTCCCACAAAAGGATTTGTGGTAGTATAAATAGGAGGTTGTTGAAATGTACCATAATGTAATTCTGCGTGTTGTGGCTTCCGCTAGGTATTGTGAAATGAGCAAATTGTGAACCCATGTTTGATTAGGTTGCACTCATTGTATTAGTGGAACCTGGGTTTATGTTTTGATGACTATATGTAGAACCTATTGAGTAGCAAACCAGAGGTTGAGTCACACTTGTCGTATGAGAAACATGTGAGGCTTGTGTCTGACTTGGTGTGAAAACACTTGATAATACTTGTGTGGTTTGAGAAGTTATAGTAGCCTACGTTTGTGTGCTCACATTCATAGTTGAGGATAATGCACTTGCTTGAGAACTTGTGTTTGACACCAAAGTTGCTTGAGTTGACAATGTTGTTGCATTTTGGGAGGAACTTGAAGTCATAGCTTGTGTTTGTGTTACATTTGGTACTTGACTGCTATTTTGACCTAAGGTAATTCTTGGTGGTAAGATCGTTGTGACATCAAAACCTTGAGGTAACTTGGCACCATTTTGTAATAACAAAGAAAGATATCAATCTTTGTAATTGTTTATTAGGACATTTAGAATCATAAAAATGTGTGGGTCCCTTTGAGCTGACTCAATTTCTTCAGGTGTTGAATTTTGTTGTAGTTCTTGTATTGTTGGCATGCCATAGGAATTTGACTGTTGATAGTTTAACTATTTGATATACCCATGTTCCAAGTAGGGTTAATTAATGGGTCGTTATTTGGATCCATTTTACTCTTTGCCATTTGTGACCTTGTGATGGGAATTTAAGACATATATATGAGGACACTAAGATCTAATGCAAGATGACGATAGACCTTGGGTATGAATGCAAGACTCTAGACCAAAAAGTGAGGTATGCAAAACTAGACCTATCTTTCTAATGGGGATTAGGACACGAAACTTGTTGAGATTTTTGTAATGCAAGTTTTTCAAGTTCTTGTGTAAGAAGTTCTACTACAATTTCTCTATCAATTTTGCGAGAAATATTATACTCTCTATCTAGTTCAATCTCGACTCCTATGTACTGAGGTGCACTTGTCTTTAATTGCCAAGCCAAGTTATCTAAGCCATCAATGATTTATCATTGACCACTATTTGACACTAGAGTAGGTTGCTTCAAGGGGAGGAAACCATCACCTGGTAGACCCATTAGGACACATGCTATGATTTTCTAGGATGATTATGCAAATGACGATGAACTAAGACATACCTATATGGAGCCTAGACAAGGATTAAAGTGAAGATTATGATGATACTAGAATGAACTAGAGTGCTAATGGGACACGAATAATGACTTTCTAAGAAATATGTAAAACTTATGCAAGGACTTATGCGAAGATTATTATGATGTCTATGGGAACTTTACAAGGATGATAATGAGGATTATCCAAGGACTTATGCAAAGAAAGGACGTAAATGAGGACTATAATAAGGATGATAATAAGGATGATAATGATGACTATTGAAAACCTAAGGACTCTAAGAAAACCTATGGTCACAAGTATGTAAAATTTTGGAATTTGTTGGACTATTTGATGTTTTAAAATAGACTTTGTTTAAAATAACTTTGTTTTTAAGATAATTGTTTTTTCAATTTTGAGAGTACTGTCAGAAGATAAGTATAGCTGGATGAACTATGTTTTGACAATCTTTGAAAATTTAGAATTACGTGAGGTAGGGCCTAAACTAGCCCAAATATTAACTCAATATTGGTATAGCACTATGATACACACAAAAACACAAAAGACAATCTTAGGCTGGATAGTGGAAACCATTCAATGGGCCCCCCGCAGCAAAATACCAAAACAAGACAAACATATAGAGAGTCTGGCAATACTGGCTCCACTCCACGCCACACACTTCTCAAGCATGCCAGTCTCTCTTACCCCGAAGATCTGAAGATCTTATCATCGAGGATTTTCTATCTCATCATGCAAGGTACATGGAGGGTATTTATGGGGTATGATCCTTACACCCAAAACCAATAAACGTGGGATTTAGGCTACTAAGTTGGTTCTTATTGTAAGTTTTGAGGGATCCCGATCCAATGATGAATTCTCAGAGAAAGCCACTTAAGGCTTTAGTTAAGCTTATCGGTGCAGGGAAGTCCCCCACATACGTCGAATTCACTCAACATTCTAGCCACTTGACCAATATGTTTATATAGCGGGTCAAAAAACCCACTCGAGAGTACACTGGGAGAGATAATATCCCCAACACCTCCCAATTCAAAGTACCTCTGTGGGGTGATGAAATCCCCAGTCAAAGATACCCCTCACTACTGAAAAGAAAAAGTGGGTGTTGTTATCACCTTTCCCTCTCTCCTAAGACCTTGAAGGTGGGTGGAAAGGTACTTAATGCAACAATAGGTCCACCCAAGACACAAAAAAGTTCCTTTTCCCTTAAATATCACAATGTATGATTTATTCTATTCATAAACCGGATTCATGTCAATTTTAAAGCCCAAGCCGAGGTGTGAGATACACTTGTGCATGTCTATTTTAAACACCAAAGTGAAGTGTGAGATCATGCATGCCAATTTTAAACCCAAGATTTATTTTAAGCAGCAAGATGAAGTGTAAGATCATGCATGTCAATTTAAAGCCAAGATTTATTTTAAGCACCAAGATGAAGTATGAGATCATGCATGTCAATTTTAATCCCAAGATTTATTTTAAGCACCAAGATGAAGTATGAGATCATGCATGTCAATTTTAATCCCAAGATTTATTTTAAGCACCAAGATGAAGTGTGAGATAATGCATGCCAATTTTAAACCCAAAATCCAAAAGTGAGTTAACCCTTAAGGATCCTAGAATCAAATTTTTAGTGGTTTCCAAAATAATTTGGGATGATCAAGCCTTCTCTTTAATTTTGCCACACGCTGCAAACAGGGAATTAGTAACCAAGAAAAGACATAGAAAAATAGAAAATAGAAAGTCAAACTATCTATCAAATGAATGCATGATACTATCTAAATGAATGCGTAATGACATCTAGACAATTGCATAATGATGACTAGACGAATGCGTGAAACTGATAGGGCAAATGCGTAAACCTATTAGTACGAATGCGTGACAAATAAATAGAAAATTATAAAAAACCCTACCAAAAGCTTAAACTTCACTAGAAACCTACAAAACATACTGTGAGGCCCTTGTCATATCTCTCATCAACCATTCTATATTAATCAAGTCATATTTCACTATGTATGATAGAACAAGGTTGTTGTATCTGTCAGTAGCTTGTTGGTCCTCTAGGTCTAGTATTCTCTTTTTTGCCTATAGGATTCACTGGTAATTTCTGGCCTACCTCCTTTGTTTTGTTGTTCTTTGAGCACCTGAAATCTTAAACTTTGCCTTATGTGCCATGAGATATTATATTGAAAGCATCATATAAGGATAAAAAATATTCAGTTTTGCAGAATTTAATGTAGAATTTAGACACAATAGAGGATTATAAATCAGAAAAACACATTTAACAAAATACAAAATTATTAATGAATGTGTAATCTTGTTTAGACGAATGTGTGATCCTGTCTAATCGAATGCGTAATTTTGTCTATGCAATTGCATGATATTGTTTATATGAATGTACAATGTTTAAATCCACCTTTGAAATCCGTACAAAACCTGCAAAAAATCTGAAAATCCGTATGATCCTGCAAAATCACACAAGAAACAAAGGGTTAATTAGATGTTGTTCACGTTGGGTTCACCAAAATTTTGTATTCTTAAAATCATCATTCCTTAACTAGAAATAATAAGGAAAATCATGAATCCCTATTCTAGCTAAAGGATTCAAACAACATCAATAGAATAACACAATCAAAGCAATAAGGATGTAAAATATCAATTAAGACTCCCTATCCCATGATTGCATATGGCTTTTATTGTTCTTCTCTTCTTCGTGGTATGATGGCTCTCAGATATTATGCTGTCAACTTGTAATTGACACAAAGATTCAAAGTTTGTGATTGTTGAGAATGGAAATTGAATGCTAAATTTATATATTTTTGGGTGAGATTGATTGAGAGGTGGAACATAATGATCAAGAGGTGGAACTCACATGCTGATTGATAGTTGAATTGCTGATTTGGAGGTGGAACAAAATAGATTGAATTGTTAATTGAGTTAATTGATTGAAAGATGAAAAAGAATGATTGGAGGATAATTAAAGAATGATGCAATTAATCAATTAATTGAAAAGATCAATTAAAATAGATTGAATAGTTAACTAATTGAAATCTTTTTGGAAAAAAAAACCAAAGGGGAAGATAGAAATAGAGATTGGAAAGATAATGATTGAATTAATTAATTAATTGAATTAAATAATTTAGCATGTGCTTGCACTTTGGTTTTGATTTTGCATGAGATTTAATTCAAATATTGAATTTATTTTAATTCAATTTGGTCTTTGAATATATTTAGAACTTGACTTTGGTATTCAATTTGATTTTTGAAATCATGCACATGTATTTGAAATTAGATTAATTTAGAAGAATTAGAATTTGAATTTGGAGAATTAATGAAGTTAAATTAAATTAAATTAATGAAATTAAATGAAATTAGAAGAATTAATGAAATTAAAATGAAATTAGAATTTGGGGATTTGGAATTGTAATTTGAAGAATTAATTAGCTAATTAAATAATTCAAAGAAAGTATTTAATTATTTAGAAATTGAATTTATTTAAATAATAAAGATTATTTAAATTAAAGGATTAAAATCACAATTAATTAAATAATTAATATTTAGAAAAGGGTTACTAAATAAATGATGAGAAGATAGACATTGGAATAATTAATAAGATGATGAAAAAATATGAATTTTGAAGAATAAGATTATTTAGCTTAATTAAATAATTAAAGAATTATTTAATCAATTAGATGAATAATTAGTACATGATCAATGAGAAATTTTCAGGCGTCTACAATAAATATTACTTCATGTGTGTATCTTCAAAGATAATGGAACGGGTGTGTTGTATCTCAAAATAGTAGGTGTATATCCCTAGAGTGTAAATCAATTATCAAGGCTAGGGAACTTGTCTTTAAGAGCAAAGAGAAAAGAATCATAAAAAATGGATAGTTAGAGATTGATTCTTGAGAGTGGGTAACCTCTCATTCACTTTGGGCTTATCTAAACCCAAGAGGGTTCTCCTAGAGGTAACCTATATAATAAAATTAAATAAAAATGATGTAACAAGACTAAAACAATTGGTAGCTACACCCAATGCATGATAGACCCCAAGATTTGTCACTACTTATGAGATAGTAGTTGCTTGAAAAATCTTTGACAAATCTACTAACACACTTTATTTCATATTTACTTGAAGAACAAGTAGTTTGTGTATTCATATGAATAGATCCACTTAACCATGCACACACATATACAAGAAGGAAAATACACACTAAATAATCGATAAATGATTTATTATTTTTGAAACAACATAAGCTATATTGTGAACTATATTACTATATCATGTTAGGTCCCTGAGACAACTGAGAGAGGGGGGGGGGGGGTGAATCAGTTGTCAAATAAATTCAAACCAAAACAACTTAACCAACTTAATGCTTAATACCGGTAAACCAGTTCAATATGCCAGTAGACAGATTTAACAGTTAATTGCTATATCGGTAAGTATTAGTGCATGAAACATAAAGATAAAGTCATCCACAACACATAACACCAATATTTGTACGTGGAAACCCTGTAAGGGAAAAAACCACAGTGGGAAACCTTACCCACAATTAGATGATACTACTGCAGATAGTAAGTGTACATAAATGGGGTCTGCACATGCAGAAAGGCCAAGCACCTAGAGCTCATTGCTCAATCACAAAATGGGAGTCACACTGACTACAGTTGGATGGTTAAATCCAATAAGAATGTACTGCACAAAATAGCATTTTCATATGCTAGATTCAATACCAGTGTAGTTCTGATTGTCTTCACAAAATCCCTCCTTCAATCTTCAAATGATGTCTGTGTGTATAGCTCTACTTATTCTCGCATATACCTTCACACAATCCTTTTTTCGCATTCCACACTTGATCTTACAAATAAGATCTTACATTTATACCATAACCTAAGACCAATTTTAGTAGGTCGGCTCTACAAGATATTACAATAAAAACTTTTTACAAACAATACAATATTCAATGCAATAACTGATTCAACATGTCGGCTTAATGCATTTACAACAATAATTAATCATCTCCATAGCGTGTCGTGCTGATCTAGAAAAGATAAACCTGCCGGTGTATACCCTAGACTTATTTGCTGGTAATAGCAAATATGCAAATGTGAATGTACCAATAACCAATTCTCCAAAACACGATGTCAAAATGATGTTTTCGACATTACCAAGTGTTTTCCATGCCATTCCAAGTGTCGGTGATCATTATACCCTGCCGATGTACCATATACCGGTGAATGTGCAAAAGTTACTTGCTTGCTGGTGAATATTGCTGGATCTTCAAAGTGCTAGAGTTTTAGTAGGTGTTGACATCAATGACAAAACCATACCAAAATACCAACCTATCATATAATTATGCTTGTAGGCATGTTAAACCTACTGATTATATTAGACAATAAAAAATCGATAATTACTTTAGATAGTATGTTTCATGGGGATTGCTTCTACCCATTCGATAACGTAATTCATGGCCAAAATTATATTTTTTTTATCCATTACTATTTATTTCAATAATCTCTTATATGATGTATATACTCCACTACTAGATATGAGTGTTAGTTAAGATGGTTGCGAGGGGGAGAGAATATACAAACTTCATCTTTCCATATAACCTCTATAAAACTCACACTTTCTCAACATCTTATTCACATTATTAAATAAGGTTAGTCATTAATAAATTTCCCTTAGAACAT
Source organism: Cryptomeria japonica (assembly GCF_030272615.1). Classification (NCBI taxonomy): domain Eukaryota; kingdom Viridiplantae; phylum Streptophyta; class Pinopsida; order Cupressales; family Cupressaceae; genus Cryptomeria; species Cryptomeria japonica. The sequence continues at coordinate 270,795,949 of NC_081406.1, forward strand.
TGTGAGAAGTACTCTTTGTTATAAATTTCCCACCACATACCTCTTGGTGATACTCATTTACAACCTCAGCTATATTTCTCTTGATTTAAGAACTTAAGTAACAATACATCATGATTTCTAAAAATTAATCCTCTCTACTAGTACACACCTTTTAGCAACAAGATTAAGGGTCCTTTCCTAATTATTATTCAATTTGATAGGAAAAATCAATTTCTTCAAATCATATGCTACATCTTTATATCATGGGTCGTTTCTAAAAAGACAAGGTGTCGGCTTAAGATTTATATTTACATCATTAACATTTTCTATCTCCAAGTTTACATTATCCATGAGCTTGCCTAAACCTTGGTCCCAAAACATTTTTTGTTTATACATTTAGGTCATGTTCTTGGTTCTTGTTGATACATTTGTAACTTTCTATAAGTTTCTTGCCAAATAAAAATATCTATAACATTTGTGTGAGGCACATAGGTAATGAATTTGTCCCTATGAGACAAGATCTAAAATTTCTAGAAAACTTGAAAAGAGCACATACATGCTTCTCCATAACAAAGTACTTGATTTGGCATTCTGCAATGTCTTATTAAAGATATCAATTTATTGTTCACATCCATCTACACTCTTTTGACGTAAAATAATGATTGTGGTATAAAAAGAAGCAAATGAGAAGAGATGAAAATGATGTGAATAATTTGGTATTGCAAGCATGGGGATTTATTTGAGTGCTTCTTTATTCTAAAAGTATAATCACTTGGTTCCTTACCCTAGTCGATTCATTATCCCTTCTGAAACATCTTGGAATTTGAAATAGGTTGTGCTTTCTATATAACTAGTGCTTTCTATATAACTAGGGGCAAACCTCCTAACAAATTTAATTTCACCAAAGGATTGTATTGTTTTGATGGCCTTGGCTTGAGGGATAAGGTCTATTTATTTAACTCTTTTAGGGCCAATGCCCACATGTTTTTTTACATCATATTTCTTAGAAGTTTACTTTCTTCCACACCAACTATACATTTTTTGAATTTAATAAAATCACACACTCTAAGAACCTTTAAAATAAAAAATATAAATTGTTGCAATCATCTATTTATCCTTTGAGTAGGTCATAGTGTCATCTTAGTAAATCACCATAATTTCATATATCAAACTTGCAAATCCAACATCTATTACTTGTTGGAAGGTCGCTACTGCATTCTTAAGTCCAATAGGTATTATTACACAAACATACACATCCCAAGGAGTTGTGAATACTATTTTGTATTGCCCAAAATCCTTGATCATCACTTGGTTATATTTCTAAACTTGTCACCCTTCGTAGCAAATGGTGCATACGTAGTAGTGAGTAGCTGCCCTTCAGGGACTCAATATTCAAATTCCTAAAACCTGTAATATAATATCTCCATTTTTTGTAAGGTCTTCCATAATATCAAGTTAACATCGCATGAGAGGAAGTATGGTATTAACATGAAAACTTATACTAAGATCATCATATTATTCTGTGCCAATGGCATATATAAGAAATAATAGAGTATTTATCTAACCTTTACCTTCCATTCCATACTATCTCAATAATAGTGAGTTATTCAATATAATGCCTTTGTAATGATTAATATTGACTTCATAATTCACTTGATTATTACACCTATGATAACAATTAAACCATGATCAACATTAGATAATGTGTTATAGATTAATGAATCATTTCGTTCACAATTGTTTACAACACTCAATCATGAGACGTTTTAATAAGTGATAATATGTAAAGGTAAACTAGTATACCCATCTTTAGAGAAATATAGGTAAAGTATGCTGAAAGATATCATATTTGTTTATTATTCCACTTAAAAAAAATTTATATTATTATATTATGATATGGTAATCAATATTATATTATTATTAAGATATTACTATATTTTATTCATTAATCCTCTTCTAAGCCTTTCTTCATTTAAATAAATACTTTTATTTTTTTAAATTGTCCGTTTCCTAAATTAAATAAATACTTTTATTTATTTAATTGATCCCACTTCCTCTATTAATTAAATAAATCTTTATTTATTTAATTAATTCATTAGCCTTTTCTACCCATGACATATATCATTCATCTCTTAATTCTTCTCTTACCTACCCCCTTTATTATTTAGTTATTTCCTCTACCTACCCTTTAATCCTAGCTGACCATTTATCTTTATACCTCAATCTTATCCCTCCATTTCTTACAATTTCTTCTATATAAGAGGATACTCTCCCTCCTTATCAAAACTAATCATCTAATCGTCTAATCACCTACTTGATATTATGCAGTCAAGCCTTCTTGCAATCAAGCTATCAATCACATTTATGTTCTTTGTTGAGCTCTTGTGCACATATAAAATCTGAGAGCAAATATATCAAACAAGATCAATAGAGAAAGGAAGAAATGGAGATTGAAACCCTACTTGACATGTGAATGGTATATTTGGTTTATTTGCATGGTCTTAGGTATCTTCATTTGTGTATGGTGGATTGCTTTCATTGTTAGGCTAGGATTTTATGGTTGGATCTTTGTTAGTCTTTCAATATTGTTGTTTTTCACTATCCATTTTCACTGTATACATTTTGGCATGCCCGGTGGGACTTTTGTCCCTTTTATTTTGACATTTTGTTTGTAGATTTTGTGTTTTTAAAAGTTGCAGGTTCAACATTGCGTCAATTCTGCGTTTTTCTGCCTCTGCAACAAATTTGACCACATCTATGTTTTATTTTTGTATCTGCGATTGCTATTTTTGCGTTTTTGATTTTCTGCTGTTTTTGCAAATTTGTCATCCTAAAATTGCATCTGCATGGCATCTTATCACATTTTTATTTTCTTTTCACATCTGTGTTGCATATTGTTGTGTTTTTATTTTTTGTGGGGTTTTTGCTCAGTTTTGCAGTTACAGGTTATTGGAATCACGTTCGTGAGCTATATTGTTGTGTCTATGTCCAAATATCATGTATGTGTAGGTTTCTATCGCATCTATGTTTTGTCTATTTTTTAGTTCTTAGATCTGGAAATCGTGTCTTTGTTCTATCATTCTACATCTGTGATCTATTTCTGCATCTGTGTCTAGTATAGATGCATCTGTGTTTTTAGTTTTGTTTTTTTGCTTTCATTTAGGGTTTTCAAATTTGGTTTTTAGGGCCAACCTCTTTTGATTTGACTAACAAAGTGGTGCAGCTATTTAAAAAGGAGAAAAATGTCTTGTCGAATTCACAAAGTCTTTTGGATCTAAAATTAACCTAACTTGTGTGCTTGCAGGAGGGGTATCATTTCAAAAACTACTAACAAGTTTGGTGCAAGACCTTTGGCAATGATTTGATTTTGAAATTTCTTGCTTTGTCTTCTTTAGTTTAGCAAACACTTCAATTGGGCTCTAAAATTAACAAGTGTCTTTTGTGTCTTGAGCAATAGGCTTTTTGTGTTTTACCTTTTAGAGGGCCTACCTCCCGAGTAGCCCATAAGGCCAAGTGAGAGGGAACAAACCAAGTGGTAACGAGCTAAAGCCAAGCTCTTCCAAGCCACTATAAATAAATGTTTGTGATGAAAGTTGCAAGCAACAGGTGTTACATGCTGCTATAATGATGTTATGACTCCCCAAAAACCCTATAGAGTGCAACCTCTATAGGTTGGGATGCCTTCCATTTAACAAAGTGTAACACGCTACTGATTATAGCCACTCAAATGGATGCCCTTACTAGACACCATTTTTTGTTAGAAGCCAAAAACCTTCTAGTTGTTGGGGTAGGAGGTCGGACCTTTGAAGTGACTCACATTCTTACGGTTCTTAGTAGAGATACAAAGTTCACCACAGGGAGTTTTTGTGGGGACTAGTGCTTGGCTACCTTGGAGAAGTGAGTGCCAAGGATGGAGCTGGTGGATTCAAGCATCTAAGTATCTGTTCTAAATTACGTAGCCTTGGGGTAAGCCCCCAAGTGAGATTTAACAACTATTATCCCGACCAGCCCTAAGATTTTTGCTTGCATGATCAAAACACTCAAACATTTTTCAAGAAAGACAAATAAACATTGTGTCTACCATGTTTTCAAGTGTATGCAAAAATATTTCACATCACATTTCACATTTGGAAACATTTTTGATCCTTTGGACAAAACACCTTCAATAATTGAGTCTTCACTGTTATTGTGTCCTCTTGCCATGAAAAGAGTCAAAACATTGAGATTTGGTGACATTAAACAACTTCAAAATTAGACAAAATTGAACAAAGTATTAGAAAACGCGTCTGAGACAGTTAAAACCATGTTTGTGTTGAGAAATTGCATATGGGTAGTACAAAATTGCGTCTGTGTCCTACAGTAGAATATCGACAAGAAATTGTCACAATTTTAGAAACTGTGTCTCTGTTAGTTGAAACCATGTCTGTGTTGAGAAATCATGTCTGTGCAGAGCAGAATTGTGTCTTTGACTTTCAGGCTAAAATTGTCATTATCATTACAAAATAGCATTTGTGTTAGTTGGAATTGCGTCTAGGATCATAAATCATGTCTGGGTTTGTTAAAATTGTGTCTGCATTCACAATTGAAAGATTACAAAAAATTCTTAAGAACAAAAGGGACTTCATTCTCCAGTCAACCTATCTTGGCCATACATAGTCAATCATTTTCCTTCACTTGCATTGCCCTCATACATATTTTCCAAATTTGAGTCAAAAGGTTACTTTGCTTGTCCTCATCACACTTTACATACATACTACAACACAACACTAGGTGATTCCTGCATCAAGGTCTATCATCTTAGGGTCTCATTTGGTCTTCTTGAGTCAAGGTCAACTTACCTCATCAAGAGATCCATCATCTCTTTGGAAGCCACACCTTACTCTAAAACATACATACTTTGGTATTAAACTCTTGGATATTGCATGTTTACCCTAGATTCATCTACACTTCATACACCTCTTGGTCTTCCATAGTGTTTGCAACTTCATCCTATCCTTTCATTTTGGTCAAGACTTTAGTCCATGGTTGAAACCTATTCACAAAGGTCTAGAAGGGAATCCGAAGAAGCTTTAAGGTCTTTAAGAATGAGTACCTATGAATTTGATGGAGATGAATTCTACAATCCATTTGACAACTGCAGTAATATACCAAACCATGACAATGACAACAATGGGAACAATAATGGAAATGATAATGACAATGCCAATGCATTTGTGGATTCTACAGAAGTTGAAGAAACTATCATGGATCCCCATTTCAATAAATTGGTTCAAGTGATCATGAAAAGGGATAGACAATATTTCCTACAAGTTATGGCACAAAGTGGAACAAGACTACCCCGTGATTTTGATATGTCACAAATTTTGGAGGATGCTACAAATCAAATAAATCAAGTTAATACAAGATAAAGGAGGCCTAATAATGGTGGTAAGAAAGAGAATCTCGTGCTTGGGTCACCTTCATCTCTATTTAAAAAACCTAAAATTCCAAACACATACACTCATTCTCATGCCAGTTATGATAGAACCTCTCATGAACAACCCCACAGTCATCCTTTCCCATGGAGAAGAACTACCACTACACATGCTCATGATGATACCCAAGATCATACCAATGCATACAATTACACTCAAGTGAATATTCAAAACCATGACATGTGGAGACCCCGTGTTAGATTTGGGGGCAATACCCAAGATCACTCTTATGATACCTTCCATCTTCATGGTCATCATATGTATCGACCTAGACCTAGTGCTCCTTATTACAACACCATACCAAGTGGTCCATATGCAAGCTACAACTATGTCCCTCCTCCATATGATCAATACCATCCATATATGCATTATATCCCTCCTCCTCTGCCCAGTGGCTTAGGCATGGGGCTAGCTCAAAGAGAAAAGACACCACCCAAGAATGACTTGCAACAACAGATCAAGGACTTACAAAAGAAAATGGTGGACATGAATACACCAAAGCAACAATACACAATGAAGGATATATGTCCTTACCCATTTGATAGAAACATTCCAATGCCGCCATTCCCTCCATATTTTATGACACCAAAGTTTGATAAGTACAAAGGCAAAGGGGATCCTAAGGCACAATTAAGACAACTTTTCATAGCTTGCATTGAGGTAGCAGGAGAAAAAACATACTTGATGGGATTGTTTCCACAAGTCTTAGGTGAACAAGCAATGGAATGGTTCTCCCAACTTCCACCTGGAATTAAGTCATAGAGTGATCTAACAGAGGCTTTTATACAACATTGAAATAGATGTGTCAGTAGCTACCTTATGCAATACTAGGCAGAAAAATGGGGAATCATTCTCTTTATTCTTACAGTGATGGAGAGGTGTTGCTAGTCAATGCTCTTGTGATATACCACAAAAACAAATGGTAGAAATGTTCACTCAAAATGCCAAAAAGGATATTGGATATGAGCTAAGAAAAGCTTGTTTGTCTACCTTAAAAGAGGTTATTGAAAAAGGATTGGCAACAAAGAAAGCCCTTATTGAACAAGGAATCATTAAGATATTCAAAGAGAACAAAGAGGAATCAAATGGGAAAGGAAAACCCCTCTTTGGGAACAAGAATAAGAACACAATCAATGATGGGGTAGTAGATGAAAATGTTATGAAACCTAAGATAAATTTCCTCGGTGCAAGTTCTTCTAATACAAACAATCAAGTGAACAATCAAAGGAAATCAAAACCTCGATGAAAGTATACTCCATTGGGAGAACCAATTGAAACAACATTTAATAAATTAGTGGTAAACAAGCTAATAAAACTACTAGATAATCCATCATATGAACCGTAAGTAAAACCAAATCGGTGGAATGATGATGAATATTGTGAATATCACAAGAGAAAAGGGTATCTAACTAGTAATTATCACAGATTGAAGAATATCATACAAGATCTCATTGATAGAGGCAACATAGAAGTTGGTGGTCATACCTCCAATGAAGAGAATGTGATATTTAAGGAACCATTTCCTAAACATGACAAGGGAAAAGACAAAGCTACAGATAATTAGGCTAATTATACCAAAACACCCTATGATTATGATTCTATTGTTAATCACATTTCATTGGATGATCATGTTTCTACCATCATCATAAAGGACAAAACTCCCAAAGGATCTACCCAAAGGAGTAAAGTTGTTTTAAAAGGAATTGGACCATCTTCCTCATCTTCTAAAGATGAAACCTTCAAATGTAATGTCACAACCCGTTGAGGTAAAGTCACCCTGCAAGGCATTCCATCCAAGACCACAACCTCATCATCCACCAAAAATGAGTATAACCTTGTAGACCAGCTAGGGAAAACACTCGCACTCATCTCGATTCTTGAGCTATTATGCATATCCCCTTCACATAAAGCTATTCTTGAAAAGACTTTGAGAGAGACTTTTGTACCCACTGATCTGAATGTGGACCAGTTTCAAGCCATGGTGGGATACCTTTCTGTTCCACATACCCTCATATTCATAGAAGCCAATGACGTATCCATAACCCAACCTCATAATGCACCTCTACATAATGAAGCCTTTACCTATAAAAACCAAATAAAATGAGTCTTGAGAGATGGAGGAGCAAGTTTGAACATTTGTACATTGAACACTATTAAACAATTGGGATATTTTGAAAAAGATTATGAATCCTATACATGCAATTACCATTAAGGCATATGATGATGAAGAACGCTTATCCAAGGGAACAGTCACCTTACCTCTTAGAGTTGGGCCAGTTACGAAGGATGTGGTATGTCAATTCCTTGATTTAGAGCTCACATATAATATACTCTTGGGATGTCCATGGATTCATGAAATGAGAGGCGTTCCTTCAACATATCATCAATGTGTCAAGTTCCCACACAATGGAGTTGAAGTGACCATTAATGGTGATCCAAATCTATTCATATATTTCAATAACATGTAGCCAAAAAATGGAAACAATAATACCAACCAATAGAGAAGCAAATCCATCATCCACAAATGTTGATCCTGAATCATTAAAACCTTCTACATCAAAACAAGCAGAGCTAAAAGAAAAAATCAAGGTTAAAGACATGGCATGTGGTGACTATATCTTTCATGTTGATCAACTCCCATTATCTCCTAAGAAATTTAGCCGATAGGAAAAACCTACAAACAATTTGCAATATCAAGGAATTGGGTATGAACCACCTAGTGTTGTGGCTACTAAGTTTGAATGAAAATCTCCTCTAATGGTGCAAGCAACTCTTGATATCAATAGTCCTAAGAGTGGTTCCAACAAAGAATCTATTGAATATATTTCCAACCCTCTCAAGAACTCATATAGCCTTACCATTTCATCTACTCATTCCATTTCCACTCCATTCCTAGACTTGGAACAACAAGAATTACAAAAGTCCTTACTTATTGAGGATAAAACATCAAGCTTTGAAAAGAAAAATCTAAAAGTCAAAACTAAAGAAAATTCCTTTAGTCCAAATCAAAATCGAAAGCTATTGGACTCTGCAAAAATCAAAGTCAAAGATAAAAATCCTATGAAGAAAAAAGAACAAGATTTGATCTTCCCTAATATCAAAATAACTGAGGGCAAAAGTTCTAAAATTTCAAGTAAAAAAGAATACTTGTTGATCCTAAGTCTCCATCATGCTATCCTACTCTCATTTATTTTTGCAATCATAAGCCTTCATAACTCATCCACTTGTTCCACACATCCATTCCCTTTTGGCCACACATCACGTCAATGGACCTTTAATGGAACTTCCTTGAAGGACTTTGTTATCAAGGATGCCCAAACTTCTTTAGGTGACACATATATGGGCCCACATAGTTCACACATTAGTAATTCTACCTTAGTTCCTTCATCAAGGAAGACAATCAAGGGAGCACCATATCATTCAGTCAAGGAACATTGAAGCTACAATCATAAGGTAAAGCCTCATACATTTGAGGTAGGTGACTTAGTATTGAGAGAGAATCCTAAAAATTAGCAGGACCAAGAAAAGAGGGGAAAATTGGAGCCCAATTGGCTTGGTCCTTATGTCATCATGATAGTCTATGGATCAGGTGCATACTAGCTCTCAACACCAGATGGATAACCTTTGGAAGATCCTATTAAAAACATGCACCTTCGCAGGTTTTATACATAGGTTTTCAGAATATCCTAATATCAAAAATAGAAAAAAAAAAATCATAAAATAAAATAAAATCGTTACTTGGTGAAAACTTGGCAAACACGCGCTTTGTGACACAAAAAAGAATAAAAAAAATTAAAGAGAAATAAATCTGTCCAATAGTGAAAACCACTTCAGTGGTGCCCTAGACAAGTACCATGGTGAAAATTAAGATACCGACGCTATGTGTAGAGCCATTTCTCCTCTCTCCTTCAAGATTTGATCTCATCCTTTCACCTTGCACACTCATTACCTACGCCTCTATAATAAATTTACCCATTCTCATCATGGATTGTTATTGATTTACCTAAGGTTGGTTAGCCATTCATAATAAACCTCCCTTTTCCCCCTTTCCTTCCATAATAAATCAGGTCCAATCTACAACTGGGGCAAAATCCTAAATCTAGTGATGGAAGTGGTACCCTAAGCATCACATGTTTTGAGGAGTATCATCTTTTTCTTCCTCCTTATTTTCACACACAATCCACAATAAAAGATCACTTGCACTGCCAATCCATAATAAAGTTCTGATCTTCTTCGCAATAAAGTATTGATTTCATGGATTCAATCAGTTTCAGATGAAACACAAGCAATAGTGGGCCTTCAACAAATCAAATCTTTCGGTAGACTTTGGCAGCAACATGTTTTTTCAACATTATTTGTCCTTTATCAGGATGACAACATTGTGACCAAATCAAACATTTTAACATATGTGGCAGGAAACACAAATAACTTGATGATTTCATTGTATGTTGTTTTCAAGTCTTGGTTTTCTTTTGATTTCATCTTTTTGGTGACATGTCTTTTATCTTTTCTGGGATGTCTCTGACTAGAGATTATATCTCTAGGATGTCTTTGACTAGAAAGGCGAGGATGGGATATGATTCACCTACTATTGTTTTGCTGTCTATGGATTGTCTCTTAGTAATACTATGACTTGTCCAAGGATATGAGGACGCTGTGAGTCTAGTGTGAACTAGGGCATTCCTTTTTTGTGGTTGTCTGATCTTCATGCAAACGGGTACAATGACTTTCTGGATTGAACCTGTACCTCAATTGTCATTACCTATTTGCCATAATAAGGCTCAATGATGATAAAGCACAAGAAGCTCTTTCACTTCCATATCTTCTATCTTCCATCCCCCTTTCATGATTGACCTCCATTGCCCTTCCCTAGTTGTGTAGTCCGCTATCACATGATTGAGTATAATGACACGCCAAAAATTTCTGCATTTGATGTAGCTTTCATCTGCATCATTACATGTTAGAACATAATACACATGCATATAGATATGATAATTGCATTACATCCTTCACACACCACTGATTAGTATCATATACACAGTTGCATTCTCATCATGTAAATAATTATAGCATGTTAATTATCATACATCCATCTATAGTACATTCACATTTGCATCATATAAAAAATAGAAAAGAATAAAAAGATATTGCATATCATCATGTACATATTTTGCATCCATATTATAAACATCATAACATCATCATAAGAATCATAGAATCATTATAGGAACATGTATACATAAACTACATCATCATAAAGCATATAGAATATCATATAGTACACATGCATATAGTTGCCGCAAGGAATGAGTCATCTCATAGATATATCAAAAAAATAATAAGTGTCATGATACAATGATATTAAAATATCTCATAAGGCTACAAAATCACCCAAAGGCATCTACATCATCATACAAAAACTTATACAAAATGGGATCCAAGAGAGCTATGATGAAGATCCTCCCTAAGAGCCAACAGGCCTCGAAGGAATCCGATCTCTCGATGTCCTTTCTCCAAGATCACCCCCTCTATCTCTCCATCCTGGTGGTGTGAGTGGACCCATAACGCCACCACTAGATGCTTGTCGTCTGTCTCATCCCCCTGTGGTAGTAGTCCTGGAAGCTTTCATAAAGCTCCTAGCCCTCAGCTCTATAGGAACAACTGCATAGTAGAAATTTCTCCAATAGGCTATCTCCTCCCCTTCCTGTAGGATATATGCATATCTAGCCCCTATGTCCTTAGCTGCTCTCCTGCCTACCCTCAGTGCCTCCTCAACCTCAATATACCTCTGGATGGCCTGATCCCTCTCCCTCTGCAACTCTACTGATTGTCGCCTAAATCGAGTCACATCTCTATCAAGATCATTGATCTCATCGGCCTGTCCTTCTACAATCTGTCCCTAGTACCTATCCACCAACCTATGGATCCTGTCTCTCCTCAGCCCTCTCTCCAACATCCCTCTCTCCAATATCCCTCTGTCCACCCCTACCCCTCACCACCCTCTTCGTTGCTCCTCTCCTCCATCTCCCTCCACCCTATCCTCATCATCTTCATCATCCTCATTATCGTCATCCTTGGTTGCCACTCGCTCATCTGGAGCTGTCAACCTCGATACTGGATGTGCTGCAAAATAAGCATCATACTTTGCATCTATACCTACAACAACTACATCCCTCAGTAGATCCCAAGGCATCAGAACCATCTGCTCAAACTATGTCACTGCAACATCATAAGACAAAATCGGCCCCTAGTGAGCTTGCTCCCACACTGTCCATGCAAAATCTCATGAATCGGGAGGCATGCTCTGCTGCCACCCAAAGTGCCTGCATACCCTACCAATTAGAAGCCTGTCTAGTATATAGGGTGTCCGCTCGATCAGATACCTGCTCCTAAAAACATATGGTAGCTCTGTGGCATCCTCCTCCCAATCCTCGTAGTCTAGATAGGGTCTCCATATGACACTATCTATGTCATCAATAACCCATCTCCAATAGTCCACCTTCCCAATCTATGGCTGGGAAGTGATCATACTGTATAAGTGTGTGTAGGACTATCCATGTCCTCTCCCTCTAAAGTGCACTGACCTAGTCATTGCAATGTGCTCATATGACCACACTTGTAATAGAGTCACCCCACAACCTAGCCCATAGCCACCGAGATACATAAACTAGTGAAGCTCATTATATAAATGTGTCAATACACACAATACCCACACATATCTAGTGTGCTATGTCACCAGTGTCTCCATAGTCTTCCCCCAACCAAAAACCATGCTTCGTGTTGCCCTATCTAGACAAAGGTAACCACTAATCACTCCTCCAACTACTACCGGTAGTTTGCATACAGTAGCTAGCATCACATCCCAAATGACATGACCCGATCTCATCTATAGCTCTGGGTCTCCAAAGACTCATCTTAGTGCATACCTGTTGCCCTCTTTGTCATACGACACCAGATTGCCATGGATGGGTATCCTTAGAATCCTGTAAATATCCTTTAACACAATTGACATCTCGCTAGTTGGAAAATGAAACAAACAAGTATCAGAGTGCCATCTCTCTGCTAGAGAAGTCAGTGATACTTTGTTCACCTGAATCTTAGGCAGATACATGATGTGTCTCAATCCCATACCCTCGACAACTACCCACTCCTCAAAGATCAACTCTAGTCATAACCTCCATGTCACAAGGAATCTCTCCCGTAACTCTATTTGGGACAAGTACTCCTGCATCCAATCAAACCAATCATGCCAATCTTTGTGGTACTCATGTCTATCACATAGTGCTACTTCTATCCTAGTGCTTATGTCTATCACATGGCGCTGCATCCTAGTGTATATGTTCATCACATTGCACTTGATCCTATTTAGAGGCCTTTCTTGAGTGTATCCTCTCAACAAATTATCCAATTGGCAACGTATTTCCATCACAAAATTATCAATTCTAGCCTATATCTCTTAGTTTGTCTCTATAGGCTGGGAGCCTTCCGTAACTATGGAGCGTAAAGTGTTGTATGTATGGCCACATGAATGGATGACCTGGCTAGAACTCTTGTGTTTAGAAGCCAAAAACCCTCTAGTCATTGGTGTAGGAGGTCGGACCTTTGAAGGCGCTCACATTTTTATGACTCTTAGTAGAGATACAAAGTTCACAATGGGGAGTTTTCATGGGAACTGATGCTTGGCTTCCTCAGAGAAGTGAGTGTCGAGGGTGGAGTGAGTGGGGTCAAGCATCTATGTATCTACTCTAAGTAAGAATAGCTAGGAAACCAAGTGAGTTCCATGACTATTATCCTTGCTAGCTTTAGAAAATGTCATAAAGGTGAATGATTGTCTTTGAGTCACACTTGGCCAATGTGTTTGCTATGCTTGATATTTTCTTTCCAAGAGTAGAGTAATAAACAATCCCCTCATTTTCCACATTTGTCAAATATTCTTAAGTCCAAATTATCACACCTTGCATAGTCAAAGTCCAAACCTAGTCCACCACATTTTCACCTCATGTTTCATAAGCCTAAGTTGTACAAGAATCCCAAGAAGTCAATCCACCATCCAATCAAGAAGAAGAAGCTCACCCAAGCCTAACTCATTAGACGCTGTAAGTTTTGGTATACCAATCACAAACTCTTGCTTAAACATAGGAATTTTTTGCACCGATATCATGATTATATTCATGGTCATAGCAATGAGTTTGATGTAAGTGAAGAACTAAGAGTCTATGCCCTACACCAAGGATCAGACTTGTCTTTCAACACCAACTATCATCAAAATCAAGGTGGTCGCATTATTTCATACAACTTGCCATCCGAGCCTATAACTTATTGAGTCATTCCCATCCCAAGGATAATATAGTCATCAATTTCTTCTAGTAATCATTATCACCTTTCTTTGATCTCTCATCATTAACATTTTCCAAGGACTTAGCACACCAATCCTCAAATAAAATCAGTCTTTAATCAATCATCCTCCAATCAATCATCCTTCAATCAAATCAACCTCACTCTAAGGTTTTATACATTGTGAAGTTTTATTTAGACCTCATCTTTAATCAATTAATCATTTGGATTTTGTGCCTGGGAAATAATCTTCCCCAAGTACCTTTGCCTAATCATTTGAGTCGATCAAGACTCCTATCCTATGTCTTTATTTTGCTTGGGATCATTAGTCCATCCCTAGTAGAAAGAGACTTTGATCATTATCCTATGGTCTAAATTTTACCCAACTTGGTCGACACCTTGTTTGTGGTTTTCATCAAATATCTCCCACCTAAAATCACTAGTACATTTGGCCTCAAATTTTGATGTCAGTTTGTTGGGATTTCGACTACAATTCATCGGACTGCCGACGAACAACACCGTCGAAAACTTGTAGTTGGACATTCTGACGGTGCTCAAGACCGTCAAAATTTCGATGGAGTCGAAGACTCTTCCGATGACTGCCATGACTACGCTTAGCTGTCAGTAAATCTTGATAAGTCATCAGAATTCCAATGCCTTGTAGGTAATGTTTTGATGGCTAAGGCATCAGAATAAATTGGAATTCCGATGGCCCCCTCACTTCTTGGCCATTGGTAAAACTCGATAAGTAATTGGAATTCCGATGGCCCCCTCACTTCTTGGCCATTGGTAAAACTCGATAAGTAATTGGAATTCCAATGGCAACCAGGGCATCCAAACTGATGAGGATGTTGTTGGTATTTTTGATGTTTATGTTGTGATTGTCATTGATGGACACACACTTGCATTGAGATCCTCTTTATATGTATAAGTTAGAGCACAACTGGTATTTTTTCCAACCGGTATGTTGTATTATAGTCTTTAGACTATTGATGTTTTGCAGAATGTGTCTCCTGGTCTGAAGCGGCATGTTGACCCCAAGCGGTTCGTGGATCCCAAGCGGTACGAGAGATTAAAGTGGGATAACACATTTTTACCAGTCTTCATTTTTGTCAAACCAACAACCGACATTTTGTATGAATCGGTAATACTCTGTGATGAGTTACCATCCATCGATTGTTTGACGGTGCTGACACATTAACGGTGCTTTTTGTGTCATAGTACCAAGTATGTCAAGGTTCATTGAACCTAGGAAATTATAATGTAATCCTATTGGACTGACATGAAATCATATTCCTTTATAAGGACATCATGTCTAGGGTTTTAGGTTGTTGATGAGGTCGCAGCAAAAAGTTTATGTTGTTGCTAGGGTTTAAGGTGGTTGAGGAGTTGGAAAGAATATGAATGTGTAGAAGACTAAAGTAATGCAAGAGTGCATTAAGAACGAGCTATCAAGGATCTAACCAAGTAGTCTGTGCTATTAGATAGATAAAACACTTGTTGATTACTCACATCTTTGACAAGTCTGTGGCCCTTAACCGGGTAGGCCCAAAAGCCTTTTTGTAAATCCTCTAACAAGGTGGTTCACATTTGTGGATCTAAAATGCTCTAGCAAGGTAGTCTTTAATCAGACTTATCTCCTAACAGAGATTGAGATTCCTAATAGGATCTATTCTGGTAAAGAAAATTGTAAGACCTTAACTGGTCTGACCTTAACTAGTCTGGTTCCTATTCTGCAGATAGTGACTTGTGAGTTCCATCTCACCGTGGTTTTTCCCATTTGGGTTTCCACGTCAAAATCTATTGTGTTATGGTGTTTGTGCTTCTATGGGTGAATGCATTATTAGCTATTTGGTTTGCATGTTTGTTAACCAGTTTGTCTATTAAACTATTTTACTGGTTTACTGTTAGTCTTGCAAAGTGTTTAAGTGCAAATATTTTTGGCATACTAATTCACCCCCCCTCTTAGTATTCATCAATTGGTATCAGAGACAACCTTTCTATAAGTTTAACCACTTGGAAAGAGATATGGGGGAATACACTTTGAGGGAACTTACCCATTGGCTCACTCAGTTGGAGCAAGCCTATGATGATCTTATGGTCAAATACAAGGCATCTCAAGCAAAAAAAAGAGAACATGCAGAAAAGCTGATGGAGCTATCTGAAAATAGTTCTTCAGATGAAGCAGACATGGAAGCCCTAATTGCTAAAGTAAATAAGTTGAATGAATCAAACTCCAACCTGAGAAAGGAGTTGGAAGGACTGACTATCTGGATGTGTCAAGAGCTTGAGAACTGGAGGAAAGCTGAAGATCTGGTGAAAGAAAGAGATCATGAGATCTCCAAGCTGAAACAAGAGATGAGTGCCCTAAATTCTCAACTCCATGCAAGAAAAGTAGAAAAGGAAGACATGCAAGGAGAACTGAACACTGCCATCTCTGAGAATGAAAACCTATTGGAAACAAATGCTACTATTTCCAAAGAACTCTTTGAGTCAAAGAAAATACTTGCTAAGTTCAACAAGAGTACTGTCAAGCTAGAGCAAAAGCTTGAATCTACCAAACTGGTCAAGAATACTAGTGGACTTGGTTATTCCGGTCATGAGGAAGGTGAGACCTCTGGTACAAATGCTGGAACATCAAAGAAACAACCGACATCAAAGGATAAAGGTAAGAAAAAGTTTAAACCTATTTGTGTCAACTATCTTAAAGAAGGACATACTGCAAATGTGTGTAGGAGTAAGGCTTACAACAATTTTCCTTATTTCCAAAATGATAAGCCTAGATCCTATAGATTTGATGGTAACTGTTATGCATCCAACAAGTATGGGCATAGAGCATTGGAATGCAGGTCTGTTATGAATAACATTGGAAGATATCCTTAGAGGACCCAAGGAGTTGGTCCTGAACCTTTTGTGAACCGGAATCACAACCGGTTTAATGCCTTCAATCATCAGCCAAGAAGCGGTGGTTATCAAGCAGCAACCAGATGGAGAGCAAATTGTATGATCTGTCATGGTCATGGTCACATTGCTGCAACATGCAGAAGAAAGAATGGAAACATGAACAATGGACCTTGGAGAGCACCTAGATTGGCCTGCTATCACTGCAATAAATCGGGTCACATTGTCATATTCTATAGATCAAGAAAGAACATATCTGATGATATACTGGTCACTCCGAAAGGAAACATTGATGTTGACACTGTTCAAGCAGACATGAACAAAACTTGGAAGAAGAAACTAGCGGTGTTACAAGAGGAACCTGTTTCTGTACCTAGTGTGGAAATCATGGAACCGGCAAACTAAGCTTCAAAAAGCTCAGGGGGAGAAAATGGTGAAATGTTTCGAACCCTCGGTTTACACCAGTAAAAGACCTTAACTGGTATGTGATACCTATTGTTTGGCAGAAGACCAGAAATGGTAAAAAGGCAAATTAGGGTTTACACCCTAATGGAGGAGCATTAATGATGGTAGGTGAGGAATATGTTTAAAATCATTTTTCAAATCATTTCTCACTATCAGTTTTTGAGCGAAGAAAAGTTTTTCAAAGAGCAGAGCGACGAAAAGGCGATTTGAGCAAAGATTTTGAGAAATTGAGAAACTGCGAAAGAGATTCAAATTCAAATTGGAAACGGTCAAGTGGAGAACACAAAGTGGTGATTCAACAACCGATGGAGTATGAAGTGAAGGAGAATCGACAAGCCCTAATTCCACATGTTTCAAAAGGTATTTCTCCAGTTCTTAATATTTCTATCATGGCTTCCACATCTCATACCAGTTCTAGTGCATCTGTCGAGTCTGCAAGTTTTATTCAACGGAAGTCCAAGTATAATGCCCTATCATAAGTTCCAACCGGTGTGATAGTAGAAGAGGGATTTTTGACTACATAGATTGCAAGATAGAAGACCTAGGGTCTCTAGCTATCCACACCCAGTTAGGTTTATTTTGTGGAAAAGATAAGAAGACCAAACCAGAGTTTAATATTTTGGAGAAGAAAAAGCTCCACAATGCTATTTACTTCCTGGAAGATTTCACAGAGGATCATATAAGGATCATTCTGAGCAGAGTCCATGGTGATAAGATGTACTTGGAGGGAACACATGACATCATGCTGCAGGGAATTCATGCAGTCACCGAATTCTACAACACAGGAGAAGTGCTAGCCCTAAGGATGGTGAGAAAAACTGAAATGTCCAAGCTCACCGGTTCAGTGAGCGACTCTTGAGGCATGACAGTCAATTCTATCAAGGATGATCTGGTGAAGTATGCATGTATGCTGATTGGATCCTGGACATTCTCAGCCAGTAGAATTAACTCTGTATCTGCTGCAGCAGTAAATGCCGCTTACTGTATGATAAAGGAGGATGCATCATTTGATCTGTGCACCGGTATGTAGAGACAACTCCTGTTGAATCTGAAGTTGATCAAATAGGATAATGCACTAAGGTTCAAGTTTGGACAACTACTGGTTGGGTTGTTCTTCTATTTCCAAGGCTACTTTCCAGGAGTAGGAGATGTCTAATGGTCTGGTGACCAACTGGTGACCGGGCAAATCAAGGAAAGCATTGAAGTAATTGGAACTGGCTACCCTGATGTTCTGAACAAGAATTTTGATGAGTTCAGAAGGAAAATGAGCCAAAGAGTGAGGATATCAGGTGATATCATCAATAAATATGAAGATGATATTTGCTTCACCATCCAAGTAGATAAATGCATAATGGAGGCTGTTGAGCCTGGATAGGAAGAAGTGGAGCCAATGGGCTATGAGGTGATGTATGATATGCTGGAAGGGTATGCCTCTACCCTTATTGCCTCACCGCTTGATCCTAAGGCAAAAAGAACCGACACCTACCTAGAGAGGATAGCACTGGTTGAGGAACCACCAAGAATGAAAGAAAAAGAACCGGCAGTAAAGAAGGCAAAGGTAGTGCCTACAGCATCAGCACTGGTTACTACTGCAACTCCAAAAGTGACCAAGCGGTCACCAACCAAGAAGAAATCGGAAGCAGCACCGGCTAAAGTGTTTGAGAGAAAGAGGAAGACAAGGAATACCTCTCCAGACTCAGAAGAAACTATGTCTGAGGAAAAGCCAAGAAAAACACGTCAAGCAAAGAGGAAGACAAAGAATGAACCGACATTATCTGCATTGGTAAATATAGACATCTCTTCCTACAAACCTTTGACACATTTTCAAAGAACAATAAAGAATATTAGGAGAAAAGTGCTAAATGACTTAATTGAGTGTTTTGACAACTTTAATGATTATGAAAAGGAAGTGGTTGAAAAGGAAATAATTCAGTATTTATGTGTTAATGACCGGTCACCCTCAGAGATTAAGTCTCAGACACTAGATTCTTTATATATGTCATTAGACAATAGATGATGCATTGCCATAGAAAAGGAATAGGAAATTAGGGAGAAAGTTTTTGCATAGTACTTTCCCGACCTGTCAAATTCTAAATTGTTTGATGTTATTGACCAAAATAAAGGACTCTTCTTCACTAGAAGAAGAAGACTCTAGCTGTTAGAAGGTAGAGTTGATGATTTTGAAAAAGACACTCATCTATATATGAGAACCATTTTCTAGACTCACAAAGCACGTCTAGCCAGCTGACAAGCTGAAAAAGAACCGGTTATATCCAAACCAGACAAAGTATTTGATGATGAAGGAAATCCAGTTGTTGAACCGATCAACACCATTGATGTCGATGCTCTGGACGTAGAGGATGTTACTCAGGAAACACCATCTGAGGTAATAGGACAGGAGAAATAGGCTAAACAGGTTGATAAGCAAGCCAAGGATAGACAGGAAGCGGAAAAGGAAGAAGCCAAGTAGAGGAAAAAGGCTGAAGAGGAGAAGAAGAAGAAGGATGAAGAAGAGAAGAAGAAGAAAGATGAAGAGAAGAAGAAGAAGAAAGATGAAGAGGAGAAGAAGAAGAAGAAATATGAAGAGGAGAAGAAGAAAAAGGATGAAGAAGAGAAAAAGAAGCAAGAAGATGAAAAGAAAAAGAAAGAAGAGGAAGATAAGGAACAAGAGAAAAAGAAGGAAGCAGAGAGGAAGAAGAAGGAAGAAGAAGATAAGGAATAGGAGAAGAAGAAGGAAGCAGAAAAGAAAAAGTCCAAGGAGGACAAGGAAGTGGAGAAGAGGAGAGAAGTAGAAAAGAAGAAAGCAAAAGAGGACAAGGTAGGAGAAGTTGAAAAGAGCACCCAAATGGAGACTCCGAAGGCAATCGGGAGTCAAGCCAAACCAGCTGATATCACTAGTCCTATCGATCTCTAGTCTGCAAGTGAAATAGAGCTAATGCAGAGCATCAAGGTAGCTCAAGAGCACCTTGAAATCATTCAAAGGAAGAAGGAGTATGATGTAATTCAAGCTGCTGTGGAAACTCTTACCAGTTTGATACCTGGTACAAATCTTCCCAACATTGATTCATCACTAGCTAAACTCAAGCTCCTGTGCACAATAGTGGATGATCAGGTGCAGACCCTTGAAGAGGCAGTAGAGGCTAATGTCAAGAAGGAGCATCAAAAAGCTCTTAATATAGCTCTGGTGAAGAAGTTGAATGAGCTCCGATCTGAACTAAAGAAAGAACAAAAGGATATAAGAGACATTCTAGATGAGGGGAATCTGCTACTCAGTAAGATCTGCCAACCCCATATGTTCTATGATGATGTGCTAGCTCAAAAGAAAAAACTTGAAATGGACTTGCAGTCCTACTTGAGTACATTCAAGCCACCTTATGATTCCTTTACAACTTATGGGCAAACCGTTCACCGGTTTCACATCCAGTCAGCAAAAATGGAACAAGAGATCAGCACTTGGTCTAGAGATTTGTAGGAGCTACAACTGGTTCTACTCCCACGATTGCAAATTCTTCAAAAGTGTTATCTGAACCTGGATGCCTTAATAGTTACATAGGAGATGAGCATAATTGATGCCATGGAAAAACAGGTCTCCCAGATGCAGATAGAGCAAGAAGTAGACACCTCCCTACTTGAGTCTTGGTCTTTGTCGATGAAACAATTCTTGTAGGACTTTAAATCTATTTTTGACAAGTATCATCCTTGTTGTCATAAACTTTTATTATTTTTTTAATATCAAATGAAAATAGGGTTGTTCAGCTGTACTTTGTCATTGTTGGCAAAGGGGGAGAAGAATTCTATTTGGAGAAGTATCTGGTAATCAAAATTTTGATTATATGCTTTGAATATCTCAATGTTTATGCTCTTTATGCAAAATTGTTATACATTTTATTGCCAAAGGGATAGTGTATATGCTTAGGGGGAGCAATTTTTCTAATGGCATGATTTTGTTGTAAAACACTTAGATGTCAAAATTTTATTTTCCTAAGTGTTGCCATCAATGCCAAAGGGGGAGATTGTTGGCATTTTTTATATTCATGTTGTGATTGTCATTGATCGATACACACTTGCATTGAGATCCTCTTTATATGTATAAGTTAGAGCACAACCGGTATTTGTTCCAACCGGTATGTTGTATTATAGTCTTTAGACTATTGATGTTTTGCAGAATGTGTTTCTCGGTCTGAAGCAGCATGTTGACCCCAAGCGGTTCGTGGATCCCAAGCGGCACGAGGGATTAAAGCGGCATAACACATTTTTACTAGTCTTCATTTTTGTCAAACCAGCAACCGACATTTTGTATGAACTGGTAATACTCTGTGATGAGTTACCAACCGACATTTTGTTATGAGTTACCATCCACCGATTGTTTGACGGTGCTGACACATTAATGGTGCTTTTTGTGTCATGTTACCAAGTATGTCTAGGTTCATTGAACCTAGGAAATTGTAATGTAATCCTATTGGACCAACATGAAATCAGATTCCTTTATAAGGACATCATGTCTAGGGTTTTAGGTTGTTGATGAGGTCACAACAAAAAGTTTATGTTGTTGCTAGGGTTTAAGGTGGTTGAGGAGTTGGAAAGAATATGAATGTGTAGAAGACTAAAGTAATGTAGGAGTGCATTAAGAATGAGCTATCAAGGATCTAATCGAGCAGTCTATGCTATTAGATTGATCAAACACTTGTTGATTACTCACATCTTTGACAAGTCTGTAGTCCTTAACCGGGTAGGCCCAAAAGCCTTTTTGTAAATCCTCTAACAAGGTGGTTCACATCTATGGATCTAAAATCCTCTAGCAAGGTAGTCTTTAATCGGACTTATCTCCTAATAGAGATTGAGATTCCTAACAAGATCTGTTCTGGTAAAGAACATTGTAAGACCTTAACCAGTCTGACCTTAACCAGTCTGGTTCCTATTCTGCAGATAGTGACTTGTGAGTTCCATCTCACTATGGTTTTTCCCATTTGGGTTTCCACATCAAAATCTATTGTGTTATGGTGTTTGTGCTTCTCTGGGTGAATGCATTATTAGCTATTTGGTTTGCGTGTTTGTTAACTGGTTTGTCTATTAAACTATTTTACTGGTTTACTATTAGTCTTGCAAAGTGTTTAAGTGCAAAGATTTTTGGCATACTAATTCATCCCCCCCTCTTAGTATTCATCAGATGTTGTATGTGCGATGGTTCGAGTGTTTGAATTTAGATGGCCCCGTCATTATGTAGCCGTCAAAATTTTGATGGCAACGAGGGCATCCATATTGATGAGGATGTTGTATATGCGATGGTTCGGGCGTCTGAATTCAGACTGTTGGCATATGCACACTCCAATGAGACATTGTATGTGATTGAAGGTTTTGTCATTGATGGTAACCTTACAATCCTATGGCACTAGCAAGGCATTATACCGGCAAGGTATTACACCGACAAGATAGTTCACCGACATCAGTAGATCACACTCTACATCGACACTCAGGACACCAGCACTGACATAGAAGAAAGGAAGTATACCGGCACAGAGGCCGATAGGATTTTGTTATATTATATTTTGTTTATTATTGTAAAACTTTGTAAGCCAACTTGGCATATTGTAAAATGACTCTTATATATAAAAGAGATCATTGTAGACATTTTGGAATGAAGTAAGGAAGTGAAGAAAATGATGTATGTGAAATATTAAGGCAAACCTATTATGCAAAATATAGGGTAAAGGTTTTATGTAAGAAGCAGAGCAGCAATCGGTACTGGATCAGGCATTATAGATGCTATTGTAAAGCAGTACAAGATATTGGATTTGTATAATCCACATTGTAAGTCAATGAGACTTCCTATTTGAGCAGTGAGCTCTAGACAGTTGGCCTTCCTGCATGTGCAGGCCCCTATTGTAAGTAATATTTTCTTATTGGCCAGTAAGTGGATATTGTGGGTCACAAATCCCATCGAGGTTTTTCCCACATCAGGTTTCCTCGTTAAATCCTTGTGTTATGGTGTGCTTTTTATGTGGATGTTCTCAATTCTATTTATTGCATTATTTCTTGCTTATCGGTACACTGTTATAATATGTTTTGCTTGTTTTAAGTTAAGAAATTCTGTACACCGGTTAGATACTGATTCACCCCCCCCTCTTAGTATCTGTGGGAATCCTAACAATTGGTATCAGAGCTTGGTCCTCTATTTTCAGAAGCCTAATAGCTTGAGGAAGATCTTGACACCGATAAAGATGGAAAATCTGATGAAGCAACTGGAAGAAGCTCTTTCATACTATGATGCAAAAAAATTGAAAAATATCAAACTAGAAGATGATTTAAGGGCAGCTTAGGATATCATTCAGGCACTTCAAGAGAATCTTACTATTGCAAGAAATAAGAGAAGAGAACTTTGTGAAAAGTTGCAAAATGAGAATGATGAAAAGGAATCACTTAAGGATCAGATAAGCAAACTTAAACAAGAGAACATGACAAAAAAGAATGAGATGTAGGATATGACTATGAGATTTTGTAAAGAGATTGAGGATATGAAGAATAATGAAGAAGAATTGACCAGAAGACTAAGTGATGCAGCAAATGAGAACACAAGACTTAGCTATGAAAATGACATGTTGAAGATAGATCTGATGCACACTCAGAATGACTCAAATGAAATGATGAGACAAAAAGAGGTCTTAGAAAGAGAACTAAAAACTGCAAATCAACATAAAGAAAAATTCAAGAAAAGCTCAGAGGAACTTGGCACTTTGCTGAAGAATCAAAAACCTAAAGGTGACACTTCTGGAATTGGCTTTGAAGTTGGTGAAAGCTCTGGTACTGGAAATACTCAGGATCATAGCAAACCGGTAAGACAACCTAATGCTTATAAATTCAATGGAAAATGCTTTAACTGTAATAAGTATGGTCATAGAGCAAATGAATGTAGATCTAGAAATTATTAGAATATCAACACACCCACTGGTCAATGTTCAAAATGCAACAAAGTTGGTCACAACTCTAAAAATTGCAGAATGAATGTGAGATGTTATGTTTGTGGAAGATTTAGACATTTATCTAATCAATGCAGAACACAAACCAACATAGGTTATGGGAAAACTATTCAGAAGAATAATGTAACTGTTATGCATGTAACAAGATTGGGCATATTGCTAAATTCTGTAGAAGCAAAGGATCACCGGTAGACAACAAAAGTTCTAGCTTGAAAGGTAAAGAAAAAGTTGAAGAGGTTAAGCAAGCATTCTCAAAACAATGGATTAAAAAGGCTGATCTGAATATTGGGAATACCCCTCCACCGGTAGAACCAGTCAATACTCCACTGACAGGATAGAGTAGTGCTCCATTGACAGGAAGTTCTTCATCTAATTGAAGAAAGTTTCCTTGAGGGTTTGGCAATCTAATGACACATGTGCTATTATTCCCTCAGTTGGAGATAAGAAGTTGGAAATTACTTATTACCGACAGACAATGTTAAGTGAACACTTAACCGGCATGCATTTAATGTGGTAGATGGTGAAAAGACACTATAAAATTGAGGTTTTGGCTCCATTTCATTTCACTGAGATTTCAAACCTACGAAGAGTGTGAAGATTTTGAGCTAAGGCATTTCGAGCAAAAGGAAAGAACACTTCAAGCAATCATCCATCCTAAAGGCAGAAAAAGGTATTTTATCATGGCATCCACTTCTGCAATTGAATATATAGCAAACCCTACTATTGTCAAAGTCATAAAAAGACCTAGGCTCATATTTCAATTAGTTCCTGAGGTAGCAAAGAAAGATGATACCTTAGGTGCTTTTTCCCAAATTTCTAAGGGATTTGTTTATGTTGAAGACCCCAAAATTTACATCCACTGCAACATTGAGGAACTAGGGGATGAAGAGATTAAAACCATGTTTAAAACTGTGATATGTTGTAAATTCGGCAATATAAAAGATGAACAAAAGATTATTGAAACCCTAGGATTTTCAGATATCCTTAGCATTCTTGAATTCTCCAAGGATGTGATTAGGATAGTCTTAAGCAGGGTTCATGGTGAATTTTTCTGGCTAGATGCAATCCACAAAATCACTAAGGAAGCTGTGAAAGCTATCATAGTGTTACCAACCACCAGTAAAAGGCCAGACAAAACTAAGAAGGTATCTAATGACCTAGTTACAAACCTAACTAGTGCAACATTCGACAAAAGGTCCTTAAGAGTAAATGATGTAACAGACATTAATGTGAGATTTATCAGCATGATATTAGGGTATAAGGCTACTCATGCAAATAGACTTAATTTAGTTTCAAGTTTATGCATTAAGAGTGCTTATGATATGGTCATTGATAATGCAAAGATTGATATATGTGAGTGGTTGAAGGATGAATTAATTGACAACTTAGGCAAGATTAAGAAGGACAAGAAAGGAACTTTTAGGTTTGGAAATCTGCTAGTATGTCTAATGCTACATATAACCAAATAGGTTCCTAGTATAGGCTACAAAGAACTTGGATATGATATACCGGTAGGTAAACAATTAACAAAACTATTCAATTACATGGGAGAAGACAAGGAAAACAATATCCACGATTTCTTTCAAGCATTAAAGGTCAAAATGAAGAAAAGAATCAGGTTATCACAAAAGATTGTTGACAAATATAAAGATGAAATATGCTTTGTAATCAAGAAGGATGAGATCTAGATGGAAGCAGTCATCCCTAGGACTGTTTGGGTAACAGAGATGGGCTACGAAATAGATGATCACATAATTGAAACTTATGCTAAAGCACTTCTGGAAGCCCCTAGAGAACCTAAGGAAGAAATATTTGGTAGTGAAGAAACTATTGAAAGCCAAATTCAATCAAAGAAAAGAGTGAAAAAGGTTGAGGAAGTTGTAGGAAAAGGTTCTAGATAGGCAAAGGCCATTAAAGAAGATGTGTCAAGGCAAACCAGTACAATAGAGGATGAGTTAGCAGCTCCACAACCTGAAAATCACCTATCACCAGTAGGTACTTCCTCGGAAAGTGACATGCCTGCAACTTTCAAGAGAGTTGTAAGGAAAAGAGATCCCTCACTGGCAACCACACCCACATCCAGGAGGACAAGACAAAAACAACAAGTAGTGAGATCTCCGGTAAGAAAGGCTACACCAGAGAAGAAGAAACTGACACCCAAAAAGAAGAAAAGGATAAATAAGGACTTGGCCCCTTTTGACATATTGTTGAATGAAATAATAGAGGAAGGGAAACTAAAAAATATAAAGAAAATATATGACACTCTGACAGCTGATGAAAAAGAACAAGTTGAAAATAGTGTTATATTGCATATGAATATGTATAAGAAATTTTTGATGGAAGTAGTAGATGAAGTTCCAGATGAACTGTTTAAGAGATTGGAAGCAAGAAGACAAGCAGTAATAGAACTGGACAAGAAAATAAAGATTGAAAAGGTATTTTTTGTATATCCAGTGAATTCACCCAAAGAAATTGATGACTTAATTGCTCAAGCAAACTGGTCAGTATTTTCTACTGCACACCGGCACATTGCTTTAATGGTTGGAAGAGTTAATGAGGTGATTGAGGTGACATAAAATGCATGGGACATTTTCCTAGTGGAAAAAGAAAAACAAGAAGAATACATGAGTCACAAACCTTTAAAGGTATATTAGAAAGAAAGGGACAAAGGTAAAGGTAAAGTTGGTGGACCACCCAGCATCAAGGTTAAAGACAACTTACCCCCACCTCCTTTTATTACTCCATCGGTAAAAAAAAAAGCTACAAAAGATCAACCGACAGTTGAAAGTATGGATGTAGAGGATGGTAATCCTAATCCTAAAGTCTTATATACTATGGATGTTGATACTCAAAAGATCAACATTGTGGTAGACAAAGATATAGCTGATAAAACTGAAATGGCTAGTGAGCCTCCGGTAGCTGAGCAAACTAATAACATAGAGGAGAAACCGATAGATAACAAAGAGCAAAAGGTAGAGACTCAGACTGAGACTGAGACAATGCAACAAACAGAGCAAGAGGCTCTAGAACAGGAACAAAAACATGAGGAAACACTGCCACCGACAATTGGAGAAGCAAAAAACCATTGCTTAGGGAAATGCAGACACAAACAAACCTACCAGAGGTCAATACAAGCTTGATTACTTCCACTGACGGTATTCAAAATGTTGGTTCATCATCAGGCTACAAATCAACTAATGTGACTGAGGTACTATTAGACTCAATTAAAAAGACAACAGATTGCAGCTCACAAGCTTATAAGGCAATAGATGACACCATACCAATTTTGAAGGTAATTGTTCCTAACTGTAATATAGACAATAAAGATTCTTTAGGGAAACTTGATACCTTGTGTAAATATATCACAGAAAACATAGAGAAAATAAAGGAAGAGACATTGAAGGATAAAGTAGAAATTGAAAAGCAGAAATTATTTGATGAGCAAATAAAGAAGTGTACTAGAGATTTTGACACACTTCTACCAGAATTGTGTAATTTATTGAAAGAGTACAAAACTCTGTACAAAGACACCTATAAGACAAACCTTTTGACTGTAGATATTGATAAGAAGATGACCAAGGTACAAGATGAAATCAACAAACTTGTAGATAATTTTGTTAACTCACCTGATACACTATCAGTTTTTGAACAAAAAATAACAAATTTTGAGGAAGTCTTACTTAAATTGGAAAGAGAAAAGGAGAGAATAGTGAATAAGGCAAAGCATCTGAGATTAAAACTGAGTCCAAGATTGGACTATCTAGCATCACTGTGGAAAGAAGTATCTGAGGCACTTATACAGGGACAGAAAACACCGACAAAGCATTTGTAGCATCTCATCGGTATAGCTAAGAGAACAAAGACAACAATAAGAGATAGTAAAATTTTTATGGAGAGTATAAACTTGATTTTGGCAGATCTATTTCAAATTGTAACTACCCAGTTGCAAGGTTGAACCTACAAACTCTACTGACATCTTGACAACCTTTGTCATTGATGCCAAAGGGAGAGTAGTGGAATGAGAAAATTCAATATCACAGGAATCATATGCTTAGGGGGAGCACACACATTTTTGGTAACATTTGTGGACTTCACATTTTTTTTTGGATACACTTTTTGAAATTTCTCATGAGTGTTGCCATCAATGCCAAAGGGGGAGATTGTTGGCATATGCACACTCCAATGAGACATTGTATGTGATTGAAGGTTTTGTCATTGATGGAAACCTTACAATCCTATGGCATCGGCAAGGCATTATACCGACAAGGCATTACACCGACAAGATAGTGCACTGTCATCAGCAGATCACACTCTACATTGGCACTCAGGACACCAGCACCGGTACAGAAGAAAGGAAGTATACTGGCACAGAGGCCGATAGGATTTTGTTATATTATATTTTGTTTATTATTGTAAAACTTTGTAAGCCGACTTGGCATATTGTAAAATGACTCTTATAAATAAAAGAGATCATTGTAGACATTTTGGAATGAAGTAAGAAAGTGATGTATGTGAAATATTAAGGCAAACCTATTATGCGAAATATAGGGTAAAGGGTTTATGTAAGAAGCAGAGCAGCAATCGATACTGGATCAGGCATTATAGATGCTATTGTAAAGCAGTACAAGATATTGGATTTGTATAATCCACATTGTAAGTCAGTGAGACTTCCTATTTGAGCAGTGAGCTCTAGGCAGTTGGCCTTCCTGCATGTGCAGGCCCCTATTGTAAGTAATATTCTCTTATTGGCCAGTAAGTGGATATTGTGGGTCACAAATCCCACTGAGGTTTTTCCCACACCAGGTTTCCTCATTAAATCCTTGTGTTATGGTGTTCTTTTCATGTGGATGTTCTTAATTTTGTTTATTGCATTATTTCTTGCTTATCGGTACACTGTTATAATATGTTCTGCTTGTTTTAAGTTAAGAAATTCTGTACACCGGTTAGATACTAATTCACCCCCCCCTCTTAGTATCTGTGGGAATCCTAACACAGATGACCCCATCACGGTTTAGCCATCGGAAGTCTGACGGCTACGAGGGCATACGCATCGACGAGGATGTTGTATGTGCGATGGTCTGGGCATTGACAAAACTCGATAAATCGTTGGAATAAATTGGGTGGGTGTTAGAATTCTGATGCCCCCTTACTGCTTAGCTATTGACAAAACTTGATAGTCATAAAAATAAATTGGGTGGGCATTAGAATTCTGATGCCCTCTCACTGCTTATCCAACAAGGATGGTGTCAGACATACAACATCCTTGTCAGATGCTTGGTGGATGGAAAGGTTTTCACTTATTGACCAATATGATAAGACCAAAGATTCATTATTCTATATCAGCCAACCAAATGACAATAAAAACAATTTGACAATCTAATCATGCAACGGTTCGAGCGTTGAATGATCGGTGGATGGAAAGATTTGAACTGATTGACCAATACAATAATACTAAAGATTCATTATTTTGTATCAACCAACCAAACGACAATAAAAACAATTTGACAATCTAATCTTTCCCCTCAAAGATCAACCTCAAAAAACCATGTATGATTGAAGAATGTGTCCCACGTTAAGTTCTTCAATCCCATCAATAGCCACCCATAGGTGGCATACCATAAGATGGCATGGGAGGTATTCCCATTCCACTCATACCTAGCTGAAAGCAACCTCCCATGCCCACTCCCATGCTAGGCATTGGAGGTGCTGTCAAAGCAAAGGGGAAGAAGCTGAGCATACATATTGTGTAAACAAAATAGGCACATATTTATTTCTACAGAAGATTTAAAATGTTTATTAAAGAGAAACTTAAAATATTCACCGAATCATCAGAGTATATCAAGAACCTAAAGTAGGTATGGAAACACAAAGTCAATCATATTATTCATTCAGGCAAGTTCCAAAGCCATATCTACTTTGATCAAGTCATATCATATGAACAACCATGAAGTAAAGAATTCTTTCTTGCCCTGCAGTTCCAAATGCAAAAGTAAGCCCCATTTCAATGCCCCAATCCAAAATGAAAATTCAAAATATACTTTAGCTTGTGAGAGAGAACAACCAACTATATGTTTTACCAATTGTATACTTGTTCCACAAAATACACTAGCAATTCCTCTGCAAGTTCACGATCACCCGATTGAGAACTAGTTTCCATTGCATCCTTGTAAAGATTATCCTTTTTAGACACTGCAATATGTTAGCACATAATTTTTCTTTAATTTCCTGAAAAATGCTATTTTTCTATAATTTCCTTAATTATTCTCTTAAAAATGCGCATGCTATTTTCTATAATTTTCTTAATTATGCTCTTAAAATGCTATATTCTGTAAACAAAATAGGCACATATTTATTTGAATTTTTAAAAATCGTTAGTAGAGTAGAACAAGTGCTCCTTGAGGCTCAATTAAACAAAATGCATACCTGTTGAGCAACAAGATCTTTCTCTTCTTTCTCCTTGGATTTCTCTTCTTGGACAACCTCTAACTTGTTCCACAAAATACCTGTTCCACAAAATACACTAGCAATTCCTCTATAAGGTCACGATCACCCAATTGAGAACTAGTTTTCATTGCATCCTTGTAAAGATTATCCTTTTTAGATAGTGCAATATGTTAGCACATAATTTTTCTGTAATTTCCTGAAAAATGCTATTTTTCTATAATTTCCTTAATTATGCTCTTAAAAATGTGCATGCTATTTTCTATAATTTCCTTAATTATGCTCTTACAATGCTATATCTTGTAAACAAAATAGGCACATATTTATTTTGAATTTTTAAAAACCGTCAGTAGAGTAGAACAAGTGCTCCTTGAGGCTCAATTAAGCAAAATGTATACCTATTGAGCAACAAGATCTTTCTCTTCTTTCTCCTTGGATTTCTCTTCTTGGACAACCTCTAACTCGTTCCACAAAATACCCATTCCACAAAATACGCCAACAATTCCTCTGCAAGTTCACGATCAACTGATTGAGAACTAGTTTCCATTGCATCCTTGTAAATATTATCCTTTTTAGAGAGTGCAATATGTTAGCACATAATTTTTCTATAATTTCCTTAAAAATGCTATTTTTCTATAATTTCCTTAATTATGCTCTTAAAAACGTGCATGCTATTTTATATAATTTCCTTAATTATGCTCTTAAAATGCTATATTCTATAAACAAAATAGGCATATATTTATTTGAATTTTAAAAAAATCGTTAATAGAGTAGAACAAGTGCTCCTTGAGGCTCAATTAAGCAAAATGCATACCTATTGAGCAACAAGATCTTTCTCTTCTTTCTCCTTGGATTTCTCTTCTTGGACAACCTCTAACTTGTTCCACAAAATACACTAGCAATTCCTCGACAAGTTCACGATCACCCGATTGAGAACTAGTTTCCATTGCATCCATGTAAAGATTATCCTTTTTAGAGAGTGCAATATGTTAGCACATAATTTTTCTATAATTTCCTTAAAAATGCTATTTGTCTATAATTTCCTTAATTATGCTCTTAAAAATGTGCATGCTATTTTCTATAATTTCCTTAATTATGCTCTTAAAATGCTATATTCTGTAAACAAAATAGGCACATATTTATTTGAATTTTTAAAAACCGTCAATAGAGTAGAACAAGTGCTCCTTGAGGCTCAATTAAGCAAACTACATACCTATTGAGAAACAAGATCTTTCTCTTCTTTCTCCTTGGATTTCTCTTCTTGGACAACCTCTAACTCGTTCCACAAAATACCTGTTCCACAAAATACACCAGCAATTCCTTTGAGAGTTCACGATCACCCGATTGAGAACTAGTTTCCATTTCATCCTTGTAAAGATTATCCTTTTTAGATAGTGTAATATGTTAACACATAATTTTTCTATAATTTCCTTAAAAATGTTATTTTTCTATAATTTCCTTAATTATACTCTTAAAAATGCGTATGCTATTTTCTATAATTTCCTTAATTATGCTCTTAAAATGCTATATTCTGTAAACAAAATAGGCACATATTTATTTGAATTTTTAAAAACCGTCAGTAGAGTAGAACAAGTGCTCCTTGAGGCTCAATTAAGCAAAATGCATACCTGTTGAGCAACAAGATCTTTCTCTTCTTTCTCCTTGGATTTCTCTTCTTGGACAACCTCTAACTTGTCCTTAACAAGCTCATCAATTTTTTTCATGTATTCTCGAATGAACTTTGAAAAATAAATTCTTTGAATATTAGCTATTTAATTGTGCAGAAGATTTAAAATGTTTATTAAAGAGAAACATTCATAGAATCATCAGAGTATATCAAGAACCTGAAGTAGGTATGGAAACACAAAGTCAATCATATTATTCAGCTAGACAAGTTCTAAAGCCACATCTAGTCTGATCAAGTCATAGCATATGAACAAACATGAAGCAAAGCATTCTTTCTTGCCCTGTAGTTCCAAATTGAAAAAGTAAGCCCCATTTCAATGCCCCAATCCAAAATGAAAATTAAAAATATACTTTACCCTATGAGAGAGAACAACCAACTATATGTTTTACCAATTGTATACCTATTCCACAAAATACACCACCAATTCCTCTGCAAGTTCATGATCACCCAATTGAGGTGAGGAGGCATCGGGATACCATATATCGATGAGAGAGCATAGAAAGCTAGAGTTGTACTCATCAGCAGAAGTTTATACTGATCAAGGAACAAAGTTGAGGAGAATTGATGCATTAGAAAAAACTATATTGATATGACCCATCGACATAGTAAACACTAGCAGCAGCAGTGGAGAATTGTCTTGCCGATAGCCGATGAGGGTATCAGTAAGACTTATACCGATAAGAGTGGCAAAAAGAAGAGTGCATTGGTATAGCCAAAGAGATCAATATGTGTTACTTTGAGCCACCCCGATGCCCAAAGAAATCATCGGTGAAACATATACCGATGGAGCATACTCTATCAGGAAGACTTTGCTTATCGATATGTTTCATTTTGGATTACCTCGATACCTGATGAAGGAGCGAACTGATTAAGTGGAGTGAAGACACTATTGAGAAGACTCATGGTGATGAAGTTGGTTGCATCAGTATAGCCAAAGCGATCGGTATGTGTTACTTTGAGCCACCTAGATGCTCGAAGAAATCATTGGTGAAATATATACCGATGGAACACACTCTATCGGAAAGACTTTGCTTATCAATATGTTTCATTTTGGATTACCCAGATACTCGATGAAGGAGAAGACTAATTGAGTGGAGCGAAGACACTATCGGGAAGACTCATGGTGATGAAGTTAGTTGTATTGGTATAGCCAAAGTGATTGGTATGTGTTACTTTGAGCCACCCCGACGACCAAAGAAATCATTGGTGAAACATATACCGATGGAACATACTCTATCAGGAAGACTTTGCTTATCAGTATGTTTCATTTCGGATTACCCCGATACCCAATGAAGGAGCAGGCTGATTGAGCAAAGCGAAGACACTATCGGGAAGACTCATGGAGATGAAGTCGGTTGCATCGGGAAAATCTATGCTGATGGTGAAGCCCATCAGGAAAAAAATGCCTATCACAATAACACTAAATGAGCTCACTCGATGCCTGATGAGAATATCGGTTTGAGATATACCGATGAGGAGGAGAAGGAGTCATCAGCTTAGGGTATCCCGATAAGAGAAAGTAAGATGTCAAAGCAGATAAAGGGGTGTTCAAAGAGCACCAAAAGGGAAATATTCATCGGGGAGACATATGCCAACGAGCCGTTGTCATATCAAAATTCAAAACCAAAATTTTTAAAAGTCTTTTATTTAATACTTGTAGTAGATATGCATCTATGGTTCGCATGAGGAAAATTTTATGAGAAGTTCATTATTGAAAAAGAATACGGTAGAACTAGAAATTGCCTTGTCTAAATACTGCATGGTGAAAGAAGAATACACAGATAGTGTAATACCCTGAAATTGGTCATCTAAACCATGGGCACCTAATCTCGACAACATCACCAAGGTCCTAACCAAAGGCAATTAAACCAATCTTGAGCACATAATTAATTCTTTAATCATCAAATGTCACATGGCAAATCAATACTCAATATTAATTAAATATTTATTTAATTAATTGAATCATTCCAAGAATATCTTTTTGATCAATTATCTTATTTAATTTATTAAATATCTTAGCATATTTAATTAATTAATAAATTTGTTGTTTAATCATGCAAAAGAGGAATTAATCGCAAAGCAAGAGTTAAATTGAAAATAAAATAAAAGAATTGAATTGAGAGAAATCAAACTTGAGATATTCTTCTAAATTAAGAGAACTTGAAATTTGAAAAGCAATTAAAAGGAATTTAATCATTCTCTAAAATTGGAACTCAAAGATTTTGAGAAAAGAATTTCAGTTGCATTGAAAAGACTCTTTTCTTGAATAAATCAGAGAATTACCTATTTATATCTCAAGTGCATGGAATTAATTAAATCTTATTTCTAATTCAAACTCAACTTCTTTTCTGAATGCATTTCAATTAAACTATAGTTGGAATCTATCTCAAGGTTAACTGAATCTGATTTCTCAATTATTTCAATTAATTCTAAATTGTGCTTTTTCTTGGTCTCTCTTGTGATTCTCTATAAATTCGGCCTTCAACTCTCATTCAAAACACCCTGGAGATTTATTATTATACACTTTTTGCTCTGGAGTCATTGAATATATTGTTCTTGCTTTTTGAGATTATTGCATCTTAGTTTAATTTCTTTTTGCATATTTAGTTTATTCATATTGCTTGAATCCATATTGCTTGAATTATTCATCAATATTGCATTCATTTAGCTTTATCTCACACTCATATAGATTAAATCCTTCGTCTTGGTGTAGTCTAGTCACTAGTATTGTTTATACTAATCTGAGAGCAATTCTATACTCACATCTTTTAGAAGGCAATTAGTGGATTTGTTATGGTTTTCATATTCATTGTTATATCTTTCTAACCATACATGTAATGACTTAATTGAAGTGTTGTGTCTTATGACTATCAAACTTATTCCACTTTTTCACACACTCAGATAGAACACATTGTGCCTTTGAAAAATAGAGCAGAGGATTGTAATTGCATAAATGGAAGCTTCGAGTTCAATAGGAAAGAAGAGGGCGGCCAAGAGCCCTGAATCTAAGACAAAGAAAAGAAAAAATGAAGAGGTGCCTCCAGTCAGGAAGTTAAACGAAGACATGATAGACCAAATGCAGGCACCCGACCCAAAATCTAGAAGGTTGAAGCAACACCTGCCGAGGAGAGACCAATTAGAAGACAAGTATAGAGAGGTTGAAGATGTCTTGACCAAGGTAAGGGGACATGGGCTATTTATGTTCCAGTATTTGAGAAGGAGAAAGGAGATGCCACTCTGCATTCCTTGGATGACAAATTTAGGTAAGCTAACAGTCCCCAATTTTTTTGTAGACATAAGATTGCTAGAGGTTTTGGTGAGGAATTATAATTCGGTGAAGAAGTGCATTCAACTCCCAAATGGGGAAGCATTTATTAGATTTTTTGTGGGTACCATAAATGAGGCTTTCAATTTAGACCCCAGTCCTGATAAGCCTTGTCCTTTGGGGAGTTGGAGGAAGAATACCTCAGAATGGACACTACATATATCAGGTGGAAATTTGCCATTCACAAGAGGCAGGTAGGAAAATTAATAGAGGAAGATGGGCCACCATTAAGCATTGATTTGTTCATACACTAGTTGCAGTACACATATATGTCGTCTAGGCAAGTAGGAGGGGTGGAGGTGCTTAATTTGACAAGCACTAGGCCACTAGTGTTAGCCTCTGATATAAAAATGTATGAACCTAGGCCTTTTGACTATGCAACATATCTAGTGGAGAGGTTGCACAAAGATTTTTTAAACCTTAGGGATGATACTCATCCCAATTTCAAATTTTATTCGCTATTGATGCATCTAGTGTTATTTTATGGAGATGCAAAGGGATTTTGGCCTGAGGGCCTAAAATTAAATACCAAGGACAGGGAAGGTGAGGAGCAACCCATCCAATTTTGGACATCACTTTGGGATTCTTGATATATGAGATCCAACTATATTAATTTTGAAGAACTTATCATGATACCATTGTACCGAATGTATGGGATTTAATGTGAAGGGTCTATCTCTGACGAGATCAAGAGGTTCCTAAGACCCAGGGATTATGATGAAAGACACATTGTTGATCATAACTGGGAGGACTTGTTTTTGAATAAGGATTTTGCATGTTTTAGAGTATATGGATTTGAGGGGAGCCCCTACATGCTGCCAAAACTAGTACTAGACATAATAGCTTATCAAGAGATTGTGAGGCAATTGAGTGTGTCCAATGCTAAACATTTTGCAGATATGTGTAAGCAAGCTTTCCTGCCCGAGACACTGAGTTTTGGTGATTTCACCATAGTGTCAACCAAAGATTATGAAATAATTGATAAGAAGATGATAGAAGAATACAATTTGTATGAGCATTATGCTAGGAAAAACTATGATCCTAAAGGATACATTCAATCTTGCAAGAAGAGCCAGAACTTGGGAGGTTATCTGCATGTCAGTATTGAGGCTGAAGATATTTTTAGGAACATGGAGGATGCAAAGGCCAAAGAGGTAATTGATCAACTGGCAAAAAAGAGATGGAGACTCAAGGAAATTGAAATCGAGGAGGAGGAGATGGAAGAAGAGCCAGACATGCAAGGCCAAATAGAGATAATATTAGAAGTTCATGCTAACTCTCGGTTAGAGGAGTTTTCTGCTATTGTTGCTGATGATGTTTTTATTCATTCCAAAGAATTTAAAACATTCTTGTACAATTTTAAAGGGAAGAAATTGAGGGACTCTATTCCCAACATAATGCCTGATAATGAGGCTTAGTTGTTATAGAAATTAAAAGAGGAAATTGATGTAGAGATAACCACAATGACCCCTCAAAAGGGGAGGCAACTACTTACAGAGGCTGGGGTGATTTTGTTTCTCAGATGCGACCTCAGTGCTTCTTTTATCTTTGACAGTTTATTGCATTTAGAAAACAAGGAATTCAAATTGGATATACAAGGTGTAAATGATGTATTTATTGGTTCAATATTTGATCAGGATGAGGAATCTTTGAGGTTATGGGCTTTGTATCCTCCCCACAAGAGACCAAAGATCATTGATGTTGACAAGGCCTGTGGCCATATGATGAAACTAAAGTTGGTGAAATTGATCCAATTGTTTCTGCTGATATCAGAGTGGATATTTCAAAATTCAATAAAGCATAGATGGTTAGAGTAGTGAGGGAGAGGAACTAGTAGAAAGCATTGTATGAAGAAATGCTAAGGAGAAGTGGGCAACAGGTGCCAATGGTTCTTACTTTGAATAGCTCTCAATGGAAGAAAAAATGCAAGGAGTTGCAACAAGAAAATAAAAGGATATTAAAACAAATGCAAAGTGTGAGGGAAAATACTGCTAGTGTATTACCAACTAAAACATTTGAGGTTTTACAAGGCTTTCTGAAAGAATTCTGGACAATGTTTCAAAAGAACATGGAAAATGCAGTTTTAGACAACAAAATTTCAAACAGATTGGGAACAAGGTTGCATGATAAAACAAGGGCCAAAGTGGAAACAAAAGAAATTGAAAAAATAAAGAGGTTGTTGGATAAACACAATAAATTTGATGAACAATTACAATTTGAATATGATGAATGTAAAGATACTGTTCAACATGGTTTCCCATAGTTAACTGATCAGAAGGGTGAGCTAAAGGATAAATATGTATGGATCTTAGAATGCCATAGTCTTCTCAATGCCGCCCTTGATATTGCCCAAATTGATGGAATTGAATTGAAAGAGATTGTGGAACAGATGGAAAACTTTATCACGTTGGAAGTCATTGTCAGGGATATCATCCACGAGGTAGACACATATAAGTCAGAGAAGTACTTGGAGCATATCCAGAACTACGACAAGATGCTGGGAGACCATACCTAATTTTTAAGTTGGAGCCTAGAGTCATGCTTTTCTATGTTTTTATAATATGTTCATATTGTAAAGACAATTTTTAGGAAGTTAGTTTTTAGTTAGTTTTTGTTAGTTTTAGTTTTAATGAAAGGGTATGCCCTTTCACTTTCAAACTAAATCTTCATCTATAAATGGAGGATCTTTTAGAACAAGTGGGGGAGATACCTTAAGTTTTATGATCTTATCAAGACAATTTTATACAACACTTATGTAGTTTGTTTTCTGGAAATATCAAAGTTGATGGATGATACATATTGAAATCAACTGGTTTGATTATCTATATTCAATATAAATTTCAAGTGTTATTCATTCTAAATGGTATATGATTTTCAATTGATTGATTAGTTCCAGGTGATAAATTTATTTTATTAGATTGTGTCAATGTGATATCTTATGCTATTGTGATTGAGACTAATTTCTAGTTTGAGCATCAGTTTGAAAGGTTGGTTGGCAAGTTTCAAATTGTCTTATTGGTCTTTTAGAATAGAGTTAAAATTCAATAAGACTAACTACATTTTATATTTCAGTTACAATCCATATAGATTCTTTTGATGTGATGGTCTTATTTTGAAAACAAGTTATTAAAACTATCTCCATGGTTATACATAGGATCTTTTGTTGTTGATATGATCTAATTAAATTAGGTATTTTCAGAAGCAATCTTCATCAAGGAATCATACTTTTAATTTATATAGGTACAACTTCATTAACATTTATAAGTAAGCATTTCATAATTTTCAGCAAGCAATAAATATAACTAGACAAAATTCAAGAATCATTTGCCTCAAAAATTCGCTATAGAAAAGCCTTTAACCAGAATTCAAGAAGTTCATGTTTCTCAACCTAATTGAAATTGAAGATCATTACAAAACTATTCAAATGCTAAATTACATCCCACTTTAACTTAAATGAAAGAACCAATAGAGAAGTTCCTCTCACCCTCAAAAAAATCCCTATCTGATCAAAGTTATCGTGCATATCTATAGATTCTCAAATCCTATCATAATCTTCCTCTTCTACATAAATTTCATTCAAAGCCTCATTAACAATAGCTACATTGTTGCTCTATACTACAACCATGTACGACTTCACAAGATGAATATGTCCAATGTGGATAACAAATACAATAAAACAAAAGATAGTCATGAAATTTTTCCAAACCAAATAGCTACTAAAGAGAACATCTAGAAAAACTTAATACC
Source organism: Cryptomeria japonica (assembly GCF_030272615.1). NCBI lineage: Eukaryota > Viridiplantae > Streptophyta > Pinopsida > Cupressales > Cupressaceae > Cryptomeria > Cryptomeria japonica. The sequence continues at coordinate 270,835,276 of NC_081406.1, forward strand.
CAAGTGAAAGACATCTCGATAATCCTAAAAATAGTAACATAAAAAAAGAGTTTAGAGCCATACCTTACGCATGATGTCAACCACTAGTGTGTGGTCTACCCTAAGGGCAAGGACATTCAAGTGGTCATTAATAAGATCTAGGTGTCCTTACAAATAAAAGTGTACAACTTTGTAGTACAATTCAACCTTGGCCACTTTAACTACAACATATTTGAATTGCATATGATCCCATGCCTCTAGAGAATGGTTCATGATAGTAGTGGAAACATTATCATATTCATCATCTTGAATAGATAAATATGTAAGTTCCTTCCAGTGCTGCTACTCATCACAAACACGGATATGAGTTCATCAAAGCGACCCCTGTTTTGATAGTAATCACTGACCTCTTCCAAGTCATCCACCTGGAACAAAAAATAAATGTCAGAATCACAAAAAATATAAATTTCTCACCTTTACAGTTACACATAAAACTACAGATGAACCTTCCCAGATTATCATGAAAAAAAACCAAAAAAAAAAACCACTTGTGGTGTTGTTGTTCATGTTGGCTCTGTTGGACCCTGCAATTAAGATTCAATATACATTATTCAATAAGATTAACTGTGCAACATAATGAAATATTGAAAAGTGTGTTATCTTATTGAGCTTTTCTTGGTTTCAAGAATAGTTTAATATTCTCTACTTAACAAGGCCAACTGCGTGAAGGTGGAAGCTCACTTGGCCCCTCCCCCCCTAACATCACTCTAAATTCCCCGTTAACATCTAACATTCATTCATTGTTTCACCCATTAACAAAATATAACATTCATTCATTATCACATAACGTTCAATAATACATAACATTCATTAACACTCATTAACATGCAACATTCATCAATATTAATTAACACATATCATTCGTGAACATTCATTAACACATAAAAATCAGTCATTATCAAATAATGTAGATTACAATCATTTTTTAAAATTTTTTTGAAGCTATGAAAAGTCTAAGTGGACCATCATTTTCTTCATCACTTCCCCCCTCTTCAGTTGTTCTGCCCTCTATTCGTGATCTCTATGTATGCCTAGTCCTCTTCTGAGGACGAAGACACCGATGCAAAGGGGGGTCCTGTACAATAACAAAGAGTTACAAGTATTTCATTAATTTAAAGAACATAACCATGGCCTTCTTTACTTGATGGGGCCACATAATCTTTGAAATCATTTAGTCTAGCCTCAACCTCAACATGTTGAACACCTCTAGATCCTCTGGAGTTGAAATACAAAAGGTTACATTAATCAATACACCAATTGCAATTAAATATGTTTAAATGATTAACAGTGGTCCTCTTTACTTGACTGGGAAACATCATGTTCCTAATGTTGTCTACCTGGATCATACTCCACTTGGTCACCATTGACTACATGCTCTAAAATATTAACAAAAAAAGTTACATTAATTTCTACACCAATTACAATTTAAGATGTTTATCTGTATTAATAATTACATAAAAAAATTTGAATAGCAAATGAATACCTCCACTACTGGGATGCACATCCGGACCTTCATGTGGAGGTTGTGTTCCACGATTATCAGGCTACATTCCAATGTCATGCGCATTGTTATAATTGCTTGCTTAATTAAAATAAATAAGTTCACTTTATGTTGGAACTTAACATTAAATAGATTATTGGTAAGGTATTCAATTTGAAATTATTTTCATATAGCTTATTTGCCTGTGTGACAGATGCACTAGAATCTCATGTTTGCCCACTCAATTCTCATAGCCATTCAGCCACAATTGTATAGCCTTGCTGGTAGGCAATTCTCTTGTCATCTTCAGTGGGTGCTCTATTGGATTCAGAGCCCTGCATTTTTGCTTAGTATCGTGAATTTTGCTTGTATTGATTGCTCAAAAAAAAATTGTTTGCAATTTATAAATATTTTGATGCGATATTTCATTTACTGAATCTTACAATTCCTACGACAAGTTTCATATAACCACCAGAGCCGAGTTTGTGTTGCCCGTTCTTTTCTTGTCTTGCCTTGGTTGCCTTTGACGTGTCACTTAGTCTATAAAAAGTTTTAAATATGTTAGATTATATAAATATAAAGAGTAATTAGTACATAATTACATTCTTAATAGTATCACATACCTTCTTCTGGCGTCTAGTGGTAGATTTCCTTTTTTCCTTTCAACTCTCTCCTTTGCATCCAAAATCAGGTCCTTCCACTCCCTCTCTGGAATCATGGGGAGACACTCGTACTTTACGTTCTTCTCTAAATGTGTCTTGTACTGGTCCCTCACATACTTTAGATATGTGCCAGCTTTTTCAAGGAGCTTGGTTTTGTCGAGTGTGTCATTTCCAAACAACTCAATCATACGGTTTGTGAGTCCATCTTTTAACCTATTTTCTTGGTCATTCCACCTTTTCAGCAAAAAGAAACCTATTAGATTCATAAATGAATTGAAGCTACCTTTAATATAGTTCAAGAAATGGATCAAAGAAAAACTATTCTAGAAATGATGTAAAATAAAAATAGTGGATTAGGGTTAGTTCACATATGATGTTCCACCTTTTATGTATGGTGGGCCCAAACATCTGCAATGCAATGCCATTAAGATTTTTATAAAAATATCATTTCCTGCAAAAAAATCATGGGATAATTAGTCCAAAATGAGTGATCAGTAAGTAAATTACAATTACACTATATATAATAATAATTTTAAAGTACCTGGAACCTTCTATATCTTCAAGAGAATCAATTCTTCGTTGCTTACCACCAATGTGGTCTGCGATCTTCTCATACTAGCAATATGAGAAGATCCAGAAAATGATGGTATGGTATCACTAGTATTCACCTCTGGCGCATCCTCATGTGCATCTCCTACTGCAAAAAATGAATCCACTATGAAATTCCCCCAAGAAAGAACACTTCAAGGGAAATATACACATAACAAAAGAGAGAGAAACAGAGGGATCTACCAACGGTGGGCGGGTCAACATGACAAAGAGTAGAGGACGTCTGCATGTTGCATGTTACCGACATTGCAGTTGGCAATAACCTCGAATGAGGTGGCCTTTCCATAGGAACATTGGCAGCACCTGAAGAATAATACATTATATATATGAAAATTGCAAGAATTGTAAACAAGGATTAACCTTTATTAAGAGTTGTAAAGAAATATGAACCTTTATTAAGTGTTCGATACTAATCTTAATGATACAAAAATATGAAGGAGAATAAGGAAGGTAGGTTTTGATGCAGGACAAAGGTATGCAAATTTGTGACAAGAGGGAAGTGTAAGTGATAACATAGTATAGTCCTTACAAAAGATAGTCCATGGAATCTATTTATTTAGATTGCTTCAATGTGCTATCTCATGTTGTCTTATTGGTCTTTGTAATGTCCCTACTTTGAAATATAATTTAATAATAGTAAATTAAAATACAAGTGATCAGATCAGATCAAATGAGAACTTCTAATTGTGCAATTAAATTCTTTATTAACAGTTTAATAAACTATTATTATAATCATATATACACACAAAACTTATTATTATTCATTCTAAAGAGAGAGAAATAGTATAGACAGGGAAAGGCCTATGTAAATAGCACTATCATTAAAAAAGAAAGTTCACAAGTCCAAAGGAGTAGTTTTAATGTATAGAACATGGTCATCACCTGCACTACCTGCAATACCTTGATCATGTCCACCAGGTTGGTGATCACACACGAAATTCTGTAAAAGCAACATGTACATATTTTAGTTAGTGACATAAAAGAGTATAAAGTATAAACCATTATTGAACTTTTGTTATAATTAAAGCTTTCATTACTTCTTACTCGCATTTTTTCTGCTGCTTGCATCAATTGATTTAGCCTATCTTTTATCTCATCAGTCTGAGGGGTCATGCATACCAAAGCAACAATCTCTTTATTAATTTTTTTGATAGACATTTTTATCACTTTTATAGGTTTTGTGGAAATTGTGTAGTCCTCATCGCTTAATACTGTGCTGAGGTGTTGATGTAAGGGAGGTTCCTTTCCCTTTCCCTGAACATCCGTCTATGACAAGAATATTATTAACACTATCAAAATTACTCCAAAACACTCAAGAAAATAACATAATAATGTAACAATTTGCTTCTATCTAATTTGTAAAATTACAATGAGGTTTACCTGCTTGGTAGAAGTGTCGGGACCTACATCCCTATCTATGCTATGTGATGGATCTAGGTCACTCTGTGATAAAGAAAAAATATAAACACATTAGCGAAATGAAACCAATAGACTTAGAAAAAAAACTTAAAAATAAGATGGTATATTGGAGTCATTAATTGGAGGTTGGTTTAAATGGTATATAGTACATACCACCCCCATGTTAGTAACTTTGTTTGTATCTATATGATTCAAATTGTAATCGATTAGCAGCTCTTCCCCTGCACTTATTGATTTTATCTCACATACGAATACACGATTTCCCTCATATGCAATTGGGTTGCTTATTAGTTGACCAAGGTCGCATACTATTTATAAAATCTGCAATATTCCCTGTTGCTTTTGGCCTTCCATCAATGTATACTGTAGTACCCCTACCCTAGTCAGCTTTGTAAAATCGGTTTGACCTTGGTTGACTTTTTATGTGGCAATCTTGAATGGTTGAATTACCATGAGGTAATGTTTAGTCAGATATTATGATTATTGTGTGTATCTGTTAATGTGCTTTCACATTGATTCTTATGTAAGTTTAAACTATCCTCTTGATTCTTGTTATTAATCTCGAGCTAACATCTTCATTATATATATATATGTATGCTTGTCTGACTCTTGGTTGCAGGAGATTGTAGGTACAGTACTGCCTAGGTATAAGGTTCATCTTCACCTAGATTCACAGGGTTGAGTATACCTCTTTCGTCCTTAGAACTTGGGTTAGGTGGTCATAAAACCTTCAGTTTACCCTAGTCATACTCAAATGAGCGTCGCTTGTGTTCCATCAGTTTTCTTTTCATTTGGGTTTGCAGGTCGGGTAATTGGTTGGCTTACTTGGTTTGCATGCTTGGCATGTGGTAAATAGTGTATTTAACCCTAAGTATTTATTTTTATTTAATGTGTTCATTTACACATTAGTAATTGAGAAATTAAAATAAATAGGTTTCTTTTATGTGATTAATCATTAATTAAAAAGATCGCCCTATTTATATTTGTAGTGAGTTTAATTTAATGGTTAATTTTAAATAACGAATTTATTCAGTTTATGCATTTTAAAAAGGAAAGATTTAAATTTATTTGAAATAGAAATAATTTAATCTCTTTTGTTTTTTGGAATAGAAAGATTAATTTTAATTATTTAAGAAAATCAATTTTGATTAGAAAAGTGAGTTTTATTCATATTTATTTTATATAGTGTGTAAGATTGATTTTGAGAATTTAATTTAATTAAAAATATTTTACCCTCATTAATATTGTGAAATGCAACTATTAGCTTTGTTAATTAGAAATTAAATGAGGGAGAAAAGCATTTCTTTTAATTAACTAAATTTATAATCTCATTGCATAGACAATTCAACTATGAGATAATTCCATAAACTTAATTAATTAATTAATTTAAATTAAGTTGCAAGCTGCATGCTATTAGAAATATATTTTTATTTAAATTTTAGTGGAAAAATAAATTAGATTAATTATATTTATTGTTCCTAGAATTTTAAATAAATAAATAAAAGAATAAATAAATAAATAAAAGAATAATAAAAAAAAAAGAATAAAAGAATAAATTGGAATTAAAGTATTGTTTTAATTCTTTATTTAGAAAATTAATTAATTTGCATGAGAAAAGAAAAGAAAGAATAATGATTTTTAATTATTGCATGTTAGCTTATCTTTTGTTATAAAATTAGAAAATAAAATAAAATTACTTTTATTCTAAATTTAAGTTTTTTGCGAAAAAGCTATTGAACCTAGAATTTTAGTTTAAATAGGGAATAGGTCTTTATTTTAGATACATAGGAAACAGGTCAAGAATTTAGGTGAAGAAATTTATTGGAAGCTTATTGAAAAGATTAAGGCTCTTTTACAATTTTCTTCTAGGAAAGCTATACCAGGTTGGGTGGCTTCTTTGATTTGTTGGTTTTTAAGAAAATAATTCTATTTTTCTCTGAATGGCGTGTGTAAATTATTTGTTAGATCCAAAACCCTCTTCTAGTTAATTCAGGTTTTGATTTAAAATTCTTGCCTGATTTTAATTTTCTAGTTAATGGGAGTAATTTGATTTTGAGAAAATTAGGGAAATTATTATGAAAAAAATTATTCTCTCTTGTTGATTTGTTTTGATAGTCCTTTAAATAAATCTCTGTGAAATTAGTTGATTTCTTTAGAAATAAATTTAATTGTGAATTAAATTTATTGGTTTATCTAGTTTAAAGAAAAAGTAAATGGGAATAAAATTCTGTGAATGAATTTTATTGAGTTGGGAATTTTATTTCTATGTAAATTCTATCAAAGGGGTTTTTATGAATTTGGAAATTATTTACATGTTTAAAAAAAATTAATAATAATTAAAAAAAATAATTAAAAATATATAAATAAATAATAATAATAATAAAAATATATTATAACATATTAAATTTAAAGTGGGTTTTAAAATGTTTAATTGTTTTATTAAATATTAATTTATATATTTGATTATTATATGTTAATTATTAATTATTAATTAATATATATTTTAAATATATGTTAATCATGATAATTTATATATTAATATATATATTAATTAATACTTAATTTGTTAATATTGTGTATTATTAAATTATTAATTGTTTATATTTTTGGGGATAAATAAATATATAATAATTAATATTTAATTTTGGTATCTATTTTATTGAGGAAGTATCTTTTTGGGAAAAAGATAAAATATTATTTTATTTGGAAAATTGTTGAAATGAAATATATTTATTAAATTGATAATTTTTAAATAATCTTTTATTGAGGAATATATTATACGATATGCTATTGGAATTTTTGGAAATTTAATAATGTATCATTTGGAAAATTGGTAAGTTAATGAGATTTTCATTTAGTAAAATAAATGGTTAGTTTATATTTTTCCTCTATATTGAGACATAGACAAATGGACTATTGCAATTGTGGTATTGTATTCTCCTCGTTATGGTGATTTTTCTGTTAATGTATTTTGAAAACTTAGATCATTTAGAAAACTTGATCGACTTTTATTGTTTAAACCAATAGGAAAGAAGATTGTCCTTTTTTGGTTATTGCCTATGCAAGTTTAATTTCTGTATTCACTTTTGTTTAAAGTAATGGCAAGGCCTTGATATGTTTGTTTGGACCCTGTCGTTTGGTTGATTTGGGGTACCTGTTTATGTCTTCGGTTTCTAGTTTGGTTGTTGCCTTGTGATGGTGTTTTAATTGGTCTTGTCCTTTATGCGGGTGTCAAGTGGTGATTTGTGGTTGGCCATAGCGGGTCAGGTCTCTAGTTAGAGTATTGTTAGGCAATGGACCTTGTATTAGCTTTTGATATGTTCAGTTGGATCCGTTTTTTTGTAGGGATTATTTATGTAATTATTGACCGATGTGGTCGGCTGTTTGTTGGTATGATTCACCTTGATGGCAAGAATGTAAATGATATGAAACTTATGTACCCTTAAATTATTTAATTATCAGAGGGGTCTTGTAGTTGAGCAGACCCGGAGATGTAGCCCTCTAGGGTTGAACTCCGAGATCATTTTGGTGTTATGTGTTTCTTTTGTTCTTATGTTTCATGCTTTAGTGTTAGCATGTATGGAGGGCATTTTGATAGAATGTGTAAGTGGTTTAGATGAAATTAATTATAAATGCATGTATGCAGTCATCTTTTAAATGCAGTAAATTGGATATTGAAAGAATGTAGATTAAAATAATGGAATGTATTTTCTTATTGTTAAGGAAATTAAGTATGCATGGAAATATCTCATTAGTTTATGATGAAATTCAAGTGTGTTATTAAATTGGATGCATGACTAAAATTTTAATGAAAAGTATGGATGAAGGGTATGAATAAACCTTAATGGATGAACTTTATCTTGTGATCTATATTTTGTCTTGTTGAAAGAAATTATCCTTGTTTAAGAATTTTCTCATTATTAAGACAATCAGCTTATTGGATTAATTAGCGTAAGTTAAGTTAAATGTGGAATTAAGTAATCGCGTTGGGAAACTCTTTAGGTGATAGTTGATGTCTTCCGCTGTGTAATCTGTACTTTGATATCTTATTGTATCTTTATGTTGTGTCTTATTTTAAAAAAAAAATTGTTGCACTCCATTCATGTGTTTTAGCTTTATCCCTTTGGGGTTTCCTGGCGGGGCATTACATATACAACCACTCATTTACTTTGATCATTATCTTTCTGTTGTATATAATTTGCTGACAGTGCATACCCACGCATACTTTTTATATCATACAATTTGCATCTAATTTTTGTAATTGTAACAAGGTCCAACATACTCCATCAATTCAACAACTTTGTTGTAACATACCTTTATGCTGTCCATGGAAAATAGGCCCAAACCATGTAACGATGAGGTGCTATGCAATATATCCTCTCGTTAACACAAAAATAGGTGTTTATTGGAGGAAGTTCCTTGGGTACCCATTGTTTCTCTAGATGTTTGTACCTCAAGGGAACCTCGATGTTGCCTTTGGTCTCATCATCATAAGAACATGACCCCCCTTGAGCAAGGAAAAATTCCATGCATTTACTGAATTTTCTTCTAATCTTTTGACCTCTAGTTGATCTCCCTATTTTAGACCTACTACATGTCTCACTTTCATCAACTATTCCTACATTCCCCTCACTCGAGGAAGACACATCTGACAAATACCTATTTGGCGGTGCCTGCACTCCATCAAATAAGAGAGTTAGTTGGCAATGAGAGAGATATTTTACAAATGAGGGTAATGTTGATGAAGAAGTTGGCCCTAAAGTTGACTTTGAGATTAAAAATTGAATTAGTTGAACTAGGGCCTCAAGTGTTGATAATTGTATTAGATTTGCTGCTAATGTCGATGTTTGAAGAACTAAGGAACTTTTTTTTCCTAGTATTTAAAAAAAATAAACTATTTCTATAGGGTTTATTGACTTATACTTGTCAATCCATGAGACTGTGTAGGATCCTCATCAGAGGGGCTCAGGTTCCTACATATGTAATTCAATTATCTTATGTTAGCCAAAAATTACATGATACATATACTAAAAATTACATAGTACACAACATGAACAATATGCAATCATCATAATCATTGTATATTTTTTTATTCCTTACCTTTACTTTATGTAGACTGTGCAGGATCCTCGACTAAAGGGTTGATGATGTCTATAGTCAATTACCTATTTACACCAAGGGTGGCAACATCACACAAAATATATACATGAAATCAACACCAACAATTGAGCATCATAAGCATTACATTTGTAATTTGATAAACAATAAATACATATGTATCATCATATATGTAATTGAGCATAATAGGCATCACATATGTATCATCATAAACATGTAATCTATCACATATGTATCATAAATCACCATCCATCACATAGCTAATAGACAGTCCACATTCCATAAATAAACACAAAGTTCAAAAAATGTCAAATGTATCATCATAAACATGTAATCCATCACATATTTATTTTAAATCACCATCCATCACATAGCTAATAAACATTCCAAATTCCATAAATAAACATAAAGTTCAAAAAATATCATACATTTCATTCATGCCATTGATCTTCTTCTTCATCCAACTCATCATCATCATCATCATCATCATCATCATCATCATCATCATCATCATCATCATCGTCGTCGTCGTCATTGTCATCATCATCATCATCATCATCATCATCATCATCATCATCACCTTCATCAACATCAGCATCGGTATCATCATCATCATCATCATCATCATCATCATCATCATCATCATCATCATCATCATCATCCTCATCATCGTCATCATCATCATCATCATCATTATCATCATCAACAACAACAACATCATCATCATCATCATCATCATCATCATCATCATCATTATCTACATCATCTTCTACTTCTTCAGTATCTTCTTCTTCCATCTCATTATACTTTATCAACCTTCCTCTTGGATCATGTCTAACAACAAATGACCAACCCGGTTTATGTGGAACCTTTGAGTAAAATACCTTCTCACATTGGCTTGGAAGAACATAGGGCTCATCCCCAACTAGCTCAAAAGACCTTGTATTAACCATTGTAAATCCATTATCATGTTCAATAACAGTTCCATCGGGATCATTTTTATTCAGTCGTAGACTATACCATTTGATGACGAACAAAACTAATTTGAAGGAATTAAAGTCACACTTAAGTATATCATCCAAAAATGGCATAGTATCGATTTTTGAGACTCTTGAGGATGCATGTCATTTTTAGATGAAATATTGGTCACCTCAAAGACTACAGTTATCCCAGAATCATAAGTTTTCTTTGTGTCATCCAAATTTTTGATGCGAAATTTATGACCATTGCAGCACATAGCCTTGTGGTGTTTGACCTACAATATGTCTAACATGTTAAAATTATTGCATCGTGAGTTGATAAACATACGGGTGATTAATAAAATTATACGTATCTGTTTATCTCTTAAACCATATACTAAATCAATTCCCCTTTGCGTAACATTGGAATCTCCATTACGATGAGCTTCTTTAACCAATGAAGCCACACCTTCCCATGTTAATGTGTGACTAGAATGTTGACATCGTTCAATCCACACCATCATCCAATCAAGATTGTTTACAATATACAAATGTAGCACATCCCACTCCCGACCAGCTGTACAAATAATTAATGATGACTTAGAACCAATTTATTTAGAAGATTAAGAATTAATTAACTACAATAACATCTTATAATTACCTCTCACTTTCCTCAATCTACCTTTCCCCATCAAGTACTCCCCTTTGAATTTGTTAATGGGGTTTGGACCCAAATGCAATCTACCTGGAAGTCTACTGCAAACTTAGGAAGATATTCAACAATGTACACCATAGCCTGGTATACCATATATCCCTCCACCATAGAACCCTCAGGATGTGCTCTTTGTCGAACCAAAGCCTTCAAAAATTTCAAGTGCCTCTCAACCATCCACATTGACCTAGTGTGTGCAGGTCTACACAATTAAATCTCCTCAACTTGGTGTATGAGGTAGTGTTCTTGTGCATTGAAAAAAGTTGAAGGCAGACACTTTTGCATTTCACACATAGAAGAGGAATTTTCCTCTTTCAATATTTTTAATATTTTTTTTATGGATTTCTTTAGATGACAACCACCTAGAAGAGATTAAAGACGCAAAAATATATAAATGAGACTTTACAAAATAATATACAGTATATTACATAACAAGTAAAACAAATCGCAAATATATTATCTATACAACAAATTGAACAAAGATCACTACTTACCTCATGTATTTTCCAAGATCATATATGACTTTCTTGACATTATTGTCAAAGTTGTTTGGGAGAGATAGAGGTAGAACGTACTGCAACAATTATCAAATGATCTTTTCATTGTTTTCTAACATAATACAATAAAAATTACATGCGTAGTATACAAATATTTAGTAAATACACAAGAACATGAATTACATTAATGAAGGTATGCCAATCACGTGTTTTCATCCCTGGCCCAAATTCACTTTTCTTTGATATGAGATTGTTTATGTTCGCTGCAAATCTTGTGGGAAATTGAATTTTTTTTATGACTTGTTTTATAGCATTGCTTTGCTAGTCCGTTAATAACCAAGGAAGGGCACTTATATTAATTTGGTCTCCATTTCTATTTGATTGAATGACATTTTTCATTGCATGATTGGATTCCTGAATGTCACTACAAATTTTGACCTCCAATATTTTCTATAATGTCTCTATTATATTCTTTCCAATATGCATAGTATCAAACAAATGCACAATTTGTAGCTGCTCGTAGTAGGGAAGCCTACTAAATTGTCTCAGATAACTTTTTAGTCCCTTTGGAACCTGGTCATTAATGCCTTGATGACCTTCATGATCATCAATTACATCATCAGTAAACAAAACACAATAGAACAATGCAAATTCCAAACATAAACCATTAGATGGAATGACATTACCTTGACGATTAATTTTATTAAATTCCAACTTCCATAGGCAAGGTGTCATTCTTCATGGCTTTGATGTAGTCTCTTCTTTCCCATTGAAAAGATGTTTTTTCAGTATTTCGATACTTATGATTTCTGTGGAGGAAGTGCCTATACTCATCAAACACCTACTTTCCTAAATTTTTTGAATGACAAGATTTCATCTTTGGACCACAAAATGGACATGTAAATTTTCCCCTTGTTTGAAGACCTACAAGATAATGTATAATTGGATTAAATATGTTAATTTTTATAATTATAATTATAATGTGCAACTTGAACACTGTAACATACCACAAAAATGTGTTAGCCTTGGGGCATCATGTATTGTCCATACAAGCATCACATGGAATTGAAATTGTCTTTGTCCTATTGGTCTAGAGACATCATACATAGTGACAAAATTCCATAACTCAAGAAACTCATCGATAAGAGGCTCAATATACACATTCATATCTTTAACTTGGTACTTACCTAGTTGAATGAACAAAAACATTACATAATTATTATGACCATTTTATTGCAATATTTATAATTAAATGTAGATGATTATTAAATGTTAAAATACCTGGAACAATCATCACCAACATTATGTGCTCCCTCTTTATTGACATCCATGGAGGATTTTTATTGTTGATAAAGAAAACTGGCCACACCAAGTAAACAAATCTCATCTCTCCAAATGGATTGACACTGTCCGCTGCCAATGAAAGGTTGAGATTACGAGGTTATTCTTTAAAGTGTGGCCACTTTTCCTCTATGTCCATAAATGTTGAACCATCCGTAGGCATTTGAATAATGTCATCTCGACTTCTATTGTGTGCATGGTAATCCATAGATTGTGCCAAGCTAGTGCACCTAAATAATCGTTGCATACGTGGAATAATGGGAATATAACGAAGAACCTTGAGAGACACCTTTTTTGTTATTTGATCTATTTGATATCTACTGATATGACATTCAAGGCATTCTATTGCAAATTCATGTTGTTTGTGATATATAATATGATAATTGGGACAAGCATCTATTGATTGATACTCCATTCCAATATCTTTCAGAATGGAAGATATTCTCAGTATGAGCGAGGTAGATTCTTAGGATCAAAATCCTTTTCATGTGTATTTTCAAGTCGACAAGGATTTTCTTCAGGAGTTCCAGATTCATCCAAAGGATTTTGATCATCGAAAAGCGAAGACTCATCGATAGGTTTCTTGTTTAAAAAGTCATCACTAGACGAGGATGGCTTAGAAGAATCTCCTTTGGAATTAGATGTTTGTAGACAAGCTTGAAAATTAGTATCACCCATCAAGGTATATGTCTTATTGTTATAAATGAATTTAACTTGTCTATGCAATGTAGAGGGGACAGCTTGCATGCTATGAATCCAAGGCCTCCCTAATAACAAATTGTATGTTAAATTTCCCGGCATAACATGTATAGGAGTAGGCAAAGTAACAGGTCCCACTGTGAGAGGTAAGGTGATGATACCCAATGAAGTCTTAGCCACATTGTTAAAGCCACGAATGGAACGAGAGTCAGGCTCCATAAGAGAAGTATCCACATTCATCTTATGCAATAGATTGATGCTACACACATTAAGGCCAGAGCCATTATCTACTAGTGTTCATCTTATAGCAGTGTCTTTCATGACAACCACAATCATCAAGGGATCATATTGTTGTTGGACTTCACTAGTAGGCAACTCATCTCGCGTAAACACAATTTGAGGTTTAGGATTCATCACAGAGTTAACAAAAGATGCTATATTACTAGATGTATTCGGTGGAGGAACATTCAAATCTTTCAAGGCATCTTGTAACATTCCATGATGAGCGGAAGAAGTTTGAATCAAATCCCAAAGGGATATTTTAGCAGGGGTAGCTTTGAGTTGTTCTATGAGATCATATTCCTTACCCATAACTTGCGAAATACGGGGAGCTTGAGGAAGAATTGGTTGAGGATTAGGAAGAGAGACTGGAATAACAGGAGGAGGATTAGGTTGCCTATTATTTCTGGTATGATAGGTATGGGCAACCGCATGATAACTCTCTCTAGTTATTTGCTTAGCATAATTGTAAGGACTTATAGGTTTTCTTCCTTGCACAGTGATGATTGGTTTATTCAGGGTATGAAAGAAATCATGATCATACCTTCCTTGGACAGTAAGGAGAGGAGTTTTAGGAATTTGAAAGGTGGGAGAAGGATAAGCACCTTGGACTTCAAAGAGAGGCTTGTTATATTCATTCAAATTTATCATGTTAACCAATTTAGAGGTCTTGTTTTTGTTTATAGGTTTCGACAAAGCCACAAAGTCATCAAGAGCATCATCCAACAAAGCATGATCATATCGGTTAAAAGGTTTGTCTTTTGATTCAAAAGGAGACATCTCCTCATAGAGGGGATTATTGAAAACAACCATGTTACTAGACTCAGGGGAAGAGTGGATAGGAATGTATCCTTGAGAGGAACCATTCGACTTATCTTTCTCATCACACCTAAATGGCATAGTAACAAGGTTTATGAGTTTTTGGTAAAATGAAGGTTTGGCATCCTTAGGGTTTAAAAACTCATCTAAGGCTTCATCTAATTCATCTTGGCTATACTCATAATAATCATCAAAAGCATGAACGTTTTGCAAATAAAAATCTGACATTTTGAAAAGATTGCATAAAATTTAAACACACAATGCAAAGAAACACACTCTTTTTTTTTTTTTTCTTTTTTTTCTTTTAATGAAATGAAATGAAAACACACTAAATCTAGATCTAGATCTAACAAATGCAATGCAAGAGGAAGCAATGATAGATTCACGTCAGGTTCACCAAAATGTGTAGGGGAAAAAGCGAGACTAGGTTAATCATGCCCTAATCCTACCTTTTGACACACATTACGGAATACGAAAGAGCCTAGAGATATCGCACAATTGGCTACTTCTTTTGGTGAAAGAGAGAGACACAGGATATCTATTAGGATTTCTATTCCCTTGTTGAAATTGTAAGATTAAGTAATGCAAGTTCAAACCCTAATCCCAAAATGCAAGTATGAACTAATAACAAGATTGCAGAATTGAGATTAAACAATGAACAGCTGTAAGTACAAGGATGAAATAAGAATGCAGATATGTATCCAGAGTCAAAATCGGACTGAAAATGTTCAGGACGGGGGCGCGGGCGCCACTGTCCTGAAAACTGCACTGAAAACCACTGTTCTGCACTCTGAAATACTGTCTGGAAATTGTCTGTACACTGTCTGTCCGGAGGACCAGGGCGCCCAGCGCCTCTGTCCCAGGGACCAGGGCACCCAATGCCCCTGTCCTGGTAGGACCAGGGCACCCAGCGCCCCTGTCCCAGTCTTCTGATCTGCAATTTCACACAGGGTTCTGTCTCAGCTTTCTCTCTCCGGATCTGTATCCCATGGCGTCGTTCGAATCTCGAAACCTGCAATAATATCTGAAAAGGGGGAGGGGCGGCTATATAGGGTTTTGCCTTAGTCAAACCCCCGCTTCGGTGATTTCCACCTCCACGAATAGCCAAGTTGTTTTGTAAAATGTATTATGTGTGTGCAGACCTAGTGTGTGTGCAAGGTCCAAAATGCAAGAAAGCAAACTAGAGCAACCTAGAAAGTAAACCCTAATTGCTTGTAAATGATAATGTAAATGCTCTAAATCAAGATGCAATGTGATCTAAAGCATGAATAAATGATGTATCAAAGCTTATGCAAAGACATGAAAACAATACGAAATCATACCCAACCCTCAAGGGAGGAGTACAAGCCAATCTTCAGTCGGTAATCTCCTATTGTTCTTCAATGTCTTCCAAGCCCTAAGTGGATGAATGAATTTGATAGATGCTTGATAGAATGATGTTGAATGTTGTTGAAGTCCTCAAAGATCTGTTCTTTCGCTGCATATGAAGTTCCTGGAAACAAAAATCCGATCCTTCCAAATGAAGAAAGAGAGTTCTTATGTATGAAACCCTAGGTCGTAAATTCATATTTTGGCCGACCTAGAGATTGAATATCCCACCAATTTCTTGGGGTTAATCTTTATTTTATGATTGGATCGCGCTCCTAAAATTTCGGGAAAAATGTCCAGGACCATGTGCACGGGCGCCATGGTCCCGACAACTTTTCACCAAATTTTCAGGGCCGTCGGATATGATGATTTTAGAGAGAATCCCGAAGTTACAGGTGATTTCGAGATGTTTTGACCCCGAAACCAAGCCCCCAAGTTCGGAATAGGACTTAATTAGGGTTTTTGATTAAGTGATGTATTGGAGGAATAAAATGCAAAGGGCGCGCTTTAGTGAAAGGGCCCAACTTTATGATGTAGAGACTGATGAAATAGGAACCTTAGACCTAATTAATTTGATTAATTAAGTGCTTAAGGAGAAATGCAATGTAGAATGCAAAATGCACTAAGGCGAGTGCTAAACTAGGTGTGAAATTGTACCACCCTAGCGAGTGCGTACAATTTATGACGCTACATTTAGCCCCCACTTTAGCGATCATATGAGTACTACGTGCATATGCAAGCTAAAGTACAGAAAAGTAAACATCATTTGAAAAAAGGATATATCCATAAGTTGTCAGACGAAGCCCCCAGCGGTATCTGCAGTACACAGTTAGGAACCGCACCCTACAAAACAAACGTTAGATCACAAAATCACCTAATTCTTACTAGGGAAAGTGATGAAATCTGTGAGTAGCTGTATGCCCCCCCTGTTTCGACTTGCTTATTAGGGAGGTGAAACAGGGTAGCATGTTTACTTGCGACAAATTGTGTAATATAGTATTGATGAGGGGTGTTCACTAAATAGGCTTCAGCAGAGCACTTTTTGGAACATCCTGAAAGTAGGAGAAGGAAAATACGATTCCAACGCAACAAACGGTTCAAAAATCGCATCTCCCAAACTCAAGTTATGATAAAATGAATGACAGAGGAGAATTAGGGTTTCAAAAAGTAAGAATAAACAAACAAGAGTATATACTTCGAAAGTGACACTTGTATTCGTCACTTTGTTGATTTCAGGATACTATTCAGTGTAGCGGAGCCCACATAGCCATCATCATGCCTTCACGACGACTGGAGCATCTCACGAGGATCGAGATCCTGCGCCAGGCCATGATCGACGACGAGCCACTGGACGAGGTGAGTTGACTGAACGTTTGACTTTTGATTTTTCGCATGTTTGACTTTTTCGTGATCGTATGCGGGCCTCGAAGGCTGACCGGGGCCCACCCAGGGCGCCATGGTCCCTGAGGGGCGCCCTGGTCCCTAACAGGGGCGCCATGGTCCCTGCAGGGCGCCATGGTCCCCTCAGGGCGCCATGGTCCCTGCAGGGCACCATGGTCCCTGACAGGGCGCCCTGGTCCCTGACAGGGTGCCATGGTCCCCAATCAGGGCCTGGTGAGAGGTTCTGGGGCTTAGCATATGATGTGCGACGGTTTGCATTTGCGATTTTGATGATCGAGTACTGATTATCGTCATGTTTTTCGTGTTACAGGGTCTCCCGTAAATGAGAGAGCACACAGCGGGACATATTCTTTGCACTTTGCGAGATCAGATTCCATGGCTGACTCAGTCAGAGAGAGACACACTATCAATTGTAGGATTGTGGTACGTGATTTTGATGCCGGCCATTCGATTTCATCCTGCGATGCTGATGGCCTTGATGGAGAGATGGGATCCTGACACATGCACCTTTCACCTTCTAGTAGGAGAGCTGACGGTCACACTCGAGGATGTGTACTATATATTTCATCTTCCTATCAGAGGAGCGACAGTTACATACACGACCAATCGGTCAGCGGAGGATCATCAGAGAGAGCAGGTGTATTGCATAGGGAGAGTCATGCCGAGCGAGACGAGAGGTCGCATCATGGTCAGCTGGCTCTTACATCCTACAGGGGAGGTACCACTTCTGAGACACCTTATGATAGCCATCATAGCACTAGCCGTCTGCCCTAATGGGCGAGGGACACACATGCATGGGGGCCTCACATGGTGTATCAGAGTGATGGAGAGGCACAAGAGAGTGTATGCTTGGGGTTGGAGAATGCTTGCGCATCTCTATCACGACCTTGGGGAGTATGTATTCAGACAGGGTTGTAGTTTGATGACATGCACACTTCTATAGGTGTGGATTTTAGAGCACTTCACATGTACCAGGCCCGTCGGCTTTCCACTGAGTACAGCGAGCAAGCGACCTAGGGTGTTCGCTTATCCACTTACCAGAGAGTGGAGATTTGGAGATTTATTATATTGGAGAGTGATTATTGACAGACTGACATTCGAGGTGATAGTGTGGAGACCTTACCTACTGATGCACAGATGGGATGGTATGGAGAGACAGTTAGCATGTCGACAGAGGAACCGCCTATTGCGAGGATGATATGCACACATCATAGTCCCTTTCTACATTGACTGAGTACGGAGGTAGTTCGGACTAGAGTAGTGTGTTCCAGCCGATGTGCCCATCTATACTCGACACTCATGGGTCCTTCCCAGACCTGGAGCAATAGCGAGACCAACGGTAGATGATATTGAGACGACAAATTTAGAGGGATCTGATCAGGATGTAGTCACTGACTATTCTGCAGAGCCTAGAGCACAGCGTAGATATGTTTCATGGTTCATGAGATCATATCCAGGTCCTATCTTTCCACCAGATCATTCGACAGGCTATCCAGGCCCATGGAGACATGGAGACTGAGATGAGGACGAGGGATCCAGGTCGGAGGAGCCAGAGGAGGGAGAGGATCATGAGGAGGTGGAAGATCCTGATCCACCTACAGGTGATCAGCCCAGTGACAAGGAGGAGGAGGACGAGGAGGATGCAGGATGACGCGGATGAGGACGAGGAGGATGCAGGTGATGATGTGGATGAGGACGAGGATGAGGATAGAGATGATGAGGAGGAGTCGGATGCAGCTCCCCACCATTCAGGAGATGATACCATAGCTCTAGATCCACCTCCTATTCTCCAATAGGGGGAACAGGAGGCGATACGGAGACCTGTCACCAGTACCGTCTAGCCTACACCCATCGTGGATAGAGTATATGAGCGAGGGGAGCCTAGCGGTTCTCAGTCACAAATACTACCATATCATGATCCCTACTGGCGCGAGGGAGATCTAGGTATAGTAGGTTTATATTGATTGATTAATGTTTTGATGATAAAGAATGGTACTAACAAAAATCTGTTCTACTGCCACAACTAATGTGCAGGAATGGCGTTCCTTGATTCAGCAGGCAATGACAGACATTTCCATGATAGCACAGATCCCCAGTTCCTCACATATTACCTGTAGGCCTCAGGGGAACGTAGGTTGGCATGAGAATTTGTTTTTCCCATTCCGAGTACAGGTAGATATATGGAGGGAGAGAGAGAGAGTCCTATCAGAGGACCTCCAGCAGGCGCGGCAGAGAGAGAGAGTCCTATCAGAGGACCTCCAGCAGGCGCGGTAGAGAGAGAGAGTCCTATCAGAGGACCTCCAGCAGGTGCGACGAGACCTAGTAGCGGCCCAGACCGAGGCTACCACCTATCATGCGATCCTTATGGATAGGGATCGTAGGAGTTCCTCTCGGAGTCACTCACGATCTGTATCGCGCTACACACCCATGGGTCCACCTCCACGGCCAGATCAGGAGGGAGCATCCAGTCGACACTCCCCAGCCACTAGCCCTAGGGATAGGAGATGATTGTATGATGTAGGAGAGGTCACATTTTGGATATACAGTGACCTATGTTTGTATACGATTCACACATATATATATATATGTATATATACATGCTTCTCTTTTGTCTCAAATGTGTTATCTCTAATGCTTAAAACAATGTATGTTTTGTTTTGATTAAATCTAATACATTTGGTAAATGTACATGTATGTTCAGAATTTAATTTCCATGTGATTGATTTCTCAATGCTTCATGATTAAATTGATACATGTGTGACTTAATTAAAATATTTAATCAAGTACGACATTGAGGATAAGGGAGAAATATGCATTAAGTCTAAGAATCATATAACTAATGTGATCTAATTTTGAACTTAAACACAACATGATACGATTCTACTTAACACATAAAGACATTGTATAATATGCTAGCATAATGAAAAATGTAAATCTTTTACAATTTACATAAATGAATTCAAGACAAACTAAAAAGTAAGAAGACATGCTTGTCAGGAACGAAGCAATATAGATTAACATAACATTTAATTCTATTTTGCTTTAATTAAGAAATACTAACATATTATCCAATGTTGAAGAATTTGAAAAGAAGATAGATAAGAAATGAAGAATTAAGCATAATATCTACGCAAGTGCATAGCATTGATAGGCTCTTTAAGAGGCGTACCGTCTACATCCGCTATTTTGTAAGCACCTGATCCATAATCCTCAATAACGATATATGGTCCAAGCCAATTAGGACTAAATTTTCCCTTTTCAGCAGGCAAGGCATTCACATTGCGCTGATTCTCATAAAGGACTAAGTCACCTACTGAGAAGGAACGTTGAATAAACTTGTCATTATAGCTTCATTGTAGAGTTTTGTGATACACTTGAATATGCTCAAGAGCGTTTATGCGCTGTTCATCAAGCATCTCCAGCTGTTGAAGTCATTGTTTTCTATAAGAGTCATCATCTACTATACCTTTGAGAGAAACCCTAAGTGATGGAATCTCTAACTCTAAGGGCATAATAGCATCAGCACCATAAACAAGATTATAAGGAGTAGTTCCCGTAGCAATTCATACACTCGTTCGGTAGGCCCAAAGAGCATAGATCAGCTGATTACTCCAATCCTTACCATGCTTATTCACGGTTTTACGAAGAATTTGTTCAATTATCTTATTGGATGATTCGGCTTGGCCATTTGATTGAGGATAATATGGTGTAGAAAATCGATGTTTGATATGATACTTCTCGAGGAATTTCTTCACATCCTTGTTTTTAAACGATGTCCCATTATCTGAGATAATAGTGGAAGGTATCCCAAATCGAGAAATGATGTTTTCTAGAAGAAATTGACAAATTACTTCAGCAGTAGTAGAGCGAAGAGGAATAGCTTCTACCCACTTTGTAAAGTAATCTGTTGCAGTTATAATGAAGGTGTGTCCTTGAGATGAAGGAGGAGAAATTTTTCCAATAAGATCCAAACCCCATGTGGAGAAGGGCCAAGAAGCTACTTGAGAACGAAGTTCTTGGGCAGGAGCATGAATCAGATTATTATGTTGTTGACATTGATGACATTTTTTAACAAATGAAAAGGCATCCTTCTGCATAGTTTGCCAATAGTATCCCATACGGAGCAACCTATGAACCAGGGATTTGCCCCCAAAATGCCCCCCACAGGCACCTGAATGTGCCTCTTCAAGAGCAACGGGGATTTCCGACTTGTTAAGACAACGGAGGAGAAGACCATCATAACCCCTTCGATAAAGGACATTAGAAAGGATGATATATCTAGCAGACAGCTTACGGATTCTAGCCCTAGTGTTTCTATTAGAGGAATTAGGAAAGGTACCATCGGTCAAATATCTTATGATATGCGAGAACCATTCATCTGAGTCTACAAAGTCACAACATGTTACTAAGCTAGAATCGTCTACAATAGCTGGAGAAATAAGGTTGTGAATAATGAAATTAAGATTGACCATAGGGTCCTCTAAAGATACTAGAGAAGCCACACATGCCATTGCATCCGCATGTCGATTATCTTTTCGAGGAATAGGTTCCATGGTATAAGAATCAAAATTTTGTAATAAAGAGATAGCAAGGTCTTTATATTGTGATAGTTTGTCTTGTTTTGCTTGATATATTCCTGTTACTTGTCTTATAATCAATTGCGAATCTCCATAGATATGTATGTGTTTTATATTCAGAGCTAAGGCTGCTTTTATTCCCGCTATAAGAGCCTCATACTCAGCAATGTTATTGGTACACAGGAAATTTAGACGATATGATAAAGGAATAGACTTCTTTGTAGGAGAAATCAGAACAACACCTGCCCCCGATCCTGTACGACACTTAGAGCCATCAAAGTATAACTCCCAAGTTTCATCTTTCTCTATAGAAAGAATGAAGTCGTCAGGAAAGGATTCAGGGTTTGGGAAGGAGAAAGGTGAAGGGGCCTCAACCAAGTGATCGGTCAACGCTTGTCCTTTAATTGCTCTTTGCGAAACAAATTTAAGGTCAAATTCAGTTAACATCATAACCCACTTAGCTAGACGTCCTGATAAATCAGTTTTAGAGAAAAGATGTTTCAGAGGATCAAACTTTACCATGACGTGGACTTCTGAATTTAAAAGATAATGTCTCAATTTCTGAGTCGCAAACACCAAGGCTAAGCATTGTCTTTCTATCGCAGAATATCGGGTCTCATAATCGAGTAAGGTATGACTTATGTAATAAACCGGACATTCCTTACCATCTTTATCATGTTGGGCCAACAATGCTGCGAGAGCATGAGAGGAAGCAGCTGTATACAGAAGGAAGGGTTTAGAAGGTTCGGCAGGTTGAAGAATAGGAGGACTAGCCAAATACACTTTTAAATCTTCAAATGCTTGCTGACAATCCTCATTCCATTGAAAAATGATATCCTTTTTAAGAAGTTGAGTAAAAGGAAAGGTACGATCCGCAAGCTGAGACACGAACCTACAAATAGCTTGAATCTTTCCTTGTAAGCTTTTAAGTTGAGACACATTTCGAGGAGGTGGCATGTTAACAATAGCATCTATTTTCTTAGTGTCCACCTTAATCCCACGATGCGAAACTATGAATCCTAATAGCTTTCCACTATCCACACCAAAAACACATTTTCGGGGATTCAAGCGCATGTGATATTTATGAATTCTTTCAAAAATTTGTTGAAGGATTTTAACATGATCCATGCGAAGAAAAGATTTGGCCAAAATATCATCAACATAATCCTCTAAAATCTTATGCATATAATCATGAAAGATAAGGGTCATCGCTCGTTGATAAGTTGCACCGGCATTTTTAAGTCCAAAAGGCATCATTATCCAACAAAACGTACCCCAAGGAGTGGTGAAAGCAGTTTTGAATTGATCCTGAGGGTTAATAAAAATTTGATTGTAACCTGAAAAACCATCCATGAAGGATAACAAGGCATGTCCTGCCGTAGAATCAACTATCATGTCAATGTTTGGAAGAGGGAAATCATCTTTCAAGGAAGCTTTATTCAAATCTTGAAAGTCAGTACACATTCTTATTTTGTTGTCTGGTTTAGCCACAGCGACAATATTTGAAATCCATGGGGAATAGTCAATAGGGCGGATAAATCCAGCCTCCAATAATTTTTCAATCTCAGCCTTAACAAGCAGAGCCACCTTAGGATTCATTTTTCGAATCTTTTGTTTCACGGGCTTAGCGTCAGGAACCAAGACAATATTATGAGTAACGATCTTAGGATCTATACCAGGCATGTCAGAATATACCCAAGCAAAGATCTCAGGGAATTCATGCAATAACTCTTCATATTGTTTCTGTTCTTCTTCATCCAAACATTTTCCAATTTTAATGACTTTCTCTTTATTGCAAGGATCCATCTTAACATCAGTGGTGTCACTTATGAGAAGATTACTTTGTTGAGGAGTATCCTTTAACTGAGGGAATTCTTTCACAATCTTATCGTTATCAATCTCCTTTCCAAAATAGGCTTCGGTGTTCAAACAATAAGGGAGTCCCCTATTGTGATGATAACGAGGAAGAGTGTCATAGGCTCCCAAGAACTCAGCTAAAGCATCATCGGTAGGGAAGATATCCAAAGCACATTCACCCAAAGAATCCTCATCAATATACTCAGGGTGTTGTATTGATAGAGATGTAGAAATAGCATTAACACTAATGCATGGTCTTTTAGCAGCTTTAGTACATCTGCAGGGATTATAGCCAAGTCCAAAGGCATAATTGTGAAAATTAGTCCCTAGAGGAACTCTTATCCCTTGTTCATTAGCACCACAACCTTTTCCATGATACCCATGCTTAGCGAAAATGCGAAAACCACGACCATAACGATCAGCCATTTTAGGAAGAGAAGGTGGTTTTTCATAAGACAAAGAATCAAACTCTTCATAATTATAGATGTGAGGAGAAGAAGTTTGAGAAGCGGCCACAAAATTATTACTCATAGATTCAGGTAAGGTTGATTGACTTTTAGCTTCTTCTTTCTTTTCAACTTTATGATTTTTAGCTTCTTCCTTCTTTCCAACTTTAATTTCTCTAGAAGGAACCTTATATTCACCTACAAAGGTAGGGTTAAAATCAAGAGATCCCCAATCATCTTCTGCGAGAACCTTCTCAGGATCAAAATCCTTTTCATGTGTATTTTCAAGTCGAGAAGGATTTTCTTCAGGAGTTCCAGATTCATCCAAAGGATTTTGATCATCGGAAAGCGAAGACTCATCGATAGGTTTCTTGTTTAAAAAGTCATCACTAGACGAGGATGGCTTAGAAGAATCTCCTTTGGAATTAGATGTTTGTAGACAAGCTTGAAAATTAGTATCACCCATCAAGGTATATGTCTTATTGTTATAAATGAATTTAACTTGTCTATGCAATGTAGAGGGGACAGCTTGCATGCTATGAATCCAAGGCCTCCCTAATAACAAATTGTATGTTAAATTTCCCGGCATAACATGGATAGGAGTAGGCAAAGTAACAGGTCCCACTGTGAGAGGTAAGGTGATGATACCCAATGAAGTCTTAGCCACATTGTCAAAGCCACGAATGGAACGAGAGTCAGGCTCCATAAGAGAAGTATCCACATTCATCTTATGCAATAGATTGATGCTACACACATTAAGGCCAGAGCCATTATCTACTAGTGTTCGTCTTATAGCAGTGTCTTTCATGACAACCACAATCATCAAGGGATCATATTGTTGTTGGACTTCACTAGTAAGCAACTCATCTCGCATAAACACAATTTGAGGTTTAGGATTCATCACAGAGTTAACAAAAGATGCTATATTACTAGATGTATTCGGTGGAGGAACATTCAAATCTTTCAAGGCATCTTGTAACATTCCATGATGAGCGGAAGAAGTTTGAATCAAATCCCAAAGGGATATTTTAGCAGGGGTAGCTTTGAGTTGTTCTATGAGATCATATTCCTTACCCATAACTTGCGAAATACGGGGAGCTTGAGGAAGAATTGGTTGAGGATTAGGAAGAGAGACTGGAATAACAGGAGGAGGATTAGGTTGCCTATTATTTCTGGTATGATAGGTATGGGCAACCGCATGATAACTCTCTCTAGTTATTTTCTTAGCATAATTGTAAGGACTTATAGGTTTTCTTCCTTGCACAGTGATGATTGGTTTATTCGGGGTATGAAAGAAATCATGATCATCCCTTCCTTGGAAAGTAAGGAGAGGAGTTTTAGGAATTTGAAAGGTGGGAGAAGGATAAGCACCTTGGACTTCAAAGAGAGGCTTGTTATATTCATTCAAATTTATCATGTTAACCAATTTAGAGGTCTTGTTTTTGTTTATAGGTTTCGACAAAGCCACAAAGTCATCAAGAGCATCATCCAACAAAGCATGATCATATCGGTTAAAAGGTTTGTCTTTTGATTCAAAAGGAGACATCTCCTCATAGAGGGGATTATTGAAAACAACCATGTTACTAGACTCAGGGGAAGAGTGGATAGGAATGTATCCTTGAGAGGAACCATTCGACTTATCTTTCTCATCACACCTAAATGGCATAGTAACAAGGTTTATGAGTTTTTGGTAAAATGAAGGTTTGGCATCCTTAGGGTTTAAAAACTCATCTAAGGCTTCATCTAATTCATCTTGGCTATACTCATAATAATCATCAAAAGCATGAACGTTTTGCAAATAAAAATCTGACATTTTGAAAAGATTGCATAAAATTTAAACACACAATGCAAAGAAACACACTCTTTTTTTTTTTTTTCTTTTTTTTCTTTTAATGAAATGAAATGAAAACACACTAAATCTAGATCTAGATCTAACAAATGCAATGCAAGAGGAAGCAATGATAGATTCACGTCAGGTTCACCAAAATGTGTAGGGGAAAAAGCGAGACTAGGTTAATCATGCCCTAATCCTACCTTTTGACACACATTACGGAATACGAAAGAGCCTAGAGATATCACACAATTGGCTACTTCTTTTGGTGAAAGAGAGAGACACGGGATATCTATTAGGATTTCTATTCCCTTGTTGAA
This sequence comes from Cryptomeria japonica, assembly GCF_030272615.1. Taxonomy (NCBI): domain Eukaryota; kingdom Viridiplantae; phylum Streptophyta; class Pinopsida; order Cupressales; family Cupressaceae; genus Cryptomeria; species Cryptomeria japonica. The sequence continues at coordinate 270,861,709 of NC_081406.1, forward strand.
ATTGTAAGATTAAGTAATGCAAGTTCAAACCCTAATCCCAAAATGCAAGTATGAACTAATAACAAGATTGCAGAATTGAGATTAAACAATGAACAGCTGTAAGTACAAGGATGAAATAAGAATGCAGATATGTATCCAGAGTCAAAATCGGACTGAAAATGTTCAGGACGGGGGCGCGGGCGCCACTGTCCTGAAAACTGCATTGAAAACCACTGTTCTGCACTCTGAAATACTGTCTGGAAATTGTCTGTACACTGTCTGTCCGGAGGACCAGGGCGCCCAGCGCCTCTGTCCCAGGGACCAGGGCGCCCAACGCCCCTGTCCTGGCAGGACCAGGGCACCCAGCGCCCCTGTCCCAGTCTTCTGATCTGCAATTTCACACAGGGTTCTGTCTCAGCTTTCTCTCTCCAGATCTGTATCCCATGGCGTCGTTCGAATCTCGAAACCTGCAATAATATCTGAAAAGGGGGAGGGGCGGCTATATAGGGTTTTGCCTTAGTCAAACCCCCACTTCGGTGATTTCCACCTCCACGAATAGCCAAGTTGTTTTGTAAAATGACTTGTGTGTGTGCAGACCTAGTGTGTGTGCAAGGTCCAAAATGCAAGAAAGCAAACTAGAGCAACCTAGAAAGTAAACCCTAATTGCTTGTAAATGATAATGTAAATGCTCTAAATCAAGATGCAATGTGATCTAAAGCATGAATAAATGATGTATCAAAGCTTATGCAAAGACATGAAAACAATACGAAATCATACCCAACCCTCAAGGGAGGAGTACAAGCCAATCTTCAGTCGGTAATCTCCTATTGTTCTTCAATGTCTTCCAAGCCCTAAGTGGATGAATGAATTTGATAGATGCTTGATAGAATGATGTTGAATGTTGTTGAAGTCCTCAAAGATCTGTTCTTTCGCTGCATATGAAGTTCCTGGAAACAAAAATCCGATCCTTCCAAATGAAGAAAGAGAGTTCTTATGTATGAAACCCTAGGTCGTAAATTCGTATTTTGGCCGACCTAGAGATTGAATATCTCGCCAATTTCTTGGGGTTAAGCTTTATTTTATGATTGGATCACGCTCCTAAAATTTCGAGAAAAATGTCTGGGACCATGTGCACGGGCGCCATGGTCCTGACAACTTTTCACCAAATTTTTAGGGCCGTCGGATATGATTATTTTAGAGAGAATCCCGAAGTTACAGGTGATTTCGAGATGTTTTGACCCCAAAACCAAGCCCCCAAGTTCGGAATAGGACCTAATTAGGGTTTTTGATTAAGTGATGTATTGGAGGAATAAAATGCGAAGGGCGTGCTTTAGTGAAAGGGCCCAACTTTATGATGTAGAGACTAATGAAATAGGAACCTTAGACCTAATTAATTTGATTAATTAAGTTCTTAAGGAGAAATGCAATGCAGAATGCAAAATGCACTAAGGCGGGTGCTAAACTAGGTGTGAAATTGTACCACCCTAGCGAGTGCGTACAATTTACGATGCTACACAAGTATGTAAGTATTCTTAGAACTAGATATATAGAAGTTGAAATGTTACTTAAACCTAGACTCTCTTCAATTATGAAGACTATTTTATTTAGATAGTTTTCTTGGCTAAAAAGGAAGCTTGATTTTGGCAAGTTGATGAAAAATATTTGAGTTTAAAAAAAAGAGAAACCTTTTTATTGTGTCATCTAATAGAATCAACTTAGGAATGATGAATTTATGAAGAAGTCAACATGAAACCAACTTCATATGAAAGAGAATTGAATTGACTATAAGAATCCAAAATATGAAGAAACTTGAGCGGTAAATTAAGAGTTATAATCAATTCTTTTGTTGCAACCCTATCAACAAGGGTTTTATGACAATTTTGACAAAAACCATTAGAACTTTCTTTATAATCCATGGATGAACTTCAAACCTATCTTGAATTAAAGATAAATCTTCATTCTACAACCTCAAATAGGTTATTAGGGGCTAGATTCAATCCAAATCTTATTAGGAAAAGCATCTAAAGCAACAAATAATCATGACTATCAAAAACAAAGTTAAAAGTATTGAACAAAATATCAATTTTATAATTGAATCTTCATCAAAAACATTTTCCAATACATACTTTATAGCAATACACTTCCTTCCTATTTATCTAATAAACAATTACATGGAAGTTTTACTTTCAAATAGATATACAACCCTGTAACTGTCACAACCCTGCAAAATTAATTGACAGTTAGAGGCTTTATTTGATCTAGCCTTACAAGAATTTCCTCCATCTCTATCAAACACACTTAATCCAAATAAGATATGGATTTTATATCCTCTCATGGTTCTATAAATGTTGCAACTGCCCCTAAGACCGAAATGTACAATTTGACAACATTTTATGCATTGTTGCATTACAACTTTTTTCATTACTTAGATACTTTGAACACCTTAGAATGGAATAAAAACAACATATTAAACCTTTATTTCCCTTCCATGGGTACATTTACATTATTTGAACAATTAGGACCTGAATAGGACTATTTGATAACTTTTGACAAAATGGCACAATTAGCCTTACACATTGATTTCAAGCTTGACAAGCTTGTTTATTTCTCATTACTCATGATGAGTATGTAGCTTCTTAATATTAGTACCATTTAGTTCTCCATTTTATTTAAGTAACAAGAGAGTATGGATGTCTTTAAGTATGGATGTCTAGAAGTGGAAGAGAAATGGAAGAAGTCCATTAGAACTCCACAAGTCTACAAATCAAACCATCGGTGTATCCTACCTCGAAGAAAGCATCCTAGAAAAGCCAAAGGTCATCTGGAAGTGATTAGCTATTTCTCAAAGGGGATAGGATTTATCCCAATACCTGATAGACACATCGGGAGGATATACATTGATTGAGTCTTTACTAAAGTATCATCATCTTGACTTTTTCTATCGGAACATGCGAATTGCTGTCTTGCTGATAGCCAATAAGGCTATCGGTAGGACTTACACTGATAGGGAGAGAAGCCTTAGTCATCGGTCAAAATTAAAGATATCAGGGTGTGACATTTCAAGCTATCCTGACACCCGATGGAAACAATAGAGCAAGAGATTCATCGGGGAAAAAGTAACTATCGATAGAGACTGTTCAAGGTTATGCTGATACCCGATGGAGGGCTTGGGAAGACACACATCGATAAAAAACAAAGCAACTAAAGAAATGAAATATTGCTGATGGTGCCAAGGGAGTAATTCATCAGGAAAGCATATACCGATGAGCTGTTACTGATACAATTCAAAACTAAAACCAAAGCAGCCTGTATTTAATGCGTGCAATTGAGTAGATTGATGGCTCACACGAGGCAAATTAAGAACCAAATGTAGGTTGTGTTTTAGTAAAAAACACACAAGGTGAGAATTATTTCTCACAATTCATCACACATCATGGAGACTGTAAGTTCATCAGGAAGAAGGAGGAGTGCTAAGGGCTCTGAATCCACGTCTAAAAAATCCAAAACAATGGAATTCCTTCCTGCTTGGAAACTGAATCAAGATATCATTGATCAATTGCAGTCCCTAGGCCCAAAATAAAGGAGGTCGAAACAAAATTTGCTTAGAAAAGACCAGCTTGAGGATAGGTTTAAAGGGGTTGAAGATGTGTGGACAAAGGTGAGAGAAATACCTGATGGAGGGCTCAGGAAGACACACACCGATAAAAAACAAAGCAACTTAAGGAATGAAATATTGCCAATGGCGCCAAGGGAGTAATTCATTGGGAAATCATATACCGATGAGCTATTACAGATACAATTCAAAATTGAAACCAAAGTACCCTGTATTTAATGCATTTAATTGAGTAGATTGATGGCTCACATGAGGCAAATCAAGAACCAAATACAGCTTGTGTCTTAGTAAAAAACACACAAGGTGAGAATTATTGCTCACAATTCATCAGACATCGTGGATGCTACAAGTTCATCAGGAAGAAAGAGGAGTGCTAAGGGCTTCGAATCCACATCTAAAAAATACAAAACAATGGAAGTCCCTCCTGCACAAAAACTGAATCAAGATATCATTGATCAGTTGTAGTTCCTAGGCCCAAAATCAAGGAGGTCGAAACAAAATTTGCCTAGAAAAGACCAACTTAAAGACATGTTTAAAGGGGTTGGAGATGTGTGGACAAAGGTGAGAGGTTATGAGCTCTTCTTGTTTCACTTTTTGAGAAGGGACAGAGAAGTGCAGATTTGTAACCCATGGATAACCAACTTGGGTAAACTAGTTGTTCCAATGTTTTCGTAATTATCAGATTGATGGAAGTCTTGGTCAAAAATTACAATTTTGTGAAGAGATGCATTTAGTTTTCAAATGGCAAAGTGTCTATTAGATTTAGCCATGGCACCATAGATGAAGTTTTTAGCTTAGACCCTAACCCTGATGTACCCTTGTCGTTTGAAGAACTAGAGGAGGAATTTGTTAAAATGGATACTACTTATAAAGGGTGGAACTTATCTTTCCACAGGGTTTAGAAGGGAATTATAACCAAAGAGGATGGTCCCCCATTCAACATGGACATTTTTAGACACTACTTATAGTACACCTATATGTCATGCAGACAGGTTGGAGGTATAGAGGTCCCCGATGTAGCTAATATTGGGCCGCTGGTGTTAGTAGAAAATGTACACATGTATGAGCCAAGACCCTTCGATTATGCTACTTACGTTGTAGAAAAATTACATGAAGTTTTCTTTAACCTCAAAGATAATAGGGAGCCCACTTTCAAGTTTTACTCGTTGTTAATGCATTTGATTTTATTTTATGGAAGATTTAGGGGTATGTGGCCAATGAATTTAAAATTGAACATAGTGGACAAAATAGGTAAAGAACAACTAGTACAGGTGTGGACATTTGCTTGGGATTCACAATATGTGAAATCAAACTACATCAAGTTTGAAGAGCTAATAGTAAATCCATTATACCAGATGTATGGTGTCCCATGTGAAGGATCTATTTCCACCGAAGTTAAAAGATTTCTTAGACTTGTTGTTTTTGATGAAAGAGGTATTGTCAATCACAAATGGGGTGATTGGTTTGTTCACAAGGATTTTACTTGCTTTAGGATTTATGGTTTCGAAGGAACCCCATATCTATTGCCAAAACTTTTACCAGGCATAATTTCTTATCTGGAGATTGTGAGACAATTAAGTGTTTTGAATGACAAACATTTTAGAGGTATGCATAAGTAGACTTTCCTACCTGGGACTCTTAGTTTTGGGGATTTTACCATTGTATCAACAAAGTTTTATGAAGCCATTGATATGAAACTGATTGAAGAATACAACTTTTTCAAATATGTTGGTAGGGTCAATTATGACCCTGAGGGATGTATTCACAATTGCAATAAAAGTCAAAATTTGGGAGATTATATTCATGTTTACTTGAAAGTAGAGGACATGGAGGAGGAAGAGGCCCAGACGACCATTGATAAATTTAACAAGAAATTGGAAGAAAAGAAAAAGAGATTGTAAGAAATGGAAATTGAAGAAGAAGAGAGTTAAGGCGAGTCCGAAGAAGTTGAGATGGTATCTAGGCATCAAGCACCAGACACAACAGAAGAGATAGACTTGCAAGAGCAAACTATTGCCAGGCTGAACATCCATAGTGATGCAAGATATGATGAGTATTCTACCTTTGTGTCTGATGATGTTTTTATTAATTCAAAAGAATTTAAATCCTTTTTATATAATTTCAAAGGGAAAAAACTGAGAGACTCTATCCCAAATGTAACCCTTGAAAAAGAATCAGAATTGTTGGGGAAACTAAAGGAAGAAATTAGTTTAGAATTGACCACTATAACCCCTCAAAGGGGAAGACAACTTCTTAGTGAAGCAGACATCATCATCTTTCTAGGATGGGACATGAGTGCATCATTTATTTTTGATAGCATGTTACATTCTAAGAATAAGGATTTTAAATTGGATATTTAGGGGGTAAATGATGTCTTTGTCGGCTCTAGATTTGACTAGAATGAAGAGGCTTTTCTTTTATGGCCTGTTTACCCTCCAAATAAGAGGCCAAAAATCATTGATGTGGATAAAGCCTTTGGTCACATGTTGAAATTGAAAGTCGATGAAGTAGATCCCATTGTTACTATTGATATGGGTATTGATATTTCAAAATTTAATAAAGCATAATTGGTCAAAGTGATCAAAGAAAGAGATCAGTATAAGGGATTATATGAAGAATTGTTAAAAAGAGGAGGATAGCCTGTGCCAAAAATCCATGATGGGTCTCAGTGGAAAATGAAATGTGAGGAAGTGCAATTGGAAAATAAAAAGTTGAAAAGGAAAATGCAGAGTGTGAGGGTTGACACAACCTCTATTTTATTGACTAAGATATTTGAAAAATTGTAGGGTTTCCTTGAAGATTTCTGGGTTGTTTATCAAAAGAATATGGATAATGCAATATCTCACAACCGGATTTATAACAAACTAGAAAATTTGTTGCATGATAAGACAATGGCCAATACAGATGTTGAAGTCATTAAAGGAATACAAAAGTTGTTGAAAAGGCATGAAGACTTTGACACAAAATTGCAAAAAGAATTTAATGAATGCAAGGAAATAGTACAACATGGTTTTCCAGAAATTGAAGATCAGAATGGATAGTTTAAGGATAAGGATAAATGGATTGTGGAGTGCCAAAGTCTTCTCAGTGCTTCCCTTAACATTTCCCAGTCTGATGTACTTGACATGACAGACACAATCGAGCAGATGGAAAAATTCATCACTTTGGAGATTGTGGTCAGAGATATTATCTACGATGCAAACACCTACAAATCATAGGGATATTTGAAGCACATTCAAAAGTGCAATCTGATGCTTGGAGACCAGCCATAGATATCAAAAGATGTTTAAAGATGTGACTTTGTATTTTATAGTTTTAGTTTGTTAGGGCAGTTTTTAGGTAGTTAGTTTCTAGTTAGTTTTTTGTTAATTTTAGTTTAATGAAAGGGTATGCCCTTTCATTTTTCAAACCAAATCCTCATCTATATGTGGAGGATTTTCTAGGAGAGACAGATATCATAAGTTTATAGTTTTTTTTATCAAGACAATCTCTATGCATTTTCTTAAAAACTCATTGTCTGGATGTACCAAGTTGATGGAGGATATGCACTGAAATCAACTTGTTTAAGTATTTTATTTTCAATATAAAGATTCAAGTGTTTCTCATTCATGATGGTATCTATCTTTTCAATGGATTGATCAGTTCCTTGGATAAATCTATTTACATAGATTATTTCATTGTGCAATCTTATGTTGTTGTAATTAAGATTGATTTTTCAGTTTGAATATTAGTTTGAAGGATTGGTTGGCAAACTTCTAATTGTCTTATTGGTCTTTCAAAGTAAAGTTAAATTCAGTAAGACTAACTAGATGCCACATTTTAATTGCAATTCATATGGAAGCCTTTGAGATGATGATCTTGTAACATTAACAAGTTACTAAAACTGTCTCTAAGGTTAAACGTAGGATTTTTCATTTGAAATGATATGAAACCAGTAAGGAATCAAGGAATTGGTCTTTTATTGATTTTATATATTTGAATCAAGTATTTCCAAAGCAAGTTTCATTAAGGAATCATATTTCTAATTCATATAATCACTACTTTATAAACATTCATTTACAAGAAAGCAAGTAGATTGATTCTGGTATAGTAAATAGGGTTTACTTATTTTTTAAATTTATACAATACTTTTAGCGTTTATCTAACATAATCGATAATTGGATGACTTTTCCATAACTAGGGATGGAAAACATTCATTTACAAGCAAGCAAGTGGATTAATTCTAGTATAGTTAATAGGGTTTACTTATTTTTTAATTTTTATACAATACTTTTAGCCTTTATCTAACATAATCAATAATTGGATGACTTTTCCATAAATAGGGATGGAGCATTAGGAAAGTACAAAAAAATAGATAAAGGAGAACATACTGGTAGGATGACAAGCTCAAATTTATGAGACACACACTCTGAAATGAACTTGTCTACAACCAACTTTACATGATTCAAACACACAACCTGCAACTCCACGGGAATTTAATGGCATGCAAAAATCTACAGAAATTTCACCATCTCCAATAGTTTGATACCCTCCAAATGAGTTAATTAAATCCTTTGTTTTCACCTTCTAGACAACCCAATTTGCAGAGGTAGAGGCAGAGGAAGAGACAGAGGCAAAGGAAATGTCGAACCTGATTTGTAGAGGCAAAGGCAGAGGAAGAGGAAAAAGAAACAAAGGAATTGGTAGAGGCAAAGGAAGTTGAGAGTTAATTCAATCCGTCATGTGTGGTTTTCAAATGAACCCGAACTTTTGTTTTTTTAATAATGCCTCTGGTCATCAAAATTCCAACTAACACGGGCATCGTCAAAAAACATGGTCAGCATCGTCATCAACATTTCAACATTATTGTGCATTTTAAAAAAAAATTCACATTTGATCACAAAAATCCTTGTCCGTCGGAAACCCCCATCAAAATTTGAGGCCAAATGTATTAGTGAATCCTCATCCAAGGATTAAGGTGCAATCTTAATCAAACTCTTGTCCTAACCTAAGGACCCCATCAATCATTCTATCCGACTTCATAAAATCCAAAATCTTAGCTAAGTCCTTTCATAAAACTTTTCTTCCAACAAATCTTTCCAAAAGATTATTCTTGTATGGTCACAGCTCAATCTAAAAAGAAGAAGATGGCTAAACAACAATATGGCATGCTGGACATTAGTGTCCTATATCAAGACCCTACACAAGATCCCATGCAAGGGAAAAACATGCAACCCGATATTCAAGATCCACAACCACAAGTGGACCCTAATATGGTTGATCAAGATGACCTCTCCCCGAAAGTGTGAACATTCCTAGAGGATTCCTACAATAAAGAAATGATGGAGAAATTCATCTGACATAATCCTAGTGGTCTTCTAAAGACCCTTGTTGAAAATGGAGCTTGCCTTCCCTCTAATTTTTATAGATCCATTCTTGATCGACAACCACAAGGAGAATTTTCTCCTACTCACATTGTTGCATCTATCATTCAACCTCAATCAATATCACCCATGGTATCCATCCCCATGGTTTCCATCCAACCTTCTTCCTTCTTGACATCTATACCATTAGCCAACCTAATCACGTCTATTCTCCAACATTCTTCTATGCCATCCTCTTCTACATGACCGCATGTCTCTATTCCACAATCTTCCATTCCTCTCAACAATACTGCTTATTTCATCAATACTTCTCTTCCTCCTATCACAACAATCCATTGGTCATGACCGATTGTCACTCAAGTCCCCATCACATCAATCATCATGTCTCATATTCCCACATGTACATCTTACCAATATATTAGTGGTGGTGGTATATCTTCCACAACTCACTAGATACTCAGAGCAAACATGGTCCATCATGTCCAAGACCCACAACATGATGTAATCAAGGAAATCCAGGACATGAAAACATCATCAAAAACATGAATTAAGGGAGTGATAAAAGAAAGCCTTATTCATTTGAGGAATTATGTCCTTGTCCTTATGATCCTTCGATATCAGTTGCACCTTACCCACAAAGGTTTGTGATGCCTAAGTTCACAAAGTATGAGGGTAAGGGGGACCCCTGAGACCATGTTCATGAATTTCACATCTTATGCCAAGAAATATCCTATAGAGACTTATATCTCCATAGACTATTCCCTAAGAGTCTCAAAGGAGATGCTCTTGCATAGTTCTTATCCCTGCCTAGAGGTTCTATCACCTCCTTTCCGAACTTTGCAGAAAAGTTCATGGCCCACTATGCTTACAACATTGTCAATGACGTTTCCATGATGGACCTTTGTAACACAAAACAAAGGTTGGGAAAAAATTTTCCAACTTCTTGTAGAGGTGGTGACACCTTATCAATAAATTCCAGTGGGATATGCTAGAACAACACCAAATTGAATTATTTCAGAAAAATCTAGTACCCGAACTATCAAAACCCTTGACATCTTAGTGCATAAAGTCTTTCCAAAAGTTGACTGACAAGGGCCTAGCTCTTGAACATGTCTTGTTAGAGGATGGCACTCTAAAGCATTATCAAAAATAAAGTCAGAATACCTCCTCTTATCACAATGATAAACCAAAGTTTTGGTCTAAAAATAAGAACGTAGTCAATGATGGTGTCACTGATGTAAAGCGGGTCTAGACCGTGGCCACCCCTCCAAAGTCCACCACCGCTAATCGCCAATTCAACACTCAACAAAAAAATCAATCTCAGAGGCCCCCAAATAATGTCTCAGTCCAAGGGTGACCACCCCAATCTAACAATCAGGCCCCAAGGGAGTATACTCCCCTTGCTGAACCCATTGAGGTTTTATTCCAAAAGCTTGTCTAGGCTGGTGCGGTTGTCTTTCTGATAACTCACCCATTTGATCCTAACCAACCCAAGCCTAGGTAGTATAATGAGAATGAGTATTGTGATTATCATCACATCAATGGGAATGATACACGAAAGTGTATGAAACTAAATAACTACATACAAGATCTCATTGACAAGGGTGATATTGAGGTAGCAAAATCAAAATCCGGTAACAATAATGATAAAATCAAGATGTACTAGAACCCTTCCCAAAACATGAAAAAGGAAAGGCCTCATTATCTAATGCTATGACCTACAATTATGCCAATCATACATCTGGCTTTGACTTCTTGGTGGGTCGTATTGAGCCTGCAGATAACCATGTCAATGCCATCACTATCCAAGGAGCTACCCCACCGCCTTCCCAAAACAAACCTAAGATCACTATTCATGTTAGTCTCACCCCTCCTCAACTGGAAAGTAGACCCAATCCTGCTATAATAGTCATTCAAGGTGCTACACTTCCCACTTCCCACTCTCAAAATGATTGCAATGTAACCACCCACTATGGGAGAGTAACAGTACAAAGAGATCCTCCTCCACCAAACCCTCCCACCATGTCATCCACCCACTGATATGACCTCCTTGACCATCTTGGGAAGACCCTTGAACAAATCTCCATCTTAGAGCTCCTCAAGACCTCCCCTATCCACAAGGATATTTTGTAACAAGCCCTCCTCAAGTCACCTTTCCCCGACAACATCAATGCTGCCCAATTCCAAGCTCTCATTGGAAACCTTGCTACCCAACAACACCTTGTTTTCACTTCCAATGATGCTCTTGCTGATGATGATCATAATAAGCCATTTCATATTGAAACTCTTATCTAGAAACACAAGGATAAACACATCTTGATAGATGGTGGATCTGGACTCAACCTTTGTACATACAAGTTAATAAAGCAATTGGGACTTTCTGAGGATTTGGTTGACACGTCAAGATGAATTACAATCAAAGCCCATGATGATGTAGAAAGAGTTTCCAAAGGGATGATCACTTTACCTCTTCAAGTGGCCCCTGTTATAGTTGAGACCCTCGCCAAGTTTTGGATCTTGATCTCCTTGATAAAATTCTCCTCGGCCGCCCGTGGATTCATTCCCTTCAAGCCATTCCCTCCACTTACCACCAATGCCTTAAATTTCCCTTCAATGGTAGAGAGATCACTATAAGAGGTGATCCACAACCTTTCCAGTATTGCAAGCTCTTAGAGGGAAAACATCCATACCATTGCTTGTTAAACAGACCTGCTTCACCTCCTCCATATGACGCATCTAAAGTTGCCTCCACCTCATCTCAAACAGAACCTAAGTTCAAGATCATAGACAATGGTTGTGGAGAATACAAACTTGAGGATGTCTTATTAATAGGCAATATTCCCCTGTCTCCTAAGTCATTTGGCAAGCCCAAAGAAATAAAAAAAGATCAGAAACCCATTATACAATGTAAAGACACCACCTTCAAGAAATGAGGCCCACTTGATGAGGAGAGTCTCAAGACAAATGTTTCTTCTTGGTTGTACCGTGAAGAGAATGAAGAACCAACAAAGATTCCTAAGAAGATGTATCCAAAAGAATCAACCATATTGGATAAGATGGGTTATAAAGGACACGACTTGGGGCCAAAAGAAAAAGAAATCAAAGCACCAATAAATCCCATATCATACAAGTATAATATGGGCTTGGGGGTTTGGTTAGAGACTACTGGAGAAATGGGAATTGGATTGAGTTTAGCCAACAATGTCCAAGATTAAAGTTTCTTGAGATTTTTATTTCTTCTAAAATTTTGAGGGACAATAAAGAGGATAGTTTGATTTGGAGGGAGACCTCAGATGGGAATTATTTTGTGTCTTCAGCTATGGCTATCCACAACAAAGTTCTGGAAGAGATTCCTATTTGGGCTAAAGTGTGGAATAAGAAGTTAATTCCTAAAGTTAATATCTTTTTTTGGATCTTTATCCAAAATAAGGTGCTGACTTTGGACAACCTTCAAAAGTGAGGATTTGTTTTTCCTAACAGGTGTTCTCTTTGTTGCAAGGAAGAAGAGTCTGCTTGTCATATTCTCCACCAGCGTACTTTCAGCCAAGAAATTTGGAAAATTATTTTTAGTAGGTGGAAGTTGAGTTGGGTCTTCCTGAACTCTCTAGGGGAGTCCTGGAAGAAATGGTACTGTCCTAATTCAAAGCCTAAGATTGTGGAGCTTTGGAAACTTACTTTCCCTAATGTCATCTAGAACATCTAGAAGGAGCGTAACAATAGGATTTTCAAGGATAAAAGTGCTAACCCTGAAGTTGTGGTGGATAAAATCTACAGAGGTATATTTGAATGTCTTAATGGTATTGATCATGGTTTAGTAGCTAAAGAAGACTTTAATGATAGATGGAACCTTTCTATTACCAAATCCAGTAAGGAGAAGGGTAGGGAAGGTCTGGCATGGTGCTTTCCACTTCAGGGATGGATAAAGGCCAACTTTGATGGGGCATCAAAGGGGAATCTGGGTAAAGTTGGTTATGGGGGCATTGTCAGGAATTTTGCTAGAAGTTTCCTAGTGGCGGTCGCTAGTCCTCTGGGTAGTCAAACCAGTCATTATGCAAAAGCTTCAGTAGCTCTGAATGCTTTGATTATTGCTAAGAACCTAAATCATGACAACTTATGGCTGGAGGGAGACTCACTAAATATTATCAAGTGCTTGAAGGGGGAAACAGAGCCATCGTGGTCTATAGAAAACATAATTTTTAAAGCTAGAGAAATTATTGTTGGCTTTAAAGTTATCATTATTGAACATGCCTTTAGAGAAAAAAATTTGGTTGCGGATGGCCTAGTGAACCTAGGCATTAATTCTGAAGCTCAAACTATTTGGTACAGGGAAGATAATATTAATTATAGTATTAAAGATCTGCTAAGAAAGGATAGATTCATGGGGAAAGAAGGACCGCACATTTATGATAGTTGAAATGAGTAATTTATGCATTTATAGAAAGGTTATGATTACTTGGCAAAGTGGCAGAATTGTAATCAAAGATATTAACCCTCTGCACACTTTGTGGGTTAATATTTTCAAAATTTTGAAAGACAACAGGAAGGAAGCTTTGAGTTTGCAAAAGAACAGAGACGATATTTTGAAATTGAATATGGGAGGGGATCTAAGGAGGGAGGAACCTGATAACATATCCAGATGGAAGGAAATGCCAAAAGTATGGATGAAGCTGGAAAAAGGGTCCCTGACAAATTTTATGGAGAAGCTGGACAATTATGATAAAGGTAGGGTTAATCTTGTGGTCTCCAAAATTACTAAAAACTGGAGTAACGGGTCTTTTAAAATCTATGGTGTGAGGTTCAAATTGGATGCAGGCCTCATTGCGACTGTAACAGGTATACCCCACTCAAGTCTCAATTCTTTTAGAGATCTTAAAGTTTCCAATAATGCGGTTAAGATTTTTCCGTGAAAGGAGAAGGAGAGGGCTAAAATAGGTAAAGCCACAGGGGGTTATTATGATGCTTCCAACATCAAGAAAATTTGGGGCTATGTGTTGAATGCTATCATGAAATAAATTATAGTGGAGAGTCATTTTATTAGGGCCCACACTTATCATTTTGTGCTATTAAATCACTTCAGGCATGAGAAAAGTGTTTCCCTACCCTACTACCTCTTCAGGTCTTTGTCGAGGTCTCTCAACAAACACATCAATAATCCTTCAAACCCGGTGCTTCATTGTGTCCTCATTCTGCTCATTTATGAGCACTGCAAAATCCTTTCTATTTAGGAAAACAAGAGATTTTCTGCTTCTCCAGGGAATGGAAAGAGAAAGATGGAGGAAGGCGAACCCAACAAGGAAGAGTCCATTTAGAGAAAAAAGAGCAAGAGTGCTCCTGGGATGAAAACCCAAGAGGACAAGATTGACATAGAGGATACCAGAAAAGATAGCAGTGAAATGGAAATGGATGATTCTGGAAGTGAGGATAGCTGGAAGGATGAGGACGTAGGAGAAGAGGAAGGTGAAGCTAAGGATGTGTCTGACCAAGATAGTCCTACTCATAGTGCTAACTTAGGCAATGCCGATAGCCAGCCATCGACGGAGAAGGATGATAAGGTTAATGAGGAAAAATATATGGATATTGAGAGGGAGAAGAATGAGGAACCTGAGAAGGAGATGACTAAGGATAGTTTGAGTAAGGATAAGGAGGGTGCTGGAGAAGGGTTATTCCTAGATAATCTCAAAAACCTTACCGAGGCTAGGTTGGGTTTTGACAGGTGGATTTATAAATTTTTAAAGAATTTGGAAAAAAATGGGAAGCAAATAGAAGAGAAAAGGAAGGAAGATGAAAGGAACTAGAAGCAATGGAAGCAGGACATGGAGGAAAAAGCTAAGAAGATGGAAGCTCAGATTGACTATCTGGAAGAAGGTAAAGCAGTAATGAAAAACCTGCCGGGAATGATTTCGAATATCTTAATTGCTGTCACTAAGAACCTAGAGGATATCTCTAAGGTCCTTGAAAGTTCTAACTCTCCCAAATCAGTGGTGGACCTTGACATTGATGAAGATGCTATCAAGACTGGGATTGGGGATTCAACTCCTGGTGGAGCGACAAAGAGAACTAGGGCGAGCTTGAAGAAATCTATTGTGGCATCTTTTAAGGAAATCCCTAATCTTAGGGATAATATTAAAGAACTATATGGGATTAGCAGTAACTTGTTTAATACCCTGAAAAACATAAAATAGTTCATTTTCTGTGCTTTGTCTAGTTTGGCTAGTGGTTGCTGGTTTTTTGGGGCTTTTTCGCTGGTTTTTTTTAGTTGCTATGCTGGTTTTTCTAATGTATGTTCCTTTTCTTTTCTTAATGCTATTCTCTGTTAAGGATCTTTTGTAAAGGGTTTCAGGGCCCCTTCAAAACCTATTTTTACCTTAATCAAAAACATGGGCTTGGGCTACACTCCAGTACCTAAGATCACTATCGCTGACCCCTTCAAGTCCCTCCTTGGATGTCAAAGACTATGATGAAGAGGAAATCCATGAAATGCCTTTTGAGTATGAAGGTGATATATTCTTTAACACCCATATCAATACCATCACCCCCATAATTCCTTCCACTCCACATGATCTACAACTTGTCCACCCTGAGCTTATAGACTGGGACCAATGAGACAAACCCACTTTAGACAAATATGTCGATGATAACACTCTCATGGATCTCCTAACTATGTGCAATTTAGAAGACTACAATAGAGTTCATGGGATTCAATTACATGAGAATAGATACTTTGGTAGTCAAGTCAATGCCCTTAGTCACAAAAAATATAATAAAAAGGAAAATCATGATTCCTTAGGTGAAAACATTTTTGAGGTACCTTTGGATGAGGAAAAAGTAAAAACAAAGGGTGTATCCGAAAGTGAAAACCTGGATCAGGCACTTGAGGATGAGGGACTTGACCTCCCTACCATTGTTCCTCCACAACAAGATAGGTAAACCTTACTAATAGAATAAATTTACACTGTTAATGTGGGCATTGAGGAAACCCCAAAGAACGTGCTCATTGCTAAGTTCTTGTTGGATCAAGAGAAACAAAACTTCATTAAATTTATCATAGAAACAAAGATCAAATTTGCCTAGTCATATGCTAACATGCCAAGCCTTGATCTCGACTTGGTAGTTCACAATCTTGTTGTCTGTCCAGATGCAAAACTAGTGAAGTAGAAATTACGCAAGATGCATCCACACATTGCACTCCTCATCAAAGTAGAGCTTCAAAAGCTATTGGATGCTGGATTCATAAAACCAATAGATTATCCTGAATGGGTATCCAATGTTGTACCTATCGGCAAACCTGCTAGGGGCATCCACATTTGCACAGATTTCTGAGATTTGAATAAAGCTTCCCCTAAGGATAAATTCCCACTCCCCAACATAGACATGATTGTAGATCTCATGGAGGGACATGAAATGTTATCATTAATGGATGAATTTTATGGATATAATCAGATCAGGATCATAGAGGAAGACCAACACAAAACATGATTTACAACACCATGGGGCACCTTTTGTTATCAAGTCATGCATTTTGGTTTGAAGATCGTTGGAGCCACATACCAATGAGAAATGGAAACAATTTTCCATGATATTTTTCATAAAATCATGGAGGATTACATGGATTATCTCCTAAGAAAATCCAAGACAAGACATGAGCACATTCCAATCCTAAGGCAATTTTTTGAGAGATTGGAAAAATATAAACTGCACCTAAATCCCAAGAAATGCGTCTTTGGTGTCACCTCAGGGAAACTATTAGGTTTCATTGTTTCTCGCAGAGGCATAGAGCTTGATACTTCAAAGGTGAAATCTATCATGGAAATTACTCCCCCAAACACTCTCAGACAATTGTGCAGCCTCTAAGGAAAGGTCCAATCCATCAGATGCTTCATCTTATAGCTCACTAATAAATATAACCCATTTGCACACCTGCTACGCAAGGATGCCAAATTAAAATGGGACTTCTTGTGTCAAAAGTATTGCAAGAAAATCAAAGAATACCTTGCATCACCTCCGATTCTTATGCCTCCTATTCCAGGACAACCACTCCTTTTGTACATATCAACTACCACAATGGCACTTGGGGCATTATTGGCACAAATAGATGATCAGGGAAAAGAGCATGCTATATACTACATCAGTCACACATTAGTAGGGTATGAGCTCAATTATACCGCTATTGAAAGAGCATGCTTGACACTCATCTTCAACACAAAAAATCTCTGACACTACATGCTTAACAATAAAACAAAATTGTTTGCTAAGATCGATCCTCTCAAGTACCTCTTGTCAAAGACTTCTCTCACTAGCAAAACTGCTAAATGGGTCATGTTACTAAGTGAGTTTGACATCGAATACATAGATAGAAAAGAAATCAAAGGACAAGTGATAGCAGACCAACTAGCTGATGCTCCTCTTCTAGGTGATCACCCTATCCTCACAAAATTTCCAGATGAATTCATAATGACTGTCACTGCGTCTTCCACATGGTAGTTGTATTTTGATGGTTCTTGCACCTAGAATGGATTGGGGGTAGGCATATTGTTGATTACACCCCAAGGAGATTGCATTCCTATATCATACAAGATAGCCTTTTCATGCACCAACAACATTGTAAAATATGAAGCACTAATCACCGGACTCTGTTTGGCTATGTAATGGAAGATATTGGAATTACATGTCTATTGTGATTCCCAACTTGTCATTAAACAAGTCAATGATGAGTATCAAACAAAACATGAAAAGCCTCTTCCTTATCAAAGTATGGTTGAGGACCTCAAGCAATACTTTACATCGATCAAGTTTGATAAGATTCCATGCACAAGCAATAGAGTTGCAGATGTAATGGCCACTATTGGTTTCCTTCTTTAGATGCCAGCTCATAGTAAAAAATGTGAGTTTTTGGTCGAGCAACTCTTCATACTGGCATATGATCTACCAGAGTTTGAAATGGTGTGTGTACTCATTGGTCCTGAATCCCCTTGGTATCAAAAAGCTTTCGCCTACCTAAGAGATACCACCATCCCTCCACACCTCACCAAAACCCAACAACAAACCTTTATCTGTTGTTGTACCTGTTACACCATCCTTGCAGGCACCCTATTCAGAAGGCATTTCGATGGTTCCCTCCTAAGGTGTCTAGACAAACAAGAGGTTGAATGGGCACTACATGAAGTGCACAAAGGTATCTATGGGGCATACTCAAGTGGTCTCACTTTGGCTAAAAAACTCTTGTGAACAAGATACTACTGGTCTATAATGGAAGAAGATGCATAGAATTATTTAAAGAAATGTATCCCTTGTCAGAAGCATGGTGATAAGATTCATGCCCCATCACAAGATCTGCAACCTTTTATTACACCCTGGCCCTTCTCATAGTGGGGGATCGATCTCATTGGGAAAATTCACCCTGCATCCTTCAATGGCCATAAATTCATCATCACCGCCACCGAATACTTCACCAAGTGGGTGGAGGTCATCCCTCTTACCTTCACCACTAGCAAACAGATATCTAAATTCATAATAAACTATTTGATCTGCTGATATGGAATCCCCAAGGTTATTATCACAGATAATGGTAGATCTTTCAAAAATTAGGATGTTAAAGAGCTCTGTTAGAAGTTTGATATACAACACCACTTCTCCACCCCTATTACCCGCAAATTTATGGTCAAGCTGAGGCTTCTAATAAAACCTTAATCAAAATCCTTAAAAAGATAGTCAATGAAGATGGCCGTGATTGGCACCTCCAACTCCATCCTACACTCTGGGTCTACTACACTTCCATCCACACACATACAAGTGCCAACCCATACTCCATAGTCTTCGGTTCTAAAGCCATCCTACCCCTTGAGATCGAGATCCCCTCCTTAAGGGTATCGCTATAGAATACCCTCCCTGATGAAGAATATAGAGTCACTAGGTTACAAGAGCTAGAATTGCTGGATGAAAGGCATTTCAAAGCCTTGAATCATCTCCGAGTATAAAAAAATTGCCTACACTTGAGCTACAACAAGATGGTCAGAACTCGGGGATTTGAAGTTG
This sequence comes from Cryptomeria japonica, assembly GCF_030272615.1. Lineage (NCBI taxonomy): Eukaryota > Viridiplantae > Streptophyta > Pinopsida > Cupressales > Cupressaceae > Cryptomeria > Cryptomeria japonica. Next base: position 270,880,696 of record NC_081406.1, read on the forward strand.
GTGATCTTGTCCTTATGGAAAATCAGAAAAATCTTCAACAAAGTGAAAAGAAAGGCAAGTTTGAGCCTAATTGTCTTGGACCTTATGTAATGACAACAAAGTATGGATCAAGGGTATATCAGTTGGCTACTCCCAAAGGAGATCCCTTGGATGAGCCTATGAAAATCATGCACCTGAAGAGATTTTATGCCTAGTCATCAGAAGGTCGCCAATTGTTCAAAACTTAAAAAATACAAAAAAATAAAAAAATCAGGAAAAATACAAAAAAATAAAAAAAGCAAAAAGTAAATAATCTTGATCCACCATCTATTAGGCACATAGGTCAAGGTAAATAATCTTGATCCACCATCTACCAGGCTAGACTCTATCTCTCCCACCCACCTGCCACATATCCTTGTTCGCCACTACATAAACCTTCTACCACGACGTCCATTACCCTGTTTGTTGCCGGTTGTCCCCTTCATTACTACAAGAATACTATCCCCTAATATAATAAGCCACACTCCACATAACAATCACCCATATGATGATGAGTCTTTGCTTGAATCATGAATAAGGATCAACCCTTTAAACTAAGCTTTCATCCCATCGGATTGAGCTTCCATCCAAGTCCTGAGCTTAAACTTCTTCTTGACTTGTGCGTTATTCAAATGCCCATCCACGTGAACTCCATCAGGTCTGAGTAGTTAAGTGGCATATTTGCATTTCAAATTTCCATGCCATTTACTCTATTGCCCGCTCACATCCATGAGTCACCTCTACCCATCAAGATGTATCCTTCCCCTATCTGGCAGTATATCCACAAATCCTAAGCCCTACTCTTGGCAAGAGATGTCAGTTGGCCTTGTGCATTTTGTTTGCATGATCTGATTTGTCTGCTTTGATTTGGATCACTTTGTCCTATGACTGTTCCTACCCATGGCTGCTAGGATCAATCTATATCTTGGTGTGTTGTGGAAAGGGGCATATTGGGGCATTTTTTTTGTGGTATGGCGTGTTCGAAGGTTTTCCTTGTACAAACCAACAACCTTGCATTAGTATTTATCAACACTTGCATGGTTGTGTGCAAGACATACTTGTTTGTCTGAGAGTCAGTCCATGCCTTGGGTTTTTCATGACATCCTAGTTCCTATAATCAGTGGTGTAGACCACCCTTGGCAATATCAAACTAGGTTGGCTCTCCATATTTTGTGCACAACAAACCTCCCAATCCATCTCATAAATGCTCATTTTTCCAATCATCTCCCCCTTTCACATTCTGGAGACCTCAATTTATTCCCCACCCCCATATTCTTCTATTCTACCTAAGGTCATTGTATTATGATTGGTATATTCTCAAACAAATGCTACACTATCCATATAGGTGCATTATTCATTTCTATTTGGTCCATTATTTTGTGTGTTGCATTAGACATTTAGTTTGCATTTCAAATTTTGTCACATTACTCATTTTTAGTGTTGCACATCATTTAGTTTGCATTTTAAAATTTTGTTGCATTACTCATCTTTTCTGTGTTGCACATCATTTAGTTTACATGTCAAATCTTGTTGCATTATTAATCTCATGATAAATTTTTGATTGCATTATTCATTTTTATTTTGTTTGATGTGTCCATTACTTAGTTTACATTTCAATTTTTGTTGCACTATTCATTCTTATTCCGCTTATCCGATATAGTCAACATATTCATTATAGATTAATTCATTTAATTAAATTATGCATTCTCAAATTTTAAGTCCATTATAACATCATAAGTCTTCAAAATAATCAAAAAATCCAAAAATAATATATCATGCATCATTTAAAAAAATAAATAAACATCATAAAAAAAAAAAAAAAAACACATCTACATAACACATAAGCATCCATCCTGCATCACAAATAGGTCAGCACAACACATGCATAATAATAATCAATGCATCACATCATCAAACAATAAACAATGTCCATCACAATGGCCATAATAAAGTACATGCATAAATCAGTGCCACCAAAAATCATATATCATATATATGTCTCTCAAAAATGAATATAACAATCATAGTACAATGGCTTCCCCAAAGGGTCAAAATATAATGTCCCATGGAGACTAGCTCTCCCCTCCTGTCTCTCCAACCCCCTCCTCATCCCCTCCTCCTCCTTTGGATGGCTCTGCTCCCCTTGTCCTCGATGGCCTCATACCTACTGATGATCGCCCTGTCTACTGGTTTTGAGTCAGGTGCTAGCTATGGGTCCTGTGGGAACGTACACTCTCTATGTATGATGCTACCCTCTACTCTACTAGGACCACTCCATGGTATAAATCTCTATAGTATGTAGCCTCTCACTTTTCCCTCTCTACCCTCTCCCACTGCTACATAATGTCTGAGTACATATGACCCAGCCCTATGGGGACTAACATCTACTGTGCTATGTCCCTCTCTCCCTGCAAGTGAGTCACATTTGACTCTAGCTTCTAAACCCTAACACACAAACTCTCCAGTTCCTCATCCTGCTGCTGCAGTGTTCTTTGTAGCTTCCCAATGGCGGTCCCTATCTTTTCCTCCTCCAACATCCTCTCCACCTCCTCCCCCTCCCTCCTCAGATCCTCCACCTTTGTCTGAGCCATCTATAGGATCTCTGTCAAATCATCAATCTCTCTCTATAGTCTCCCCACCTCTGCCTGTAGACTGTCCCCCCTCACCCTCTCCACCTGTAGCTCATGCTCCAAAGAATGTACTGTAGCCTTCGCAACATCCCTCTCTTGCATAACCCTGTCAAAATCTGCCTGAGACACCCTGTCACCACCCTCCACACCACCATCCTATGCCTGCACATCGGGGATATCCATGGTCACTGCCTCATCTCCTCCTCCCTTTCCCTCCCTTGCCACCAGGCCTATAGCTACTGCTGCCACCTATACCTATGCTAGAATGGCCACCTGCGGCCCTCTCCCTCGTACTAATCCCCTCCTCTGCCTCACGAAACCCCTACCTCCTCCTGCCATAACCCTATCCCTAGGAGCATCCTCCTCGCCTCCAACTATCTCATCCATGGGTGACTACACCTCGTCGTCCTCCAGTACCCTTGAAATAGTTAGTCATAGTGGTAGGTAAGCCTCCCACTAGCTCCTATACCCTCATGTAGTAATTGGATCCTCCCCCACACCCCTCCGTTCATCCCAAACTAGGTAGGCTGCTGTCTGAAAACTAGTCCTCCCCTCCAACAAACTCACTTTTTGCCTCCACAAGCCTACCTTTGGTGTAATCCATGGGTACAATGGTATATCACCCACTATATATATCCTGTAGCTCTACAAACTATTGGGCTACCCTATATGGTGCATACTACTCCATAACATATACTGACTTACAGAAAAGCCACATCTCTATACCAGCCCAATGCATCTGCTAGTCTCCCTTCGACCACTCGCTATCCAAAAATGGTTGCTAGGAAAACTGCATCAGTTCATTAAAAATGTGACACCAAAACCATATAGCCCCTATCCACGTATAGTGTAACAGTCCCCTATACCGATCTATATAAGATCATCATGGCCGCCTATCCTGTACTCCAAGTGGTCAAGTAACTGCAATGTGCTCCCATGCCCATATGTGAAGCAAGGTAACTCCTGCCGACGGACTTGCATGATCTCTGTACACAACTAGGTGCTTGTCATGATATAACTATGTGAGCATCGTTGCTCCCCATGCATACTCTACATAATCGTGTACCATATAGTACATGCACTTGCTCCACCCAATGGGAAATCCATGTCCTCCCAGGTCAGGCATCACCCATCCACTAAGAACTCCACAAATCATGAGCACCAGATGAGGAATATGCCAGATCTCCATCGTTGTCCCCAGATGCATCCATGTCCTATCCATCATCAAAAATGTATCCCACTCGCAAACCTCCCACAGATAGTAGTCTTTTGCATCCATCCTGTACTCAAGAATCACACCGTGAATAGGGATCTTCAAGATCCTTCATACATCCAATAATGTAATAGTGGCCTCTCCTATCAGAAGATGGAATGTACAGGACTTGCTATCCCACATTTCCACCAGCGCAGTCATCATCGTTGTATGCACTTTGATCCTCGGCCATCGGCCAACAAAATCCAATCCTATGCACTCAAAATCTCTAACTCATCAACGGATAACCACTTGTACAATCTCATCATTCCCAGCCAGTTCTCTCTAAATCTGAGTGGTCCTAAATCTGCCTGCATTCAAGAAAACCACTTCATTAACCCTTCCCATTCTTCCTTATCCTATACCTGAAGCATCTAGGTCATCATCTAAGACAAATTTTGCACCTATACCCATCTAATTATTCACTTTCTACCTCTCTTGGTGCTCGCATTGATTCATGTAGTGCATGCACCAGAACCGTGGCACTCGCACTATGCCACAGTTGGATGCGTTAAAGACTTGTCTTTACCCCCCAGACCTAGGTCCTAACCTTGACCAATGTGGGCGCTCATGCCACACACGTATGCCTAACTTGATCCTCGCAGATGCTCACACCATGCACGTTTGTCCCACCCCAAACCCCCCTATGACCCTTAATCTCCACGTGCGCTGGTGCTATTTGCCAATGCTCGCGCTAACCTTCGGGCATGCAAGCTGAAACAACGATCAGTGCATCTGCCCCACTAGACTTTTGGCCTCATTCTAGCCTCCAAAATTTTCCCTAAATCTATCAAATCACAACATGGGCCCAGGGTATGTACCGGTCGACCATAGCAGGCTAGTCTCTCATGTCAACGTACCCTCTCTACGTGATGCTCATGTGTGGGAATACATTCCATCTCTCCTTTTTCTCTCTAGGCTCTGATTTTCTCCAATAGCTATGTGTGGCAATGACCCTTCATTGGGCCCTGTGTGGCTTATATGCCCCCCCTGATGGGCCCGCTCCTTTGTCTCTCCCCTTCTTCTATTGCACATCCATCCATTATTCTTTTATTTCACATCTGTTCACTGTTTTTTCCTCTTTCTTTCTTCTTTTTGAGAATTTTCCACAAATTTTTTCAAAAATTTCAAAAAATTCTCATGGGGGCATACACCACCCGCACTTTACACCGGGGCATTCTCTTTCTTCTATCTTTTACCCATTGCCAATTTTTGCCATTGCGTAAAAGAGGGGCAAAATGTAGACACTTAAATTAATTATTTTAATTAATTTAAACCTCCTACATAATTAATTAATTTAATTGTGTTAATCTTTATTCTTCTCAATACTAATTAAATTTAATCTAATTAATATTGTCACTATAGTCTAGTGATTGATTTAGTTAATAAATCAATTTTCCCTTTCTTCCTCTAAAGTACTAAAAAATTAATTCTTTTTAATCCCCCTTTTAATTATTTAATTAATCTAGGTGATTCCTACAAATCACCTTGTCCTAATCCATCATTAGTGTAATCAATTCTCCTAGAAACTCCCTTAATCTTGCTTAGAATTATTCTTTAATTTTTAATTCCCCCCACTCATTCTCTATCCTAGTCAAATCCTCATACAAATCCCACTTTCTCCTAATCCTCGCCTAATTCTTCTAAATAATCCCCCTAATCCCTTTCTAGTACCTAATCCCCATGATTAGGCATAGAAGTCAACTATAGCCATTTATGGCTAAATCCTCTTTGTCTCCCTTCTCACCTTCCACCTTAAATGCCCCTTTTGGATGAATGTGAGATTTTCAAAATGTCACATTCTCCCATGCTTCTCATCTTCCCAAAGAATTTTAAAATTTCTTTTCCCTTTTCCAATCTCCATGCACACAATATCTTAGGAATTTTTAATTCCATGTGCATCCCCCAAGAAATTTTTAACTCCTTTTATTCTTCCCAGGTGCATTGGGAACTCTTCCCTATGTACCTTGATGAGGGTGGAGACAAGAAATGCCTTTATGGCAAATCTCTTGGTCTCCACCCCCCTTGTCATGTCATTGTCCATTAATCCAGGTGATCTCTTCTTTTCAATCCTAGCCCTTCATTGTTCTTCAATATTGATCGTCCATTTTCCTCCATCCAACTCTATAAATTGGGGTCTCCATCCCCTCATTTGATATCTCCAATTTGTGCAATTTGATGTTGTTAGTTTGAGCCTAGAAATCATCCCAAGTATCTGCATTATAGCCAAATCCATATCCTCCATCACTTGATCATTTCATCCATCCATATTGCATCTATCAATCAATCTCCCACTCACCATTGTTGTGTAATCTTGGAGAGCCATCCACAACCAAAAAAAGGAGCACATCCAATCAAATGGAGCAATAGGGCACATGATTTCCCTGGGTTCAGGAATATGTCTTCCAACACCTACCATCCAATGATTGCTCTTCTCTAGAAGTCCAAACTAGATAAATTTTGTATTCCAAAGAATACCAATCCCTCCTAACATGCCACATGCCTCATAGAAGGCCCCATCCCACTCTCTATAGTATTTCAAAAAACCTATCCCACTCTCCTCGTTAAACTTTTTTTCTTGCAACAAAACAATCTCCAGAGACTCTTTGCACAAACAACTTCTAACTAGTCTTCCCTTGTTAGGGCCCGAGAGACCCTTGACATTCCATAAAAAGATCCTCATCTCCCTCCAAGGGAATTTTTTCCTCCCTTGGATGCTTTAATAAAATTAGAAGTACTTAACAACCCCTTCTGCACAACCTCACCCTCTCTCTTTTTCTTATTGGTCTTCCTACCTCTTCTTTTCTTTGAAATACTAATCTGACATGCCACAGATTGACTAAGACATCTTCTATCAATGATATTCAACAAATCCTCCCCTGACCCATTATCCTCTAAAAACCATATTTCTTCCATCTCTGAATCCTCCATCCCAACCGTTTCAACCACATGAATATCCCTTGCCCCTATTCTGACTTTGAGATCCCCTTCCTTTGAATGAGATGGTTGGGCTCGTGCCTCCTTTTCCAATCTACCCACCTCCATATTGGCCTCGCCAACCCTCCTAATCTCTTCTACATTCATACCATAATCCAATTTCATTTTGCCTAGATCATTATTTAGATTTTTCGAGGGAGATTTGTGATTTACCATTCCCTTGTCGGAAGTATCTGCCTCTGTCGGGGTAACTGTTTGACCTGACTTAGGAAAATCCTTCCTACCATCCTTTTTCGGGGTCCATACTGAGAAAAACTATTTTGGAGGCCTAAAAAAATTCTACTTAGGCTCCCTCCTCCTTCTTCTGAATTTGGAGAGACTGGTCGTCTCGACTTCCAACTCTTGAACCCAAATTGGCCGCTAACAACCAATCCTATCTTTCTCGGGATTTCCACGACCGTCGCTAACTTCATTCTCATATAAACATACTGATCTCCATTAGAGATGTCTTCATCTACTTCTATCAAAGTACCTAGGGACCTCCATATCTTATCTAAACATTCTTCATTCCAATACTCCATCGACAAGTTATACAATCTAACCCAGATCGATGAATCATAAGGAAAGCATTTCAAAGGATTAAAATTTGGGGCCCAGGGTTGAATATATAGGGGGCTATCTTCAAACATCCACACTTCTCCCAAGAGTAATTTATTCCTATCTTCTTCTGAGGCAAACACCACTGTGAAGAAGTTCTTGGGCAAAAATTTAACTATGCACTCCGTGCTCCATATCCTCTCAATCCAAGATTTGATTGCCAACCTAGTTCTTCTCTTACCAATAATCCTGCATATAACTGCCTGACTTCGCATCACTCCCCTATTGACCTTCACTTCATCCGACACATCAATAGAAGGAAATGGGAAATTTTCTGTGAGGTCCTACCCTTACTCAGTCTAGCAGTTCAGTGATTTTTATGTTGAGACTATTATGGATGCTTTATTTTTATGCATTATGGATTTAGAACTTATATTATTCCATGATTTGGATAACATTGCTATATGCTGATGCTTCATTTATATGCTTTATGTTATAGAACTCTATATGATTCTAGAATAAGATAAATTTGAGATGATGTATGTCATTAATGGATTTGCAGGACTTTCCTATGATGATAGAAATAGGATGCATGTTTTATATGGATCAAACTTATGAGAAATATGATAATTGCTTATGTTGAGTTATTTGGATGCAAGATGTATTGATTTAATGTATATTGTATGCAGAGTGTTTGATGTGTATTCTTAATCATGTGTTTTACCTCATATGAGAGTATTTGAAATTACTAATGTGTAATTGAGATGCGCAGGAAAATTATCCATGTGACCATGGAAATATTATGGAGAACCAAACCTAGACCTATGTGCGTTCGTAAAAACCAGGGTTTGTCTATTTGGAGAGACAACACCCCATTTGTATCGTATTTTATTCATGAAAGTGATTGTTGCATGAATGTTAAATTGAATTTTGTTTATTTGTGTAAATCCAACAAGAGATAAGATTTCATGTATAATTTTGTAAAAGTATTTTCTTTGTGTCACTTGACACATGTTTTGATTTATGTTTGAGTTTTTTTTTTTAAATTTGTCTCTTGGAGGGAGTTGTTTAACTATATCTTTTGCAATTAATTTAATATGATTCCATAAATGCCTTAGGTAGAGAATCTTTGGGGTGGTCAACTTAGGTTTGACCCGAAAATTAGCTTCAGAAGGGTTTAAAAAGGTTTAAATGGACTCCTAGGGGTAGTATATTAGGGTTTCCTAAAGCCCATAAGGTATACCTAAGGGTTAGGAGTAATTTTAGGCATGTTTCTACTCCCATGTGACCATTTAGACACCCTAAAAAGTGACTTTTCGAAGTTGTGCGAAAATTGAAATTAGAAGGATCATCTAAGTTGTAAACTTTTCTTTTGGATGTGAGATCCCTTTCCCATTTTCTCCTACCTTTCCTTTTCAGTTTTAGAAACTTGTGAGAACTCTCACTAGGGTCTTCTTAAGCTAGAATGAGAGATTTTGTGGGTAATCACCCACTCTCCATTTTTGGAGACAAGGAATTTTGAAAGGAAAAAGATAGATTTTGAATTAAGAATTTGGCTAAGTGTAGAAAGGAAAGACTTGTGGAATTGGGCTGCTCATCCTCAACAAAACTAGCATCCCCTCGGGTAGTTGAAGGTTGGTTTTGCCTTACTTGTAATGTGTTTTCATATTGAATGTTATATTGAAAGAATATCTTGTGTAAAAAGTCTAGTTTTCTTGCATGTTTTCCCTTGGAAAATTATTGTGTTTTATGTTTTACTTTTGTATGGCCTTTTATGTGCTTTGGGAGTAATCAAGGCCTCCTACTCTTGGGAGAGAGGATGGTTTTGTGGGTGGTAGAAGTGACAGACCTCGAGTGAGAGGCTCTCATTTTGAGAGTGATCACAAGGGATTTTATGTGACCCTTGTTGCATGGCTTGTTTATGCATTGGGGGTCATAAGGAGGGGAATAAGGCATGAATGCCTTGGGGGGCATAAGGAATGTGGGGTTGTTATACTTATGATGTATTTGGTTTGCCATGAGGTGGCTATACTTTTTACCATACTTTCAGTCTCCTCAGGGTACTTGGTCCACTACCACCCTTGTAAAGACATCACAAATGTGTGGTGCAGTGTAGCCTTGGTTGGGATTGTGTTTGAGATTGTTTTTTTTTTCCCCCTTGTCTTTTGTGTTTGCGTGTGTGTTACCTGTCTAGGGCTTGGTTCTCTGAGCTCGGGGGTGGCTACTAGATAGCTTAGGCTGGGAGGTGAGCACTCCATCGTCATAGCCTATGTTTTATTTGCAGGTTGTTGGAACAAAGGAAAGAGGACAAGTAGAGGTTGCTGGTTTTATTTGTTACTGAAAAGATTCGAGAATGGAAAGTTTATGTTTTTAAGTTGCAGCAATGTAATAGGAAATTATGTCGTATCTATTCTTTTTGAAAAAGAAATGTATCAAATGTTTTTAAGATCTTCATTTAATAGAAATGAGAGATCCATTTGTATTGAAGGTTATATCATATTTTAAATGTACTTTAAAGAGATGAAATATTGTATGATGCTATACTGCAGAAAAGAAATGAATATTTCTAGATTTAGTTCCTAAAGTTTTGAAATTAATTCTTTGTTGAGTATTTAATATTTCGAAAAGCAAGATATTTATTTTATTCTTTTATCCTTATGAAATTAAATAGGAAAATAATGCAATAGTTTAGCATGCAAGTGGAAGGCTAGAAAAAAACAATTAGATCTGCTTATGGAGGTGCAATCTTAGTTTATTTAAATCTGTGATTTTATTTTAATTGCAGAAAATAAAGTCTAAAGTTAAAATAACCATCTCTATAGTTTTAATAATTTCTAGATAAATAAAGTTGCTGTTAGAGTTTATTTAAATACTGTCATTTGTTTATATGCAGAAAATAAAATCTAGGGTTAAACAGATTATTTGAAAATAAATAATTTCTAGATCTAAATAGCCGTGTTTTAAATTTATATACTTCTGTCAATTTTAATTACTTGCAGAAGGTAAATCTGAGGAATCAACAAACTATCTTATTTAAATTTTAGCTACTTGGCATTTAAATTAAAAAGATGTATATACATTTATTGAAATCTGAAGCCTTTGATTTATCTGTTAAAATGGTTTTCAAATATACAAAATAACAACATAGATTTTCAAGAATGCTCTAAATTTAATACGCAATTAAAATATAGGTATATATATATATATAAATAAATTGATATTCATTTATTTAAGTTTAAATGAATTATATATATATATATGTATGTATATATAAATATATATATATATATATATATAAATATATATATATATATATATATATTTATTAATCTAAGCATTTTTTTTTTTAGATATTAAAAAAAAAAAAGAAAGCAAATTGAAGGGCTAGGGCTCGAGCCAAACCCATTGTGCGAAGCACAGTGGCCGGCGGGAAAGTCGAACCACTGTGGTTCGCATAGTGGACGACGTGGCCTACAGCTGCCACTGTGGGAGACCACAGTAGACGACGCCACTATGGCGTCCACAATGGATGGCCCAAGGGCCGCCACTATAGAAACCCACAATGAATGACCCCTCCATGAATGCCGCCGCCCACCTTCGCCCTTTCCTGCCATTCGATGAGCCATCCCTGCAACCCAATGATAAAACCCTAGCCAGTTAGGGCTAGGGTAAAAGAAGGATGAAAAGATAATTAAGCTTTAAAAAAAAAACAAGGGGCTTATTTTGTTATAAATAAGGGGATTAGGGTTTACATGGTAATATTCCTTTAATATATATATATATATATATATATATATATATGAACATTTAGATTTTATATATAGGGTTATGAATATGGTTTGGATAAAATTGTAGAGTTTTATATTTCGAGCGAATTTGAGTAAATTGTATAATTTTTTGTTTAAGGAAAATTATTTATATAATTTATATATATTAAAGATATTTTATAATTTATTAAATATATTAATGATTATTTTAAACATTAATAATGTTGTTGTTAAAGGGCAACTGGTAAGCCAAATTTCTTTATTAGAAATTTTGTTGTTAAACATAAGGATATAAAAGAAAAGGGATGTTTTTAGATGATATTATTACTAATCTTGTGGAAGATATTCCTTTGAAATTAATTGTCTCATTAGTCGATTTATTTTAATAATTGATTAAAATGTATTTTAGGCAATTTAGACTTATTAGGGATTAATAATATCTTCGCCAAATATTTTGGGAAGTTTGATTTAATTAACTAATGACCAACTTGTTGAGTCAATAAAACTATTCATTTAGTATTCCGCTTTTAATTTTTAATTTTTAAATTATTTTTTTGAAAACTTGAGTTAGTAGATAAAGTTAACTCTAAACCTAGTTAAGACAAAATATGTTAGTGCATTTCATTAATGGTAATTTTAATGTTATTAAGTTGGTGTTTTACAAATTTTTTTTTAATCCCGTTCTTGCCCTAAATTTTGGGCATGACATTTTCATTGTCATCTTCATAGCCGTCTTCTTCATTTTTGGTTGAAACACCTTTGTGTTGGACACAATGGATCATTGAGAGGGGGGCGAATGAGTGATTTAAATAATTTTTACTTAATCAGAGCTTTATCAATTCAATATGAAATAAACAAAATGCACACTGGTTACCAAAGAAATACAAACAAGGTGTGTAGGAGAAATATCTAAAAGATTAATACAACACACACATGAAGATGCAACACATAACACCAGATGTATGAGGAAAAACCAATGTGGGAAAAACCTCGGTGAGAATAGCTGCTGGAGATATTCTGCTCCAATCTAGCCTCACAATGAAAAGATCTGATTACAAATTTTAGGGCACCAACCCCTACAAAATTTATAAGCTACAACCTAAAGGAGCTACAACCCCTACACTAAGCACCTACTCAGTGAAAACAATATGAAAACTTAGATACATAAATGAGATCCCTATTGCAAATGAAGTTTTGCAACCCTTCAATAATCCGCTCTACCAGTTTCAATCTTACTGGTTTGTGTTAACTCAACACACACTGCAACTTAGCCTTCTAGCTGGTTCTATCTCTGCTAAATCTTCTCTCCCTCTATTCTATTGAATTCAACTCACACTTGGTCATACTCTATCAGGTACTACTTCTTTCAGTTTGTCACCTCTGCATTCTATGCTCACTTTGTCGGTTTGTTCCTTACACTGGTTTACCCTTCTCCTCCTTACCGGTACAATCTTCACTCACAAACACTTCAATTGTTTATCTCTTCATCTTTTAGAAAATAATTTCACTCTATCCATCATCCTTCAGCAACAACAACTATCTATCTTAGGTCACCATATTTAAACTAAATCTTTCCCGCTAAAAAACAATTCAAACAAAAGGCAGCTAGGGTTTCCTTCTACCAACCAAATCTGCATTCAATCTGATCTGATCCGCCTTGGATCACACACCTGCTTTGGAGGAATAAGCCATCACATGTTTTCCATCTATCCAAAGTATGTTTTCCAAGAATAGAAAACCCAACCTTGATTTCCGGCCTTGAAATCTGTTGACACATTTATGACCCAACTGTTTCCTTCTCAAGGTCCTCCTGCAATCTGATTTCCTTTCTTTGATCCAAGAACCAACAACTCCTTTATCTTTCTCTATCATTCATTCTTCCTCGAGCCGCACCAATCTATCATCTACTAGTGATTTGTGGCTGTTTCATTTAATGTCAACTAATTGCTCCAATAACCATGTTGATGGAAACTCCACTGACCTCTGTATTCTCACCACCTCAGCTCCATGAGCCATCACATCGACATATACTCATCTTAGCGACACAGGGTCAGTTTAAACCATTTGACAAATTCTCATACCAACACAAAACCTTACCAGAAAAACCTTCTCCTACTGCTATTCGACAACATACACTACATCAGTAACTCAACTTCACCTCTGATGCTTTGTGATCTCTTTGACACTCTACCTCTTCATCACAAACATTATCACAAATAAACAGCCAGCCTTCATACCAGTTACAACTTTTTATGCCAACACACAACTTCATATCACCTCTTACCGATGATATCACTGACAATCTCAATACCTGCTTGTCTTCCATGCCTTCATACTAGTTGACATGCCTTCATGTTAATCTTCCTTATATCGGTTCAATCTTCTTTATACCGGGTTGACATACCCTACTGGTAGCCTACAATACCGGTTGACATCAATGACAACTCCATGCCAACAATCTCCCCCTTTCACATTGATGTCAACATTTTCTATTCCAGTTTCTCTCCCCCTTTGACAACAATGGAAAAGGGAACCTTAGTCTGACACCAATCATACTACCAAAGTCTACCCATAATATCTCCCTTGTCTTCATCTGGTTAGGACAAATTCTCCCCCTATGTCCATGCTTCATGATTCAAGAGTCATAAGATAGTAACAATTATTGACTCCCCCTGAACCATACATTCTCCTACACATTTAAGTGTTGCCGGATGGTGGGACAACTCCCATATTTTTCCTGAAGTAATAAAATGGGCCCAAAGGAAGTGTCTTGGTAAATATGTCAGCAATGTACTCACTAGTTGAAACATATTCTATAATGACCTCCTTGTCTGCTACCTTCTCGCTCAAGAAGTGATACTTGGTTGCAATGTGTTTTGTTCTTGAGTGCATTACTGGATTCTTGGAGATGTTGATTACACTTGAGTTATCACATCAGATTGGAATAGGATCCGGTATCTCCCCCTATATGTCCTTCAATGTCCGCTTCATCCATAACACTTGTGAACAACATGTAGCAGCAACTATATATCCGGCCTCATCAGTTGATAATGACACCGAGTCTTGCTTCTTGTTGTGCCATGATACTAACCAGTCCCTAAAGTAGAAAGCACTTCCACTTGTACTTTTCTAGTCATCAATACTTCCTGCTCAATCTACATCAGTATAAGTCTAAAAAGAGAAGTCTCCTTTCTTTGGATAGCACAGGCCATAACTGATAGTTCCTTGCATATACCTGAAGATTCTCCTGACTGCATTTAAGTGAGACTATTTAGGTGTAGCTTGGAATCTTGCAACCATGCAAACAAATTGTACAATATCTAGTCTAGATGTTGTTAAATATAACAAACTACCAATCATAGACCTATACAATGTTTTCTCAACTTTCGGTGACTCATCTAGCTTTCTCAACTTACAATCGATGACCATGGGAGTACTTACCAGTTTTTTTTCCTCCATTTGAAACTTCTTTAACACATCTTTAACATACTTAGTTTGAGATGAAAATTCCTTTCTCCTGCTATGAGATCTGCAAACCAAGAAAATAGGACAACTCACCCAGCATGGACATCTGAAATTCTGTTTTCATCTAATCTGCAAATTGTTTGCACATGATGTCCTTGTCTCCACCAAATATAATGTCATCCACATACACAACAACTATGATCATATGGTCTCCATTTACTTTGATGTACAAGTTTCTATCTACATTCCCTTTTCGGAATCCTTATTCCTTCAAGTACTTGTCTAACTGGGAATACCATGCTCTGGGGGACTGCTTCAAACCATACAGGTCTTTCTTCAATCGGAATACAAAACTCATCATCATGTAATAGATATCCTTCCGGTTGTTCCATATACACTTCTTCTTCAAGGTTACCATTCAAAAATGTAGATTTAACATCCATTTGGTAAATCTTGTATCCTTTATAAGCAGAGAAAGCTAAAAACATTCTTATTGCCTCTAACCTAGCAACTAGAGAAAAGGTTTCTTCAAATTCAATACCTTCCACTTGAGCATACCCTTTACAAAATAACCTTGCTTTATGTCAGATTAGTTTGCCTTCTTCATTCATCTTTTTCTGGTAGACCCACTTTGTACCTATGACATTCTTGTCTATCGATCTAGGAACAAGTTCCCATGTTTGATTTTTCTCAATTTGTTTCAACTCTTCATCCATGGTATCTACCCATTTCTCACTTTTGTTAGCTTCATCAAAAGTTTTGGGTTCTAATTATGTCATGAGGCATAAATTTACCTGCTCATCATTCCGGGCTAGTCTTCTTGTGGTCTACACATCTTCATTTTTATCTCCTATGATTTGTTCTTCCAGATGGTTCTTCTGCACATACTGGTTGGAGTTTTTTCTTGGTGCTTCCTCTACTAGTCCACTATCAGATTGATCTTCATTCTCATCTTCTGAAACATCAATATAGGGTGTCGGTGCAGATTCTTTCTTATGTAGGTCTTCATCTATTCTCACATTTATACTATCAACCATTTTTCTCAATTTCTTGTTGTAGCATTTGTAGGCTTTGTTATTGGTTGAGTAACCCGAGAAGATTCCTTCATCACTCTTGGAATCAAAACTTCCTAATCCATCAACATCTCTCTTGATGAAGCACTTGCTTCCAAACACTCTAAAATGCTTGAGTGATGGTTTTCGGTTGTACTATAACTCATAAGGAGTCACTCCACTGTTCACTCTTAGCTGTACCCAATTTAATGTATAGACATCAGTATGAATTGCTTCCTTCTAGTATGTATCTGGTATGTTGACCTCATTCAATGTTGTTCTAGCTATTTCCTTTACTGTCTTGTTCTTCCTTTTTGCCACACCATTTTTCTATGGTGATCTTGCTGCTGAATACTGTCTCCAGATTCCATGTTTCTCATAGTAGTCAATAAACTCATTTGAAGAATATTCTCCACCCCGGTTTGATCTTAAAAATTTTAACAAGTGTCCACTATCATTTTCAACCATCCTTCTAAAAAGCTTTAATCTTTCAAATACCTATGATTTTTCATGTAAAAATGTCACCCAAGTCATCCTTGAGTAGTCATCAATGAATAGCATGAAGTATCTCTCACCGGTCAGAGCCCTTGTCCTTGATGGCCCACACAAATCTGTATGCACTAATTCTAGAGGTCTTGAGGTATTGTAATCTTTTATTTTTCAACTTACTTTGATTTGCTTGCCTCTGATACATTCATCACAAAAAGTACTTACTAGTTTTATTATTTGTGGAGTGTTTCTTACATACTGGTTCTTTCTTATCTTCACCAGATTGTCAAAGTTCACATGGCCTAATATTTGGTGCCACAACCAGCTTTCATCAACATGTCCCATCATGCATTGGGACTCATAACATTCCTTCAGATTGTAGATATTAGCATCTGTTCTCTTTCCTTCTACCACAACCTGACCGGTACTCTACTTTCTTATCTGCCAATTGGTAGAGTCAAATGTGAACTTGTACCCTTTGTCACACATCTAACTTACACTCAACAGATTATGCTTTAGTCCTTCCACATAGTACACATAATGGGCCTTAAGCTTGCCATCAATATTCAATGTACCACAACCTTTAATCTTGATGGAGGAGTTGTTACCAAACCGGATAGAACCACCATTCCAATCATCAAGCTTGATAAAAATTTTCTTGTCTCCGGTCATGTGATTTGAGTAGCCACTATCAACAACCCATAAATTATTCCTTTCATCATGTAGAGTAGTCTGCACAATCAATCTTGACTCTATCTTGTTCTTCTCCTTCTCTATCTAGACCTATTTCTCTTCTTTATTCTCCTCTTCTGTCATCTTGTGTTCCAGTTTAGTCTCTATCTTCTGATCCAGTACTATTTTCTTTTGCTTACTAGTTCTCAGCTTACAACGCCTTTCTATGTGACCAAAATTTTGACACTTGTAACATTTTACATTAGCATTGAAAGATGTATCCAAAGCATTTTTGTAGGACATCTGCATATTTATCCTACACTCATAACTCTTATGACCAAACTCATTGTAATTATAACAAGTGACATTTTTACCTTGTAATGCAGCAAATGTGTTTCTACTCTCAAAACTGGGGTTCACATTCATTTTACTACATTCTGCCATTCTATGACCAAACTTATTACACCGGTGACATTAACCATGAAATTTTGGAGCATACCAGTTAGATTTTCTTGGTCTTGCAAATGATTGCCTCACTAGGGGTCTTCTTTTCATGCTTCTAACTTTGGTGAATCCTTCATGATCAACTCTTGCATTTCTTCTTGGATCTGCATGTTGGTGCATTGAGTATGGTCTTTGGTTCATTGATTGTGTATACCAGTTTGTGTGATAGTTCTTAACAACATCTTCACATGTCTTCTTATCGGTATCTTTTCTTACTATGAATGTCTTCTTCTCTTCACCTTCATTTGAAGAAATAAATAGCATCTCCTTACTAGATATGTCATTTCTATTTGAACTTTGACCCTCTTCAAATCCAAAGCCATCAGTATCTTTAGATTGCTTCTATTTTATCAACATCTTGTCTAAAGCTTCAGTACCACCTTCATATTATCTTCTCACTTTCATTTCTTCCTTTCTTTTCTCTAACTCCTTCCAGAGCTTGATAATTTCTTCTTCTAGGTTCTGATGCTCCTTCTCCATTTTACCCAAGTTGGCCCTAGTAACTTCACAGATCCTCTTGGCTTCTTCCAATTGAAGTTTTAGATCTGCAATTATTTTCTTGGACTCTTCAAGAGATTTCTCCAACATCTCTTGTTCTTCATCTGCAACCTTTTTCACTTTCTTCAAATCTCTTCTTGTTTTCTTCAACTCTTCCAAGGCGCTGATGAGCTCTGCTTCAAGATCTACTTCTCCTTCTTGATCTTTCTTTTCTCCTTCTTCAGGTATTGGAACCTCTTGGGCCATGAAAAGGGTTGCACTGGCATCATCTTCAGTACAACAGTCATCTGAGACACTCTCCTCATCCGTGGTATCATTTTCATGTGTGTAAAGACTATTTTTCTTCCAGTTGCCTCTTCTACCATACTGATAGACATTCTTCTTCCTATCCTTACCATATGATCTACAACCACTTAATTGATCATCTTCATTCTTATCACCATAGGGATATTTGGCAACAAAATATCCAATCTTTCCACAGTTGAAACATTTCAGGGGCAACTTGCCTTTCTATTTGCCTGAACCCGTCTTGAGTCTTCTGACAAATTTTTCCATGATATCATCAGAGTCTTCACCGGTTCCATCATGATCAAACTCTTCTTTTCCTTTTCTTGATATTTTGAATGCAACTTCTTTCTTCATAGCCTCAGTACCGACAATCCTCATTTCATAAGCAGTTGTGGAACTATACAACTCATCCATTGTAAAGACTTTCAGATATTTTGCTTCTTCTATTTCTGAAACCTTTGTATCATACTTAGGTGTGAGAGATCTAAGTACTTTATTCACTACCACCTCATCTTTTATTTCTTCTCCAAGCCCTCTAATGGTGTTTGTTGTTTCATCAATCCTTTGGAGATAGTCAGCAATCTTCTCTTCATCTCTCCTCTTCAAACCCTCAAGTTGTGCTCTCAATGTCTATAACTTGGCTTCCTTGACTTTAGCATCACCTTAAAATATTTTCTGCAACTTATCACAAGTTGCTTTGGTAGATGAGCAGTGCATGACCTTAACAAACTCATTATTAGATAACCCACTAAGAATAACATTTTTTGCCTTAGCATTGTTCTCATATTCCTCCTTAGCATCTGGATTAGTAGGAGGATTATTAGGGACTGTATACCCATTCACAACCGACATCCATACATCACAACCTAGAGAGGACAATTAGGTTTCCATTCTTCTACTCCAAAAGGCATAGCTGACACCATCAAACATAGGGGATTTTGAGGAGGCTAATTCATTTCTTGCCATTGTGAACGCTTAATAGGATCTACCCAAGCTATAGAACACTTTGACAAAATAGGGTACCTAGGCTCGAATACCAATCGTTGGACATAATGGATCACTGAGAGGGGTGTGAATCAGTGATTTAAACAATTTTTACTTAATCGGAGCTATACCCATTCAATATGAAATAAACAAAATGCAGACTGGTTACCAAAGCAATGCAAACAAGGTGTGTAGGAGAAATATCTAAAAGATTAATACAACACACACATGAAGATGCAACACATAACACCAGATGCATGAAGAAAACCCAATGTGGGAAAAACCTTAGTGAGAATAGCTGCTGGAGATCTTTTGCTCCAATCCAACCTCACAATAAAAGATCCGATTACAAATTTTAGGGCACCAACCCAAGGAGCATCAACCCCTGATTTATGAGCACTAACTCAAAGGAGCACCAACCCCTACATAATTTATAGGCTACAACCTAAAGGAGCTAAAACCCTTGCGCTAAGAACCTACTCAGTGAAAACAATATGAAAACTCAAATACATAAATGAGATCCCTGTTGCAAATGAAGTTTTGCAACCCTTCAATACTCCGCTCTGTCGATTTCAATCTTACCGGTTTGTGTTAACTCAACACACATTGCAACTTAGCCTTTCTGCTAGTTCTAACTCTGCTAAATCTTCTCTCCCCATGTTCTACTGAATTCAACTCACACTTGGTCACACTCTATCAGGTATTGCTTCTTTCAGTTTGTCACCTTTGTGTTCTATGTTCACTCTTTCAATTTGTTCCTTACACTAGTTTACCTTTCTTCTCCTTATTGGTACAATATTCACTCACAAACACTTCAAGTGTTCATCTTTGGCTTTCAGACAACAATTTCACTCTATCCTTCACCCTTCAGCAACAACAACTATCTGTCTTAGGTTGCCATATTTAAACTAAATCTTTCCCGCTAAAAACCAATTCAAATAGAAGGCGACTAGGGTTTCCTTCTACCAACCAAATCTGCATCCAATTTGATCCGATCCACCTTGGATCGCACACCTTCTTTGGAGGAATAAGCCATCACAAATTTTCCATCTGTCCAAATTATGTTTGCCAAGAATAGAAAACCTGACCTTGATTTTTGGCCTTGAAATCTGTTGACACATTTATGACCCAGCTATTTCCTTCTTGAGGTCCTCCTACAATCTGATTTCCTTGGTTTGATCTAGGTGCCAACAAATCCCTGATCTTTCTCTATCATTCATTCTTCCTCGAGCTGCACCAATCTGTCATCTACTCATGATTTGTGGTTGTTTCATTTAGTGCCGACTAACTGCTCCAACAACCATGTCGATGGAAACTTCATCGACCTTTGTATACTTGCCACCTCAACTCCATGTGGCATCACAATGGCATACACTCATCTCATTGACACAGGGTTTGTTTAAACCATTTCACTGACATAGGGTCAGTTTAAATCCTCATACCGACACAAACCCTTACCAGGAAAACCTTCTCTTGCTGCTATTCGACAACATACACTACACCAGTAGCTCAACTTCACCTTTGGTGGTTTGTGATCTCTTTGACACTTTGCCTCTTCATCACAAACATTATCACAAACAAACAACCAACCTTCATACCGGTTACAACGTGTCATGCCAACACACAACTTCATATCACTTCTTACCGGTGATGTCACTGATAGTCTCAATACCTGCTTGTCTTCCACGCCTTCATACTGGTTGACATGCCTTCATGTTAAAATGCATTTATTTTGTTATGATCAAATTTTATGTTTTAAAAGAAAAAGCAAATTATTAATTAAAATATAATATAAAATAAAAATAATAATTAGAAAAAATATTAAATTAGATTTATAATTTTTAAAAATACATTTTGTTTTAGTTTTCAATGAAAAAATAATAATTCTCTTTATTATTATTATTATTATTATTTTATAAAAGTGGACATCCACTAAACTATATTTTGTTAATATTGAAAAGTCTTTTTGTTTATAATGGGTTCAAAGGGCATACTGGTAGGAAAGAGCCTGCAAGAAAACCTCTGGTTGTGGCCCAAAAATGTAAAAACTTAAATAACCCGAATGTCCCAATTACATAATCAGTTTGTAAATGCCCACCCATTACATAGCTTTATAGATATAAATATCCAATGTCCAGACATCAACCAAAAAATGAGAGAGAACCACGCAGCCTCAATAGGGCATGCAACCTTAAAATTTGATCTTCAGAAGCAAACTCATAGCAAATAACTAGGCTGCATCAAAGCCTGTCTCGCTTGCAGAAATTTAAACCAAGATACCTACATAAAGTAATTATATCAGAAACCAAGAGCTTGAGCTCTCATCAGGAGGCTCCCTGTCCTCTCTCAAAGGAGAGACAATTTGCAAGGGGAATTCTAGCCATGGAGGTGCTGAAGCCAAAAAGCCAAAAGAGAGAAGTGAATGTAAACCCATAAGCACAACCAATGCCTTATCCACAAACTGAGAAGGAACCCAATCTAGTAAGATTTCAAATGATTTCAAAGTATCCCCCAATCTATCACATATTAAACCCATTCTCAATTCAAAAAGTAATTCCCCACACCTCCCATTGTCCAAAAGATTAGACTGAGGAAGAAAGCCTCCATAATAAAAAGAACCCAACTCAAAGTGATAGCTATCCAGTGTAGACCTAACAAGCTCCCAAGTTCATATCGAGGGAGGAATGAATGTAGAAACCAAGAGTTGGAGTAAACCCTCATCAAGCAAAATGTCATGACAAACAGTAAGAAATCGAGACAAAATCTCAGAGTCAGAAAAATTAGAACCAGACTACAACCAAAGACTTCCCACCAACCTACATACCTCAAAATCCACTTGAGGAGAAAACAAATGAAACACTTTTCCAAGCATCACAGAACTATTGATCGAATCCTTATTGGATGCCTCAATATGGAATTCAACAATAACCTTGTATCGTGAAAGAGTAGAGGCACTTAGCATATGTATATCCCAGAAAGAATGAGACAAAGCATACTGTAGGATTCATAAATGATATCAGCTTTTAAAGACAACAGCCACCAAAAATGTGAGCAAGAAGAACCACACCACTTCATTATTACAAGTGAAGGCAATGAGCAAGATTAAAACTTGTGAGAGATAACAACATAAATGAAATAATAATATCCAAAAACTTCTCATGGTGGTGGCGGCAGAGAAGTAGTACACAAAATCCCATCTGATGCAACTTAAAGAAATGCTTACCCAAACATGATCACAACACCAGTACCATGACAGATTGCTACAAATAATCAATCCCTTCGTATAGCACAAAGCAATCAAAGAACATAATGCATACGTGCGAAAACAAACTGAAAAGACCATGCCCAAACATGAACGTTGATAGGCTGCCATCCTAAAACCATGAAGGTAACCACCCTTGCTGCCTATGCCAGATCATAACCATACTTTATAAATAAAAATAATTTCTCACCTACAAAGCATACTTGCCACTTGAGCATATCCAACAAACATGACTGCCCCCGAAGGAAGAAGGGCAGGAAAATTTCAAAATGACCATATTAAATGAGGAACCCCAAGTCTTAGTATAGATATTTCAGAACCGAAGCAGGAATCTCTTCGACACATACATTACGCAAATTGGCATTACCGTCTATAGCTAAATTTGCCAAGAAATCCGCAATTCTATTTATTTCTTTGTAACAATGAGAAATCAAGAAGGAATAAAAAAAACTCTAAATTTTGTAAAATATGATCCAGAACATATTGTAATTGCCAACAATTAGATTTATTCTTCATAACACTTTGTATGATCACCATCAAATCCCCTTCTATTACAAGATCCTTAATTCCCAGGGATATAGCCATATCCAAGCCTAGAGACAAGGCATTAAACTCTGTAGAATTATTAGTCTTATGCCCAATGGCATGGCACCTAGCCTAAACAAAGTTTGCATGATGATCAAAAATCACCATACCTACCCCTGCCAAGCTAGAATTCCCGCAAGAAGCACCATCGAAATTCAATTTAAAATGACCATGAGGAGGGGACTTCCAGATAGCTGAATTTCTCTTGATTGAAGCATCATTCTTTTTCAACATTGACCCATGAGAAGGCAGGATAGATAACAGCTTCGAGACCCTAGACACCCTAATATCCCAATGCGAGAAAGAGGTAAGATTCTCTAGGTTCTTGTAGATATGAGACAAGGCAACTTCCGAAATGGGAGATTCAATTTTTAATAAAATCTCTTCAAGAGAAGAACTTGTGTTTTTAAAGATCCTATTATTTCGTTCTAACCAGATATTCCAAATTAAAATAGATGGAGAGACAATCCAAAGGCAAGCATTAAAAGATGAGGCAATCAACAATGGCCAAGATCTAAAGTGAGATATAAGATCTTTCCCTGTAACAAAAGTCAAATTCAATTTATCAAACAACCATTGCCAACATTGATAAGCAGAATTACAGTGAAGGAAAATATGTGAGGAGGATTCCAAATTTTTATTGCATAACATACAAGGAAAAACAATAGTGATACCAGGTCTATCCAAATGCATGCCTATAAGGACCCTGTCCTGAACTGCTAACTAGGCAAAAGCACCGGCTTTTGGCAGACAGGCCAAATGCCAAAGAAGTTTATGTGGCCAAGAAGATAAATATTTCACAAACATAAGAGAATTATATCCATCTTTGACCATATATTTACCAGAGATATTCTTTGTCTAAACGAGTTCATCTTCAGAATCAAAAAGGATAATCATTCTTTCTCCCAAAACCTTAGCAAAATGCATTTTAAGAAATTGATCAAAATCCAAAAACTCAATGGATTTCCACTTAGCGATCTTAAGATTTCCACTATATACTATCTCAAAGTAGTCTACCACAAAGACCCCCCAAAGGGAAGAAAGAACACATATCAGAGGGGACTAGTCCCTTATATTTAGTAATGGAGTGTGACCATTCCACTCCTCATCCCAAAATCTAACCTTCTTTCCATTATGAACAATCCAAGATATATGTGGCAAGATAACATTCCTACATTTGCATATGAAGTTCCACATTACCGAACCTGAAGGTAAATTTGAAATTTGAAAAATATTCTCTCTAGGACTATTATTTAAGTATTTTGCAAACATAATTTGTGCCCAAAAAGAATTAGAATGCTCATACAACTTCTAGATCAACTTAGCTCCAAGGGCTAGATTCTAATTTTCCAAGTTCCTAATACCTGTACCCCCAAGGTCCTTAGGCAAAAAAACTTTATCCCAGGCTACTAGGGGGAGTTTTTTCCTTCCATCTTTATTACTACTACAGAGAAAGGACCTAAGAGTGTCCTGCAAGCTCACAATCATAGATTTTGGAGCTTTTAACACTGACATAAGGTAAATGGGAACTGCATTCAACACAGATTTAATAAGAAAATTTTTCCTAGCAAGGCTTAACCATTTATGATTCCAAGATAAGATTCTTTTTGAAATAATAGAAATAAGCTTATCCCAAAAGGTTATTTTGTCTTGTTTAATAAAGAAAGGTATACCAAGATACGTACATGGGAGGTTACTAGGTTAAAAACCCTAAAAGGATTGCAATCTATGCTGACCTAACTGTGATGTATTAAGGAAGAATATTTTTGACTTCTTAATATTAACTTTTTGACCTGAAAATATAGCATACTTTTGAATAATTCCATTTATAGTAGTTGCCTCCCTCAAAGAAGCCTGGCCAAATAGCAAAGTATCATCTGCAAATAAACAATGTGAGATAGAAACTGGAACCCCCTAGATTCTTACCCCCTTCCAAAGCCCTTTCAATCTCACAACCTTAATAGCCCAACTAAAGGACTCAGCTAAAAGTATAAAAATAAAAGGGGAAAGAGGATCTCCCCACCTCAATCCTCTAGAAGAAGAGAAAAAACCACAAGGGGAACCATTTACTATGAATCTTGTAGAAGAGGTGCAAGCATTGATCCATTTGACCCAAGCCTTAGAAAAACCTAGCTTCACAAGAACAAGACTTTAAGCCCCCCATTCAACCCTATCGTAAGCCTTCATCATGTCCAATTTAAGTATCATGGCTGGGGAGTTCTGAGTGGAAATAGAATGCAACACCTCATGAGCCACAATAGCTCCCTCCGTCATTTCCCTATAGGGCACAAAACCACCTTTCTCCAAAGAGATAATTTTGGGAAGGAATTTTGCCAAACGAAGGGAAATTGACTTAGTAAAATTTTTATACAAAGTGTTGCATAAAGAAATAGGACAAAAATCAGAAAAAGTCTTAGTAACCTCTTTTTTAGGAATAATAGAAATCAAAGTAGTATTAAGTTCTTTTAAAATTGACCTATTTCTTCTAGCCTCTTCAAGGGCCAATATAACATCTTTGCCCACAAGGTCCCAACACTTCTGAAAAAATAAAGGGGTAAACCCATCCGGCCCCGGGGCCTTGTCTGGATTCATGTCAAAAACCACACATTTAACTTCTTCTAATGAAAAAGGACACATCAAAATACTATTATCCTCAAGGGACACTAAGGAGGGAATGTCAGAAATAAAATCATTCAAAAAATAACCACCCTCTGAGGGTAATAGTAATTTGAAAAAGTTAACTGCCTCTAAAGCAATGTCCTCTGATTCAGTAAGCAATTTCCCATTGGGATCCTCTATACAATATATTCCATTTCTACTTTTTTTTAACTTAGTGGAAGAGTGAAAGAACTTTGTATTTCTATCCCCATCTGAGAGCCAAACTTCTCTAGATTTTTGCCTCCAATATGTTTCTTCCCTAGCTAATACTTCCTCAAGTTTTGATTTTAAAGATTTTAATTCATCAAAAACATGTGGAACCATACCATGGTCAAGCACATGCCTATTTAGACATTCAATCATATCTTTAATTCTTTGTTTCTCTTTTTTTTTTGAAATGTGAAGAATTCCACTCTCTAATATTCAACTTCAAGAAGTTGAGCTTCTTGACAATCTGAAACATTCGAGACCCTGGACAAAAAGGAGCAGAGTCCCACCATTTCCTAAGGAGGGGTAAGAAGGAAGAATCCCTGAACCACATGGGTTCAAATTTAAAAGGAGACTTAAAAGAAGCTTTAACCTCCAAAATAGTTAAGGAAATTGAAAAATGGTCAGAACCTGACAGAGGCAGAATAGAGAAAAACTCAAAATCTGATTCTAACCAATTTTTTGAAAGCAAGAATCAATCTAGTCTTTCTGCTATTTGAGACAAGTCCCTTCTCATATTAGTCCAAGTAAAAGCGCCATTTTGATATTTACAATAAAAAAACCCATGTAAAAGATAAAATTCCCAAAGTCTTCCATAGTTCTTTTATTTGGTAAAATTCCTCCACTTTTCTCACTTGAGTCTATGATTGCATTAAAATCTCCCCCAAAAATGACTGAAGACCCCTACTTCAAAGGGGAAGAAATCCTTTTCTAATCACACCATAACTTACTTTTCTCCTGGGTCCTAGAGGGAGCATAAACATTGAATAACCAAACCTTAACCTTAGAAATCTTACTAATAACCAAAACCAACATCCAATTTGCAGCCGATGTTACTAACTACACTTCAATATTATAATTATTCCATAATAATGCTAAACCTCCCGAAGCTCCACAGGCTGAGCATGAAACAAAATTCCACCTTTTCCAAGATGAAAAGAGCACATCAACGAAAGCCTTTGACAATTTAGTCTCCTGCAACATAAAGATATCACACTTAATTAAATCCATCTGGGATTTAATCAAGTGTCTCTTGTTAGAGGCATTTAAGCCCCTAACATTCCAAGAGATAATTTTCATTGTCCTCGAGGGGAGGTTGAAGCTCCCCTCTTCTCAATGTCCAGAGCTTTTTTGCTATCTCCAAAGCAACTCTGTAGATTTCTCTTTACAGCCCCTAACCTAGTCACAGGAGGACTCATCATTGGATGCTTACCCTTTTTCTGTTTCCCCTTCAATGGAGTCGAACTAGAATTTTCAGGTCTACCTAAGGAAAGATACTTTCTCCCTTGACCAATGCCAAGAGAAAGGGACAAAGTCTTATGTATCCCTGCATCAATTTCTAGTTGAGTCTCAGCTTTTTTAGGATGTCTACCTTGCCTAGGAGAGCCAACATATGGAGTTAAGACCAAAGTAGTTTAGACAATTGGCAAGTTCTTAACAGATTTTGGAGAAGCTAAAACAGTTGGATTGACAGATCCCAAATCCTTAGAGGCCAGAATCTCAAAAGGGTTAGCTGTTATATTAATAGGAAGAGATGAGTTAATCCCTCCTAAGTCATTATCAATTGCATAGATAACCCTATCCGCAACCTCCCCTTCCAACTGAGGGGCATGTTTAATAAAAAGATCATTTACTTGTTGAACCAATTTTATGTCAAGAACAATTACTTCAGGCATCTTACTGAAATCCAAATTCCCCTCCTTATCTAAGTTTACTTGACCCTAATGAGAAGGAAAAGAAGCAAGATTCTGAATTTCAGTAATTAAAGCCGAACCATCTCGTGCTTCTACAACAAGAACCTCAAAGATAGATTTGTTAACTTTATCCATCTTAGGAGGATCCAAAGTCTTTGAGTTAGAAGCCAGAGCATTAGCTTGCTTATGGATCAAATGTAACCCACAATCAAAAGAATTCAAAGTAGAATGTAAGCCTAGATCATAACTAGAAACAACTTTCTGAGGAAGTAACAAAGACTAAAAATCCCCCATGTTAGAATTCGGTGTAACAATACTGCTTGGCTGAGCAGGGAGCTGATGGGAAACCCTTTCATTGTTATTCTGGGTATGACTCAGATTATTCGCACCCGACTGACCCACAAACAACAATGCAGGAGAAGACTTAGGGACAAACTCATCTATCAGACAATGCTTCTTAAAATCCATAAATAATGGAGCATCTAAGAGAAGAGGGGATTGAAGAAGTTCAAAGTCCAACATCTCAATATTTTGACACCATAGCCCTTCCTGAGACTTGATATTGCATGTATGGGGATGCACATCTCCTAGTTTCACCAAAACACAAATTTTTACTAGAACCTCCCCCTCTGAAAAATCCATTCTGGATGTGAGAAAAGTGCCAAAAGAATTACCAATTTGTTGCAAAACATCAGGATCCATAAATTCAAAAGGAATCTTTGGTAAACCATACCAATAAGGGATTAATTTCTTTTTCAACCACGCAGACACAAAAAATGGTTTCCAAGCCAAAACAGACAATAAATGCTTCCCAAACTAGTGATGTGTAGAACCCAAAACCCTAGCGCAAACCAAAGGTGAATCAAAAACAATAATGAAGGTATTTGCCGATATTAACTGAAAATAGTGCATATCTTCCCACCATTTTTGCAATTTATTGTGAAGTTTAGACAAATCCAATTGATCCCCCCAAATATCCCCCAAGATAGCATTCAAATGCAGGCAATGTGCTTTCTTATCAACATAAGATCCTAACAAATCAATACAAGGAATCGACACCCAAATTGGAGATGAAGAGATGGGCTCCAAAGGAGTACTTACCTTTTCCTTCTCTGGAGTGGCTAGCTTAGGGTTTGAGAGTACCTTATTCTCCACTTGTTTCGCATAATGTAAAGCACCTGGCAGATTAACCACATTTCCCAAATCCACAACCTGAGTAAATGTTCATTTATCACCTCGAACATGTCCCCATTTCAGTTTTGAAATGGACTGCTAGTAGAACCTCTTGTCATTATAATGCAACCCTCGAGTGGGATTAGGTTTAGAAAATTGGCATCAAGAAGAGTTACCATGGCTTCCACTTGAAAATACCTAGAAACAGGCTGAAACCACCCCTTCTGCCCAGCTTTGCTAATGTGCCAAGCCTTGTCTTCCCAACGGCCTCTGGTAGAAACCCACTACAGGGTATGTGGGGGATCCTCCCAGGCTACATCTACCCATGAACCCAAACAACTGTTGTCCTCCATAACCTGCGAAAAATTGCAGAATTAAGTGGGAATATTATTACCCAATATAGATATTTTTACTAGATGAATGAGACAAACTTTTAATGGTGGGATACATTTGTAATTCTGTTTATTATTATTAGATTATATAATTTTAGAATGTAATATTTTTGTTTTCAAATTAAAAAAATATTTTCTTTATTATTATTTTTATCAAATTTTATAAATTTAAAATAAAAGTATTTAATTTTCTTTATTATTATTAGATTTTTAAATATATCTTTTTTAGTTTCAATTGAGTTAAAACTTTTGAAGAAGCGGAAGAAATTATGGGTATTACAGTGAAGGAATTGCTCAAATTGAAGTATAAGGAACTAGATGATGTCAAGTTTGGAGAAATTATACAAAAGGTCCTTTTAAACAAATACACATCTAAACTTCAAGTGAGAAAAGAGACTTACAATGATGAGTAGAGGATTGTGCATTGTCATCAAAATATAAAAAAATGAATATTCAGTTGAAAGCAAAGCTTCTAAGTTCTAGGTTTTATTACATTAAATTGCCTCAATGTATATCTTGTTAACTAGGTTTTCAAACATTTCAAACTAACTCATTGGGTATGTCTAATTTAGTTTATTTGATTTCTTCACAATTGATCAATGTAATAGACCCCTTACATTACTTGTTGTTAATAGTAAATTTGATGATTTATTCAAATATATGAATGTTTAATATGAAATAAGTTGTATAACTGTTCCACTATTTTAAATAAT
Organism: Cryptomeria japonica; assembly: GCF_030272615.1. Classification (NCBI taxonomy): domain Eukaryota; kingdom Viridiplantae; phylum Streptophyta; class Pinopsida; order Cupressales; family Cupressaceae; genus Cryptomeria; species Cryptomeria japonica. The sequence continues at coordinate 270,910,533 of NC_081406.1, forward strand.
GTGCAATGCCAAAAGTTTCCTTTTATGGTGTAACTTCCATAATTGCAATTGCTATTTGTGTTGGCAATTGACACTCATCCAGTGGATATCGATGCTCGATTAGTGGTTTAGGGTTGTCATTGGTGGCAACTCTTCTTGAGATTCCTATTCGGTAATCATAGATCTTGATATCCGGAAGTGGATATGAATCGGTAACCAGTTAACTGGTAATTTAGGATGAACAAAGAAAATTTTGGTCTAGAAGCTTTCTAGTGATTGTGGTGTTATGAATCGTGAATGGGATGATAGGGCCAACATAGAGACATCATCTTATCATCTTTTTGGTGATCCACTTTTGTTTTTGTCAAGCCGACTCATGATTACATGTTACATCTGCAGGCTGACTTGATAATTATCTATTTTGTGATTGCAGATATATAAGAGTGGTGTAGAAGATCTTTCTGATGTTTGGTATGATTGTATGCAAGAGATTAATGATCAAGATTTATTTTTAGCGCAGTTGCACATGCACAATATTGATCCGATAGTTGACTGAGATAGAAAACACAGAGCAGAATAGCAGAGGTAATATAGTCAGAATTTTTCACTTAACTGGAACTCATCTAGGCATTGATAGATGCTATTTTGGAGTTCATTCATTGTAATCCATCACTGTAATTGATATGTAAGGCAATGAACCTTCTGGGGTTGTATCCCTTATTGTAATTGATCTGTAAGCTCTAGGCAGTGTGCCTGAATGCCTGTGAATTCCCTATTTTGTAATATTGTTTTGATACTGGCCATAGTGGAATAATATTGGTGTAGTCACTAGTTAGGAGGGATCTCAAAGAGATCAATCCGAACCGGGCAGCAAGAGTAAACATAATAGAAACAAGAGTATATGATGGAGGCAATGCAAAACTAAATGAATTAGATCATGAAAACTACTCACAAACAACTAGTAACATCCGGATTACAAGATTCGGGTCACTGGCCTGCTACATACATGCTCAGTTACAAAATTGGTCAAATCTGGACCTTCGAATCTCAAGATCTATCTTCTATGCTCTATATGACTAATTTATAATGCTCAGTTACAATGATTTATATGTTCCAAAGAGATCCAGTCGGCCCAAAAGGGATCAAATGTTGAAGAGCAAGATCAAACATGTAAAACTAACAAGTCGACCTCTGCCAAAGAGATTCCTTTAGAAATTCCAAAGGATGAAGTGCGAATAAAAGGGAAGGTCAATCACATGCCAAGGAACATTGGAATCAACAAGATGGGCTCCACAAGCTATGAAAAGAATTCGATAGATTCACCAATGCAAATAGGTCCAAGTGGTTTTGGTGCCAAAAAATTATCTCGGAATCCAGAATCAATAACTTTTTGGAAAATGATCCAAATGCTCCGTGGTTTAGGAATAAGGAAGATGATCATGTCCTCAAGAAAAATCCAACTCCGCAAGATCCGGTGAGCCAATGGAAGAAAATGCAAGAAATGTTGAAACTGCAAAACAAAAAACAAATAGAAAAAGAAATGTTTTTGGTTGATGCAAGATTGTGAAGAACCGGGGATGCTCCTGCATCAAATATTGTGGGTTCAAATCCCACCGTGGCTTTTCCCATTTGGGTTTCCACGTAAAAATCCCATATGGTTGATTGTTTTGAGTTTCTGCATTTCACTTTCATGCAAATGCTCCCAGTGGTTCAAGGTTAAGAATAAAATTTATTAACTGGTAGAACACTGATTCACCTCCCCCCTCTCAATGTTCCTTGCTTTCAACAATTGGTATCAAAGCCTAGTTCCTTTGAGGAAACCTAACTACTTGAGGAAGCTCCAGGAGATTGAATCAATAGATTGTGGTTTGCAGAGACAACTTAATGTGACACTTGAGGATATCGATGCAACAAGAAATGAGATTGGTACCTTGAAGAGAAACTTGAATGCAGCTGAAGACTTCATTAATTATTTGAAGGATCAAGTGAACTCTACAAGAGTCAAGATGAAGAAATTGAGGTACAAGATGAAGGAGAAAGAAGATCAATGCATGGAGAATCAAGACAAAGCTGATGAATGTGACAAACTTGCAAGAGAGAATGTTGCCTTGAAGAATGAGATGCAATCTATTGTGATGAGGCTAACTAAGGAGATTGAAGACCGAAAGAAGAATGAATAAAGCTTAACTCAATCATTGAAGGACAGAGCAAATGAATTCTTCAATCTTACCTATGAGAATGATCAGTTGAATCTTGAGTTGAAACAATCAAGGAATAATGGTCAAGAACTTGAAAGACATATTGTTTCCCTAAGAGATGAACTTTCTATTGAAAATGAATACAAAGACAAATTCAATGCTAGCTCAACAAGGCTTGATCAAATGCTGGAAATTTAAAGACATGGAAAGAAAATGCATGGACTTGGATTTGAGAAAGGAGAATCCTCTGGATTTGGACAAAGCAATGCAAAACCTAAAAGAAAGATCCCTCCAGTAAGACAACCTAATTCTCATAAATTCAATGGTAGATGTTTTACTTGCAATAAATTTGGTCATATGGCGAATCAATATAGAAGTAAGATGAATAATGTGACCAATGGTCCTACCTTTATTGGTCAACATTTCATATGAAATAATTTTGGTCATAAGTCAAATATGTGTAGAGCAGTAATGAATAATTTTCAAAACAAGAGATGCTATGCTTGTGGGATGTTTGGACATATTTCTAACCAGTGCAGGATGAGATCAAATCAGATGAACTTCAGACCTATACAAAATGTTGTTTGCCGTGCATGTAATAAAATTGGTCATATGTATTGCAAAGTATTGTAGAAGCAAGAAGAGTGCTCTAGTAGATAAGAACAAATCTGATGATAAAGGAAAGGAAAAGGTAGAGGAGATCAGAGAAAAGCATGAGAGGATGTGGGTCAGAAAAGATGAATCTAAAGTGGACAATGGATCTGTAGTTGAATCCAGTGCAGGATCTTCATCTGATAACTAAGGCATTTGGCCTTAGGGGGTGGGATCTTCATGTAAAATCTTATAGAACACCCTTGGAGTGATCTGTGATCGATCATGGTTGATGGAAGATGCTTGGAGATGATTATTTGGATCTCTAGATCATCTGGTGAGTTGATTGATGTTGAACAAGGCATCTAGTTGAACCTTATCAGTGCATTTATGTCAACTTAAAATTAGGATTTGCGAGGTTAAAAAGGGAAAATGAGAATCATTTCTCACACTGGAAGAAAAGAGAAGAAGTTGAAGAGCAAGGCGAACCCATTTCCAAGGAGATCAAAGCTTTGAGGCGATCCAATAAAAGTTACTATGCATTTGTTAGGAACAAAAGGTATTTTTAGAAGCTTACTTTGAACCCTAAATTTCTCAGAATGGCATCATCTTCTGTGAACTCCTTTGGTAGTTGAGGTTTGGGAGAGAGAAAGGCCGCAATTCAAGTATCACCCATTTAAGTTAGTTGAGGATGATCCAAATGGTGCCTTCTCATTTGTGTCCTATGGTGTTCTGCATGTCGACGATGTAAGAGCCTATATTCACTACAATATTGAAGAAATCGGTAATGAGGCGATTCTGGCACTTTACTATCAACACTTCTGGGACAGGATTGGGAATCTTAAAATAGAATATGCACAATTGTAGAGGAAGGGTTTCATGCAGTTCATCCATTTCACAGTGTTCGATGAGGATGAATGGGTGAGGTATATCTTGAGCCATGTGCATGATGAATTTATCTGGTTAGACAAGCCCTACAAGATCACCAAGAAAGCCATTCATGCAGTCACATGTCTGCACCAAATTAGTGACAAGCCTAATCTAAGGAAGGTAGGTAACACAACTATGACAAAGGCAACTAGTGCACAATTTGATAATAGATCTATGACTATTGATGATATCTGGGAGCATGACATGAGATTTGCATCCATGGTCATTGGGTACAAGGTCTATCAGTCTAGTAGACTGAATTCTGTCTTTGGAACAACCATTTATGCAACATACCAAATGGTGAAGGACGACAGTTAGTATGATCTTTGCTCAATTTTTATTGAGGAGCTCCTAAGAAATTTGAAAAAGATAAAATATGATAAGAAGAACGTATTTAAGTTTGGTTCTCTAATTGTTTGTCTGGCATTATACTTCATGAACCGAATTCTCAGTACAGGCAGAGTGCAGTGGACATTTGATTTACCGGTGGCCACCCAGATCAAGCAAGGTTTGCAAAGATTGGGAAACAAAGAAAATCAGACAACAACCTTGTGAAGTTTCTTTAATACTTTCAAAGGCCGGATGAAAGATGGAGAAAAGATTCCCAAAGAGATTATGGAGAAATATGAGAATACTATTTGCTTCATGGTGGACAAAGACCAATGTCACATGGAAGCTGTGGAGCCTAGGATAGTTTGGATTTTGTCGATGGGTTATGAGGTGGATGGTTAGACACTGGTGGACCCCAATAAACCCAGGTTTGACACCTTCAAGGAGAAGGACATGGAGTTGCACAAGCAGTTCACAATGCCTGCAAGGAAGAGAAAAGTGTCTAAGATGGTTGAGGGAGTGGTAGTGAAAATGGGATTTAGTAGAGATGAGGTGAAGTAAGAAAGGGAGAAGCATGCTTAGATGCAAGCTAAGGAGGAATCCAAGAAGCCTAAGGCTGAATTGGTTCCCTCTAAAGAAAAACCAAGAGAGACGTAGTCTACCCCTACTCTGGTAGTTCCATCTATAGGAAAAAGATCATTTGAAAAGGGAGATTTGAAGCAAAAGGAGAATCCTAAAGAAACCTATGTTGTTGTATCTCTAGTGGCATCTGAGACTAAATCAGATGAAGAAGTAGGAAAGACTAAGGAGAAAGGAGAGCTTCTCAAAGTTGTGAGGAAACCACAATCTGGTGGTGCTGAGCAGAGCAAGAGAGCTAAATATGAACCTACCCTTATTGGAAGGCCCAAGAGGGGAAGGAATATTAGAAATCAACTTGATAAAGATCTTGAATCTAGTGATCTGCAAGGTAAATATATATTTGTTCCTCTAATGAAAACAGATTGATTGATTGATGAGATAATTGTGGATGGAAATTTAAAGAATATTGGAACATATTATGAAAATATAGTTGAGGTAGATTAGAGAAAAGTTGAGGAACCCATTGTTTTGTACTTGCACAAATTTAGTAAGACTTTAATTGAATAGGAGCATAGTATCCCTAAGGATTTGTACAACATTATTGATGTGAGGAGGTTAACAACTAGCAAAATAGATAAGGAAATGCAAGAAAGAGAATTGATCAATGTCTATACCTGTATCTCCCAAGATGAAGCTAAAAGGCTTATTGAGGAAGCAAATAAGAAAGAATTCAGAAGTAGAAATAGGGTGAACAAGTTGATGATTGGCAAGGTTGAGGAAGCAAGGAAAGAAACTGAGGATATTTGGAGAAGAATTATGAAGAACAACCCCTTATACAATGATGCAGTTCGGACTTCCCATCTAGAAGTAAAGGAAGGTTTCTCTGGTGATCAGAAGAATGAAACTTAGACTGAGGGACATCTAGAAGATCAAATCCATATATCACTATTAGCAACAAACAAGAAGGAAGACTGAGAGGGGTGTGGGGTGAATCAGTCTTCATTGGATCACAACAAATTAAACTTCAAAACATAAATTGATAAACTACAACAATAATAGATAAGAAAATTAATAGCACAACACACAACACCAAGATTTTTGATGTGGAAAACCCAGTTAAGGGAAAAACCATGGTGGGAACCTACCCATAGTAAGATGATACTCTGTAGTACCATGTGAAAATATTACAATGGGGAATGCACATGCATTCAAGCACACTGGCTAGAGCTCACTTCTTAAAAAGATATATGCTCGGAAGGCTACAACCCTCAGGGAAGTCTCACTAACTTACAATATGATTCGGACTACAATCCAGAAGAAATGAACTGCAATGATAGCATCTACAAATGCCTGATGACAGTTTTGGTTAAGCACAATTGTCTCTCTGCAACACCAATCTTACCTCAACACTTCACCGAATGATAATTTTCTTATTCTCACAATCACCTCTCTCTGATAATGCAAACATAATATTGACACACACATTACATAAGCATCTCACCTATATATACAAATCATCAACCTTGATAACAAGGTTGGCTAAACCCTCAACCCTCAACTTACAGTTACAAAAATTACATCACATGATACAAAGATCGACCGCCATACCAATATTATGATTTACATTACATAGCATGGACCTAATTCAAATTCCCAAAAGATCGCATCCACTAGAAATCCTGCTAAGACCAACCACAACATGCTACACCACTAGAAATACCGCATAAAATGAAAATCATCACTGGTTCACAGAAATCACCAAAAACTCACACAATTATCAATTTAGATCACCAAAACAAATAGGACATGACTAGGAAACACTAGCAATAACATTAGAATCATCCAAAACAGTTGTACCAACACCTCTTTTCAAATCTTCATCAGTCAATGCCTCAAAGCTAAAGAACACAACCAATCCGCAATTGTCATGAAGAAAGATAACTTGCGGAGCACCAAATCATGAACCATCTGAAATAAAGATTTACAAGATCATCCAAGACAATATCCCAAAGTTTCAGCATAAGATCTGATCATACTAGAATATACAAGAGGAAATACTGAATTCTATAAAATAGTGATCAACAAAACTAAATTACAAAACTGGATCAGAAAATCTTCCCAAACTCATCAGAATAAAACACAAGAATATGTTGACATCAATGACAACAACATATCCTAGTAGCAATAATGATCAACCAAAACCAACAATCTCCCCCTTTAACATTGATGGCAACATATGAATGTGAAAAATAGTCAATGCAAAGAAAGAAGATATCATCAGCAAGCTCCCCCTAAGATCAAGATAGATAAAGTAGTTTTTCACATGATCTCTCTCCCCCTTTCATAGAAATGTCAAAGATCTAGACCAAAATAGAAAATTAAACTCTCTCCCAAAAATAGAATGAATCTCTCTCCCCTCGGGATACACAACCAAATCAATAGACTACTCCAATAAAGGAGTGACATCAACTCATCAATCTGGATAAAATAATAAGGCTTTGAATTCCACCGAATTGATGCAACTCAATGCTACTAATTCTCATCAGGAGGGGTGGATACCCCTAACTTGTCTCTCAAATAGATAAATGTATCTGCAGGCAAAGGCTTAGTAAAAATATCAGCAATTTGTTCCTTTGTAGATACATATTCCAACTTCACCTTTTGTTCACTGACTTGCCCTCTCAAATAATTACATTTGATTGAAATATATGCTTAGTCTTTGAATATTGCACCGAATTCTTTGACATGTTTATAGCACTGGAATTATCATAGTAAATGATAGTAGGTTCATCATGAATAATTCTGATGTCTTTCAACATTTGCTTTATCCAAACTATCTAAGTGCAATTACTAGTAACAACAATGTACTAAGCTTCAATAGTAGATAAGGATAATGAATCTTTTTTCTTGCTAGCCCAAGAAATCAACTTTTTACCTAAAAAGAATACTCCACCGGTAGTACTCTTCTGGTCATCTACATCACTAGCCCAATTTGCATCAGTGTAGGCACACAACATGAAATCATCATTCTTTGGATACCATAGGCTATAATTCACAATTCCCTTTAGATATCTAAACATTCTTTTAACAATAATGACATGAATCTCCTTCAGATCAACTTGATATCTAGCAACCATACACACAACATGCATAATGTGAGGCCTAGTTTGAGTAAGATATAGCAGTCCACCCACCATAGATCTATACAAGCTCCGATTAGCTTTAGGAGATTCATCATTTTTAGACAGTTTACAACCAGTCACCATAGGAGTTCCAACCAGTTTGGAATGATCTAATCCAAACTTCTTCAACAATTCTTTCACATACTTAGTTTTAGATATAAAGATACCCTTTCCTGTCTGTGCAATCTGCAAACCTAAGAAAAATTTCATCTCACCAATCATAGACATCTCAAATTCTTTCTGCATATCACCGACAAACTTCATACTCATATCATCATCACCACCAAAGATAATGTCACCAACAAAGACTTCAACAATCAAAATGTTATCATTTTCAATCTTAAAGTACAGTTTACTATCAACATTGCCTTTAGAAAATCCCAATTTCAACAAATATTTGTCTAATCTAGCATACCAGTCTCTAGGAGCTTGTTTTAATCCATAAAGTGCTTTCTTCAACTTGCATACCATGTCTCCATCATCCAACAATGAAAATCCGTCAGGCTATTCAATGTAAACTTCTTCTAGATCACGATTCAAAAATGTAGATTTGACATCCATCTAATATACCTTGAAATCTTTATAAGTAGCATAAGAAAGAAACAATCTATCAACTTCAAATTTGGCAACCAGAGAAAAATTTTCTTCATAATTAATCCCTTGTTGTTGTGAATATCCTTTACAGACTAGTCTAGCTTTATTTCTGACTACTTCATCGACTTCATTCAATTTATTTCTGAATACCCATTTAGTACCAATAGCATTTTTTATCCTTAGGTCTAGGCACAAGTTCCCAAGTGTTGTTCTTCTCAATTTGATCTAACTCTTATTCCATGGCTCTTATCCAGTTATCATCTTTATAGGCTTCACCAACATCTTTACATTCAACTTTAGAAATCAAACATACTTCTTTTGCAGTTAACCTTCTTCTATTAATCATATCTTTATTCTTATCACCAATAATCTTATTCTCAGAATGATTCAATTTGACATGCCTTGGAGTCTTCTGAATGTTATAATCTTTAGGTTCTTGCACATCATCACCACTAGCAACAACATCTATATTAACAATCTCTACCAGATAATTTTGCTTAGGCTCTTCAGGCTGAATAAGAGTTAAAACAATATCTTGACCATCATCATAAGCTTTGATCTCCTTCCCAAGGTTCTCATCCACTTTCACATTTGCACTCAACTATCTTTCTCAGTCTCTTATTATAGCACCGGTAGGATTTTCTATTTGTAGAATATCCCAAAAATACACCTTCATCACTTCTAGCATCAAACTTTCCAATATCCTCATCTCTCTTGATATAGCATTTGCTACCAAAAAAATTGAAATATTTCATAATAGGAACATGACCAAACCAAATCTCATAAGGGGTCTTATCGATATCACCTTGATATGAACTTTGTTAAATGTATAGAGTGCAGTACTAATAGCTTCTCTCCAGTAGACCTTTGGAACATGGTTCTTGTAGCATCCATAATAGTATGGTTCTTCCTTTCAACAATCTCATTTTGTTGTGGAGCCCTAGGAGCAGATAGTTGTCTTCTGATTCCATGCATCTCACAAAATGAATTGAACTCACCAGAACAACATTATCCACCTCTATCAGATCTCAGATACTTCAGCTTCAATCTGGACTCATTTTCAACTTTAGCTTTGAATATCTTTAATTTCTCAAATGCTTCTATTTTTTCCTTCAACAAGACAACCCACATCATTCTAGAATAATCATCAATTAGCAGCATAAAGTATCTATCACCCTGCACACTTCTAAAAATTTTAGGTCCACACATATCACTATGCACAAGATCTAATAATATATCAGATGTATACCATTTACTCTTGAAAGAAATCCTTGTTTGCTTACCCAACTGGCATTCCTTACATACCAGATTAATAGTTTTAACAATCTTAGGAAGAACCCTAACAACTTGAGTATAACTGATCTTGATCAATCAATCAAAGTTTACATGACACATCCTTCTATGCCACAAACAACTCTCATCTATCTTAGCAATAAAACAACTTTTCTCACCAGCATTCAAATGAAAATTGTTACCTTCAGTCATAGTTCCAGATGCAATCTCTATACCAGAGGCATTCAAGATCTTGCATTTACCATCTTTGAATTGTAGATCATAACCCTTATCAACCATCTGTCCAACACTCAAAAGATTATGCTTCAAACCTTCAACATACAAGACATCATCAGTGTTATGCTTACCATCAAAAGAAATAGAACCTCTCCCACAGATTACACAAGATTTGTCATCTCCAAATCTAACTATTTGACCATCATATCTTTCCATGCTTACAAATTTGCTTTTGTCACCGATCATATGATGTGAACGACCACTATTAATCACCTATACACCCTTTTCTTCTACCTTTTCAGAGAAAGCTTTCTCCTCAACATAACATCTAGTGGAATCAATAGGCACAAGTCTATCCTCTTGAATGACAATAAACACAACTTCATCTCCTTCTAATTCATCATCTGTAACACCTTCATCTGCAGCATAATAACAGTTCTTTTGGTTCCTAAACTTCTAGTTAGAGTTATAAGGCTTATCATACTTTTCATGCTTCTCATATCTGTCATTCCTATCATGCTTATTGAACTTATCATGTCTATCATACTTAGCCATTCTCTCTGGGCATCTAGAAGCAAAATGTCTTATCTTATTACAAGAAAAAAAATTCAAGGGAAACTTTCCATCATACTTACCGACACCTTTAGGCAATCTCTGAGCAATCAGTGCCTCAAGCTCATAAAGTTGTCTTTCTTGCTCCGCTATCTCTTTTTTTCTCTCTTTCATATATGGATATCCTGCAATCATCAGGATCATATTTCTGCTTACCGGATACCAATGCTGATGCTTTGATTGTTGTCTCTAAATTTCCATGTGATTCTCCAAATTCGCTTGACTCAAATGCAGCAAGTTTTCCAACCAACACATCTCTTGTCACTGTAGTCACACTCTAGATCTCATCAATATTGACAACCTTATGTTTCTAAGGAGGCAAACATCTCAACACCTTAGCAACAATCTCATCTTCTTCAATATTTTCACTGGCATATCTGATACCAAGGACAAGTTCATTCACCTTATCCATGTATTAATGTATGTTATCATCATCTCCCATCTTCAATGTCTCATTTTTTCCTTTTAAACTCTGCAACTTAGCAACTTTCACTTGACTATCACCTTCATATAGGATCTCAAGCTTCTCCCAAATCTCATGTGCGGTTTGAAGTTCCATAACATTTGTCATTTCAAAATCAGTCAGGGCACTAAGAAATGCTTCCTTCGCTCTGATGTTATATTCTGCTTCCTAAACCTCATCAGGAGTGGATGGTCCATTCTGAGGAATAGCATAGGCATTATTAGTAATCTTCCACTAATCCTCTCCAAGACATTTCAAATGCCCCTCCATCCATCTCTTCCACATAGTATAGTTGCTTCCATCAAACCTTAGACTGCCCTTCTTGAAAAGAATACCTTGAGCTTCCATCTCGGATCTCCTCAAGTGATTAAGCTTCTAGCAGAGGATCTAGCTCTGATACCAATTGTTAGCAACAAACAAGAAGGAAGACTGAGAGGGGGGGGGGGGTGAATTAGTCTTCACCGTATCACAACAAATTAAACTTAAAAACATAAACTCATATACTACAACAATAATAGATAAGAAAATTAACAACACAACACACAACACCAAGATTTTTTACGTGGAAAACCCAGTTAAGGGAAAAACCATGGTGGGAACCTACCCATAGTAAGATGATACACTGCAGTAGTATGTGAAAATATTACAATGGGGAATGCACATGCATTTAGGCACACTTCCTATAGCTCACTGCTCAAAAGATATATGGTCGGAAGGCTACAACCCTCAAGGAAGTCTCACTGACTTACAATACGATTTGAACTACAATCTGAAGGAAATGAACTTCAATGATAGCATCTACAAATGCCTGATGGTAGTTCTGGTTAAGCACAATTGTCTACTTTGCAACACCCATCTCACCTCAACACTTCACTGAATGATAACTCTCTTGTTTGCACAATAGCCTCTCTCTGATAATGTAGACATAATATCAAGACACAAATTACATACGCATCTCACCTATATATACAAATCATCAACCTTGATAACAAGGATGACTAAACCCTCAACCCTCAACTTACAATTACAAATATTACATCACACGATATAAAGATTGACCACTGAACCAATACTATGATTTACATTACATAGCATGGACCTAATTCAAATTCCCAAATGATCACATCCACCAAAAATCCTGCTAAGACCAACCGCAACACGCTACACCACCAGAAATACCACATAACATGAAAATAATCACCGGTTCACAGAGATCACCAAAAACTCACACAATGATCAATGTGGATTTCCTAAACAAATAGGAAATGACTAAGAAACACTAGAAAGATCATTAGAATCATCTGGAACAGTTGTACCACCATCTCTTTTCAAATCTTCATCGGTCAATGTCTCAAAGATCAAGAGCACAACCAATCAACAACTGTCATGAAGAAAGATAACTTGCAGAGCACCAAATCATGAACCATATGAAATAAAGATTCATAAGATCATCCAAGAAAATATCCCAAAGTCTCAGTACAAGATCTGATCATACCAAAATATACCGGAGGAAATACCAGATTTTGCAAAATAGTGATCAGCAAAACCAAACTACAAAACCGGATCAGAAAATATTGCCAAACTCACCAGAATAAACCACAAGAACATGCTGACATCAATGACAATAAAATATCCTAGCAGAAGAAATGATAAACCAAACCCAATAATCTCCCCAACAATCCAACAATCACTTGATGCTGAGATCAGTGTGAATCCTTCGGTGGTAGATAGTACTGGAGAAGTTCTCGAGATTCAAAAGGATGATGCTGCACCAAGTGGCAACACCGGTGCATAGGATAAAGGGAATGATGTTGAGGTAAAGGATCCTAAGAGGATAGAGGTTTAAGATACACAATTAGATAAAGGAAAGAGATTTGTTGATGCTTCGGCAATTGACACTCCTCTAGTAAAAGTGACAAGGACCCTACCCCAAATTTCAATCAATCTTGATGGTCCTCTTGATATTGGTCAAATGTCACCTACTAAGAAATTGATGCTTGCAGCTGTAGTACAAGCTCAGGCTAGTCAGGATTTGGTGAAATTAGAGAATGGATACAAAAATCTTATTCTAATGTCTATTAATGTGTTGCAAAAGGCGGTTCAAGGTGTGCAGCTAGATCCCAATTCTAGCCCCTTCGGTAAATTATTGCAATTGATGAACAAAGTAAATACCAATTTTGATTCTTTGGATAAGTATACCATTAAGTGGGTATTAGATAGATTCAAGGAGGTAAGAATGAAAACATTCTGAAAAATGATAGAGGATGATAGAGTAAGACTGAATGAAAGTTTGCAAACAATCTCTGATGCTCTAACAAAAGGCGGTAAAATATATAAGTCTTGTCTTATTTTTCCAAAGTCCACAGTAGACATAGACAAGCAAATAAGTATCTATCAGGATAAGCTAGCTGGTATTTCATAATCTTTTGATTCCAATGTATCCCTAACCAACAATGTAGAAGGGAAGATCATGGCTCTCAATGATCAAATCTCAAGCCTAAATATGGATAAAGATAATTTTGAGGAGAGTTGGTGAACTCCAGAATTTGATTGCCCCCATGGTTGGACACCATGTTGAGCAATAAGGTTGATTTCCTAAAGGAAATGGGACAGCCTATTCCATCTGAATTGAAGGATGTGGAGATTCATGCATATGTTTTCAATGCATTCATCATAGTTTTGGACAACTTGAAGACAGTGTGGGATAACCATTTACGATTTTTGAAGACTATTTTTGTTCATATCTTCAAGTATGTGTAAAGTCTCTGATAGATATCCTTGTATATACATTTTGGATAGCACCTCGCCCTTGGCATTGTTGTCAAAGGGGGAGAGGAGTGAAAAATGTATAGAGTAAAGAAGGTTTTTGAGTTCTTAGTCTAAGGGGGAGCCTTAGAAATTTTGATAGCAATTTTGATCCGGTGTACAAGTTTCAACACTTAGTCATTTTTCATGAGTGTTGCCATCAATGCCAAAGGGGGATATTGTTGGCAATTGACACTCATCTAGTGGATATCGATGCTTGATTTTTGGTTTAGGGTTGTCATTGATGGAAACTCTTCTTTGGATTCCTATCCAGTAATCACAGATCTTGATATACGAAAGTGGATATGAATCGGTAACTAGTTAACTGGTAATTCAAGATGAGAAGAGAAACTTTTGGTCTGGAAGCTTTCTGGTGATTGCGGTGTTATGAATCATGCATGGGATGATAGGGCTAACATAAAGACAACATCTTATCATATTTTTGGTTATATGCTTTTGTTTTTGATGATCTGGTCAAGCCAGCTCATTATTACACATTACATCTCTAGGCTGACTTGATAATTGTCTATTTTATGATTGAAGATATATAAGAGTAGTGTAGAAGATCTTTTTTGATGTTTGGTATGATTGTATGCAAGAAAGTATTGACCGAGAATTCATTTTGGCATAGTTGCACATGCGTATTCTTGATCTAGTAGCTAACTAAGACAAAAAACATAGAGAAGAGTAGCAGAGGTGATACAGTCAGAGTTTTGCACTTAACTAGAACTCATCCAGGCATTGTTAGATGCTATTTTGGAGTTCATTCATCGTAATCCATCATTGTAATTGATCTATAAGGCAATGATCCTTCCAAGGTTGTAGCCCTTATTGTAAGTGAGTTGTAAGCTCTAGGCAGTGTGCCTGAATGCCTTTGCATTCCCCATTTTGTAATATTGTTTTGCTACTGGCCATAGTGGAATAATATTGTGGGTTCAAATCCCACCGTGGTTTTTCCCATTTGGGTTTCCATGTAAAAATATTGGTGTTATGATTTTGTGGTTGATTGTTTTGAGTTTCTGCGTTTCAATTTCATGCTTATGCTTCCATTGGTTCAAGGTTAAGTCAAAAAATTTATTAACAGGCAGAACACTGATTTACCCCCCCTCTCAATGTTCCTTGATTTCAACAGTTTGTTCTTCAACATGACTAATTTTCAAATTTAAAATTTATTCATGTCAGCTTTTTATATGTATTAACTTATTTTTACTATCCTATAATCCCATCTTGCCCTTCGAGGGATCTTGATAATAAAAAAGTGCTAGATACAAAGGAAACTAAGTCTATTTAGTTTTATAACTTTATATTTTATGTATACATCATAAAATTTATTATATTACAAATGTTATATTGTTCTAATCTAAATTAACTTCTATTTTGAATCTTCCTTTTGCAATTTTCTTGTACATGCAAAATGCAAAATTTCTATCAAATATAAATAGGTTTACCATTCTTCCACTTTAATTTTCCAAGTCTAAACTTCTTAGATACACCAATGTTTGAAAAATAATACATTTAATTTATGTCAAAAATGATTTTTGTTATAGCTATGGTGCGCTCAAGATTGAATTCTGAATTAGAAGATCAAAGGAGACAATAACAACGACAATACCAAAGAGAATATCGAGCAGTGGAGTATTTGTTAATCTAAATGTTTCATGTGAAGTATTCAAATCTGTAGCTATACATATTGAAGAGAACAATGAAGAATATAAATTTCTCATTGATGGATATAAAACAAGGCCTCCTTCTATGGATGATGTCTCATTGATTGATGCAGTCAAATCATGGATATATAATCCTAAATGAAGAAGAGGCAATAAATGGGAACCAAGACATAATGCATCTATTGTTAGAGTTTTGCCTAGGTTTGTATCCCTTCCTCCACATGATTCAGATAAATGGATTGAATTTTGTCTATTAGTGTTATTATTGTACAAACCATTCCATGACATAGAAAGAGATACTGGTCATGATAATGACTCCATAATAGAAAAGTGGGGGTCATTAAAATACAATCCTTGGCATGCGGAACAAACAACAGTTGTAAAAAATGTTGAAAATACCAGGGATTCTAAAATTGAAGATGATGAACCTATTCAAAGAAATAACATAGTTAATGAATGGGAGATTACATCTGGATTACATCATGGTCAAAATATACAAGTTTCTGAAATAAATATATGTTGGGTAGAAGAGATATTGATAGACAGACAAATTGGTCTCATGAATATCAAGGTGAAGAGTACACAGTTAGAGCATTTAATTTCATAAGCAAGATGAGGGATCATGGATGTCTCACACATGACAATGTACCATAATCCATCAACTACACAAACCTCAGTGCTAAACAAAGAAATGCAATCAATATAATTATGACACACTACCATACAAATTAAAATGGAGAGCCATTATTCATGATAATACAAGGAACAACAAAAACATGAAAGTTATATTTAATTGGTGCCATTAGTCAAGCTCTTCAAAAGGCAGCAATCCCATGTCATTCTCCCCTTCTAATACTTGCACTAACATGAGTTACAACATTCAATATAGGAGCCTATACAATTATTCAAAATTGAAAATCCTAGTACGAGATTTTTCTCAACTAAAAGGAACAAGACTTACAAGTTTTCAATAAGAGGAAGCATATATCAAATATATTTTGATTGATGAAATGAGCTTCATTGGTCAAAAAATGTCAGAAAATATAGATTCTCGACTCCAAGAAGCCTTCCCACAAAATGCACATAGAAGATTTGTGGGTACACCTTTCATTATGACTAATGAAAAAAACTATTTTATATAATATCTAATATAATTCATATCTATGAAAAATCTATAATATTACTATATCGTTTTAAAAATATTTTTTGTCAATTATCTTTTAGGAATATCTATGATTTTGGTTGGAGATTTGGGCCATTTTTCTCTAGTCAATGATTGATCGACATATGACAATAGCAGACAAGCAAAGTTACTATGGGAAGAATTCAAAACTATGATTACATTAGATAGAATTTTTAGACAAGATGAAGAAAACATACAACAACAAAGTTTTCATCAAATTTTGATAAAGCTAAGAGATGAAAACCCAAACATTAATGACTTGAGGTTTCTTGTGACAAGAACCCCTTTTAGCATAGATTCTGCAAGTAATGTTGAGTTTAACAATACTATCTATTTGTTCTTCACAAATGAAAATATTCATAATCATAATAAGAAAATGATATATTCATTGAAGCATCTTGTTGCACGTAGTGTTGCAACAAAAGTAGCAAGTGCACATTCAACAAAAGATTAATCAAGTAATGAACTTGATCTAGAGATATTGATCAGTAAGAATTCAAGGATCATGTTGACTTCAAATCTTTGGATAAAAGACAAACTTGTAAATGGAGCTCTTAGATATATTTGAAATATTGTCTACAAACCAAGAACTTTGCCACATGAACCACCAACATATGTGATGGTTGAGTTTGAAAATTATTCATGAATACCATTTGAAGATACACATCTAAATACAATTCCAATAACAACAATGCAAAGGGGCAGAACATATCAATTGCCATTAATATTGGCATGGGCATTAACAATACATAAATCTCAATGATTGACTCTTTCAAAAACCACATTTGATATAAGACCGAGAGAAAGTGGGATTGATATTTATTGTAGTATCTGGTGTAAAGTCTCTAGAAGGTTTGAGAATAATGTTGGCATTCACATATGACCATTATGAAAAAAAGGAAAAGGGCGGAGAACTTGCCAAGTGTAAATCCGAAGAAAACACATTGAAATTTTAGAACATAATTGATATAATATATTTTTCTCCAAATTTCCTCCATGACTTTTAAGTTTTTAATATAAATATCATACCTAATAGCACTTTCTCAAAATATTATATATACAAAAATTAATCTATTGCATTGTGTATAAATAAAATGACAATTCAAAAATCTAAAAAATTAATGAAATAGATTTTTCTTCAAATTTGCTTCCATGACTTTTATGTTTTCTAATATAAAAAAAATAAACTACCATGAAATAAATTATCATTGATAAATGTCTTATTTTTATCATAATAATAATTTCTAACTTTTAATATACAATCACATGCTTTCACAATGTCTAGAAATGAAACTTTAACTAAAAAATGGTAAACAAAATCAAGTTTATTTGATTATTTCCATTTCACAACTTACATCATTTTATAAATAATTAAGTGTCCACTGCTGGTTGAGAGAAAATGGTTAATAGAACTGACAAATATGGACCAAAGAATAGTAAAATAAAATTCAGTAATTATGCTTTATACTTTAACTTCCTCTATGTTAGATTCTATGAGAAGTTAGAACTGAGCCAGGATCTGATGTTGGTCATAGATCACATGCAACTTCAACTAACAGATGATCGAAGATCAAAATAGCTAAATGAAGATCAATCTAATATGAGAGAAAAATAGAGACAAAAGAGAATTTGGAGAAGACTCTCATCGAGCTATCACTGAACTAGCGAAGGTGAGAGTATAGTGAATTTTAAATAGAAACATAATAGCATATACATCCAAGGGGTGCATTAATTCCTATTCTCCATAAAAGGTGGGAGGTTTTACCTTCTTGGTAAATGCCAAAACATGTGGCATAACCTCCTTACATGAAGACAATTGAGGAGTTGAGAAAGTTGGCACATAAGGCCAAAAGAGGGTGAGAAACCCAACTACCCCATAACCCACTTAGGAAATGAAAAAATAGTGGTAATGAGAGGTGGCACAACAAGTCAAAAAGGGTGTGTAACTCAACTACCCATGTGAGGTGGAGAGTTACACATGTAGCTAAAGTATTTCACCATGTGTCGTCATATTAACCACTCCTAATAACCTAAGCGAACTTAATAAAATGTGTAGGAAAAATAAATACCCCCTAACATAAGGAAAATTAAACAACTACACTAACACCCCCCTTTAAGAGTAGTTTAGGTGGGTGAAAAGATGGGTCCTAATAAATGAGGCCATGTTAGGTATCCATGTAAATAGAGATCACCCCCAAAATTAGAAACCCCATACCCTCCCCCCCCATAAGAGGAATAGTCCCCCCCTAAATAGAGTGAGAAAGAATGAAGGAATAAGAAGTCCCTCTTGTAGTATACACCTGTCACATCCCAAGACAGGATCACAAATGAAGGAACTTTCTTTCAGTGAAGGGTTTGGTGAAGATGACCACAATCTGTTCTGATGTAGAACAGTGCTTAAGATCAATGATTCCTTCCTGAATCAACTCCCTTATATAGTGCATATGTATCTCAATGTGTTTTGTCCTCTGGTGATGAACTGGATTTCTTGAGATTTGTATAGCATTATTATTATCATTAAAGATGATGGTAGGCTTTTTGATTGGAATACCAAACTCAGTGAGAATATTCTGAAGCCAAATAGCCTTAGTGGTGGCATTGAATGCCCCTTGATACTCGACATCTGTTGATAAAAGAGAAATTACAAAGTGCTTCTTGCTTGACCAACAAATTGGACCATTACCAAGTGAGAAGAAATACCCTGAAGTAGACTTCTAATCCTTAGAATCACCCACCCAATCTAAATTTGTATATCCCAGCAAGTCAATATCCACGTCTGGTGCATATTGAATTCCATAACTATGAGTACCCTAAATGTAGTGGAGGATCCACTTAGCTACTTTCCAATGCAATTCATGTGGCTCCTGCATGAATCTAGAGACCATTCCCATAGCATATTAAATGTCAGGTCTTGTATGAGTCAAGTAGATGAGACTCCCAACAAGTTGTCAGTATAAAGTGCCATAAACCAAGGGTGAAGAGAACTTAGCCTCAAGTTTGACAACTCAAAAAAATGGAGTCAGTGCAGGCTTATAGTCAGCCATGCGAAATCTGGAGAGCATATCAAGTGCATACTTGGGTTGTTTAAGGAAGATACCTGAATAATATTGAGTGATCTCAATCCCCAAGAAGTAATGCAGAAGACCCAAGTCTGACATAAAAAATCTATCATGTAGAGTAGTTTTCATTGCCTTGATGGTGGATGAATGACTCCTTGTGATGAACAAGTCATCAACATATAGAACCAGAAATGTGAGAGTATCATCTTGTTGTAGAATGTATACATTTGGATCAGAATGTCACTAAGTTGAACCAACTGTCAGAAGGAATGAGTCCATCTTGGCATACCAAGCTTGAGGAGCCTATTTGAGGCCATAGAGAGACTTTTGAAGTCTACACACAAGTGAGGTATCCTGGATAAACCCTTGTGGCTACTCCATGTATTTTTCCTTCTAAAGGTCACCATGAAGAAATGCACTCTTCACATCCATCTGATGAACTTCCCAATGATGGGCTACAACTATAGCAAGGACAAGTCATATGGAAGTCATCTTAGGAACTAGAGAAAAAGTTTCAGAGTAATCAGCCCTTGAAACTTGGGAAAAACCTTTTGCTACCAAGAGAGCCTTATACTTATCAATAGATCCATCTGCTACAAATTTTGTTTGATAGATCCACTTGTATCAAATAAGTTTCCTTCCCCTAGGAAGAGGAACTAAATCCCATGTGTAATTCCTTTTTAAGGAATTGAATTCTTTTTGCATTGCAACATCCCACTGAAGAAAACCTGAAGCTTCTCAAAATGAATGTGGATTAGAAGTTGAAGCAATGAAGAGATGTGGAGCTTGTTGAAATTGTGAACTTATTCTTCTAGTATCTGATGGATCACCAAGCCAGTCTTCTTCCGACTCAAAAGTTTGTTGAGTCCCAAGAGGCACAAAGGATGGAGAGTCTGGGGGAGAATCATCAACCTCTGAATGATGACTATGAGAGGAATTTGAATCCTCATCATCACTGTCACCATCTGAAGTGGAGGAAGAAGGCTCCTCATCAAGATTAGGAGGATCAATATCCTTTGAAAAACTATCATTATGATGCAATGTATCCAATGTGATATTGGATGGAGAAGTGGTATGAGAAGAACTAGAAGAGCTCTCCTCAAAATGAACACTCCTTTCAATGAACAACTCATGAGTAGTGGGATTGAGAAGTCTATAACCTTTGACATCATCTGGATACCCAACAAATATGCAAGGCTTTCTTTGCAAATCCATAGCCTTGCGTTTCCCTACTGGAATGTGGGCTCGTGCAAGAGAACCAAACACTCTGAAGTGCTTAATTGTAGGTCGACCAGTCCAAGCTTGAAAAGGAGTTACCCCCTTCACATCTTTGTGAGGAACTCATTTTTGAATGTAACACACACAGTTGATAGCCTCTACCCAATAATGAGCTGCAAAAGACTTGGAGTGAATCATACAATTGGCCATCTCCTTCAAAGATTTGTTCTTGCATTTTGCGACACCATTTTGTTGAGGATTGTATGGAACTGTGTTCTTCATGTTGATACCTTCTAAAACATAAAATTGTTCAAACTTATTGTTAACATATTCACCCTCATTATCTATATGTAGAATCTTGATGAACATCCTAGATTGTTTCTCTGCAAAACCTTTGAAATATAGAAAATTCTTAAAGACTTCAAACTTTTCTTTCAGAAAGTAAACCCATGCATATCTAGAAAAGTCATCAATAAATATCAAGACATATCTATCCCTACTGAAAGATGGTTGTGGAAATGGTCCTACCAAGTCACTATGTACTAAATCCAATAGCTATGCATCTCTCCATGCTTTAGCTTTATCATACTTCTCCTTAGGGTGCTTACCAAGAATGCATCCCTGACAAACTCCATCAAAAAATCAAATAGAAGAAACCATGTCTTGTTGACTGAGCTATTGTAAGTAATGATAGTTCAAGTGACCAAATTGTTGATGCCACAAACAACTCACCTCATTTGCATGAGTGAGTAACACTATTGAAAGAGAGTCAGGAACAAAGTGAGAAAACTGATATAATCTGGAATGATGATTTGTTGTTCCCACAACAACAGTAGACCCATTATGCATTTGACTGATTACCACTACATCGGGTGTGAACTCAACTTGCTTGCTAGAACCAATGTGAGATTTGATAAATAGATATGATATTAGTTGATGGAACACAAAGGACATCCTCAAATGTTCGTTCGCCCACATCAATAGACCCTCTCCCATACACTTCAACAAAAGTGTCATCACCCATTACAATGGTACGCTTAGAACATGGCTCTAATGAGGTGAAATCATCTTCTAAAGAAAGTATGTGGTGTTGTAAAGGGGGGAAACTTTGATTTGGAAATTTGTAACATGGAAGGGAGAAATCACCAAATCAATTTTCACTTTGACCTTTACATTGAAAAGAGGGAAGGGAATCCACTAGATTCAATCACAAATCAGATAAAGACTAAATACTCAATGTATTGGATTGGTTTTGATTTCTCTTTTGTAAGTTGAAATGATGAAATAGGTAAAGTGATGAAAAAGGAAGAAAAATATGCAAAAAAGTGAGCTATAGATGCACGATTTTCATGTGCATCTAGATTTGAGTATAAGATAAGTTAGATCTGACCCTAAAAAAGCTCCTAAAAATCTAGGACCATGATGTGACACCATAGTCCTGTGAACTTTCCGTACGTCGAAAAGGGTTAATTCGTCTCTATGAATAAAGCTTATTTTGAAGAGTACAACTCTGTACCTATTTCCTACACACAGAAAGAAGGGGAAAATGGTTGGGAATAGGGGTTTACCTAAGTCAAACCCCGGTTTGGAATCAACCTTGAATGAAATATTGCAAATACTTGAAATAAATGATGGAAAGGTATACCTCAGATCTACAATGACTAATAATGATGCTTTGCTTCTTCAATGTAATCACATATGTTGTATAAAATTGCATGAACATGACAAAACCCTAACACACACACACATGCTTAAAAATTATTGATGCAATGTTGCTCCAGAATGGATGAATGAAGAATATGCAACCTTGAAGACCTCTAGAAATGCTTGATGATGAATACTTGAATGCTTGAATGCTTGATTTCTTGTGCTCCCAATTTCACCTATCATGAATGCATTCTCTTATTATGCAAATGAGAGGGGAAAACCTCCTTATATACTTGTCCATCATTAATTATGTTAATTTTATGATGTAGGTCGACATGAAGCAAGATTTCCTGCTCAAATTTGAGATGGGGAAAAGGAGTTGAAATGGACCCCAAATAGGGAGGATCATGGCATGGCGCCATGGTCCCAGTGAGGACCAAAGCGTCACGCCCTGGTCCTACCCAATATTTAGGCTAGGGTTAAAGTGCAATACAAAGAATAATGAGATAATATGATATTTATTGCATGGTAAAAGCATAAATGGGTCAAGATCAAGCGCGAGGATGAGAACACTAAAGCGAGGGCCCCAAATCCAGTCAAAATTGCAAAGGGTACAATTTTAGGACACTACAGATGAAAAGAACCCAAGTCAATTATCCAAGAATTGGGTTATGAATAACAAAAAATAGGGCCTTACCCATTCCTTTCCCCTTATCCCAATCTATGTCCTTTGAAGATCCTTCTGATGAACTTTGTTTGATTGAATCAAGCACCTTGATATTATTCTTTTCAAGAAGATGTGAAAGGTGATCAATGTATTTCTTTAAACACTTATGTTCATCATGACAAGGCCTCTTACAATAAGAACACTTGACCTTATCCTTCTTAGGTTCATTTTTTTATGAAGAGGGCTGATTATCTGCTTTTGAAGGAGCATATATTTTTATCTTTCTTCTTCTCTCCTTAGTTCTTTTGTTTCTTATCTTTCTTACTAGACCCTTTATGTTCTTTTGTGCCTTGATTTAGAGATAATGCATGTGACTTAGAGGGTTTTATTGTAGCCATTTGAACCAGTTTGTCCTACTCCCTAGTGAGTTCTACAACAAATTCATCTAGAGAAGGCATTTTGAATGTGGTACCTAGGGCAAATTTTGCAGCATAAAATGTAGAAACAAACACCGAATAGTTAGGACCAAGCTTAGAAAGAATACTCAAGATCAATTGCTTATCATCTTTCTTAGTTCCACACTGTTCTAACTGCAATCTTATAGACTTGAGTTTTGTGAAGAAGTCTTGTATAGTGTCAAAATTGGTTGGATTCAACCCTATGAGTTCATTCTCCAACTGATGACCTCTTAACTCATCTTGCTTACCAAAGAGGTTTTCCAAAGTGGTCCACACTCTATTTGGTGTAGTGGTAGATTCAATCTACAAAAAGAAGGTTAGGAGAGACTGACATACACAGAGTACCAAAAACTTCATCACATTTATTAAACCATTTAATCTTTTATGTAGCATCTTGAGGTTCAGTTTCAAGTCCCATAGTAACACAATGATACCCATGTCTTTTTAGATATATTATCCTCTTAGATTTCCATTCAAAATAATTGTATGATGTTAAAAGAGGAACTATAGATGCATCCATGATAACAAAAAAGAAGATTGAAAAGAATCAAGAAAAGTGCAAAAAAGAAGACACACAAGACACCTCCCCTTTCCATGAGTCTCAAAAATGATCCCCCCAAAATATTACAAGGTTGACACTTTATAATTAGTGTGTTTACAAGGCCTTTTATCAGATTACAATGCTTTTGAGGCTTCAATGGAAAAAAATAGAAAGTTTTGATACAGTTAAATCTGATTCAAGATCTAAAAAAATTATCCATATAGCTAGTCAATGCTTCTCAATACCTTTCCAACAACTACTCATATTTGAAAAACAGAGTTGTGAGGTGAAATATATGACTTGTTTAAGGAAACAAATGGAACTAATTCAACCTTAAATATTTTATGAAAAAAGGTAAAATATTTCAATTATACCCACTTTAATAGAAAGTTCTCATTTCTATCTTTCCATCAAGTACTCATTTGTAAAAATTTGACACCTGAGGCAAAAGTTATGCAACTTTTAAGAGAGGTTGTTGAATCTCCCAGCTAGAAAAATAGCTCATGCCTTGTTCAAACTCATTTTCTGAAAAAATTATTTATTTTTTAGGAACAATATCAAAAACCCCAAAAAAATTCGATGCTAGGAAGAAAACATAGAAATTGTTTTTCCTGCAAATGAGTGGAAGTTGGAATTTTAAAGCCGAAATGAAAATAGCTTGAGTAAAAATATTTCACTCTAATTTTTTTACCGTGTGTTCCAAACTTTGATTTGTTGAAATAAAAGTCACTTTTGACTTTCTCAAGCCTTTTGGACACTTTGGAAATGCTAAATAAGACTCCAATATTACCAAAAGTTGCAATCACCCAAATCTCACAAGAACACATACATATAAAACTAGATTTAACTAGAAGCTTGTTTTCCTTTAAACTATTTTGATTCTCTAGGTCACACGAGAATGCAGGAGAAGAGAATACTTGGTTTTTAAGGAAAATATTAGCTATCTAATAGTCTCAAATCTCTCAAATAAATAAAAAAATAATGAGCTATACTAGACAACATGGCTTTGATACCATGTTAGATTCTGCGAGAAATTAGAATTGAGCTAGGATCTGATGTTGGTCATAGATCAAATACAACTTCAAACAATAGATGACCGAATATCAAAATAGCTGAATGAAGATCAATTTGATATGAGAGAAAAAATAGAGACAAAAGAAAATTTGGAGAAGAATCTCACCGAGCTATCATTGAACTAGTGAAGGTGAGAGTATAGTGCTTATTATATAGAAAAATAATAACATATACAAACAAGGGGTGCATTAATTACAATTCCTCATAAAAGGTGGGAGGTTTTACCTTCTTGGTAAATTCCAAAACATGTGGCATAACCTCCTTCCATGAAGACGAGAAAGGAGTTGAGAAAGTTGGCACATAAGGCCAAAAGAGGGTGAGAAAGCCAACTACCTCGTAACCCACTTAGAAAATGACAAAATAGTGGCTATGAGAGGTGGCACAACAAGCCAAAAAAGGGTGTGTAACTCAACTACCCATGTGAGGTGGAGAGTTACATATGTAGCTATAGTATTTTTCCACGTGTCCTCATACTAACCACTGCTAATAACCTAAGCAAGCTTAATAAAATATGTGTAGGGAAAATAAATACCCTTTAACATAAGGAAAATAAAAAACCTAGACTAACACTCTATGGTTCCAAGGTGAAAATGGACTTAGATGTAAAATTTTATAATCTACAAATTGAGATTATATATTTATGTGACTGGTCAATTTCTCAATACCATGAGCTTTCAGATCTTTACCTTGCTCGATGTATCTGGAAGGTCACTATTAGGCCAACCGTGATAGTAAAAAAACACAACCTATCTGAACATCTTAGTATGAAGTACATGAGATTTCTTAAGGGACAATCACAAATTAGTTATCACACAAGACCACTTGAAGAATGGTTGGTTGCTACTTTTAAGTTTAATTATTCAATTAGATTCATAGTGCATCAGGTCATTCCATCATTCAAGTTGTTGCATGCACACTATGGGATATCTACACTATATACCGTGAACTCCAATGTAACAATCAAAGTTCTAGCTCTTCTTCATGATATTGAAAATGAAGAAATATTACCAGTGCATAAATGGTTAACAAAGTTAAAATTTCCTACAAATTTTGAAAAACTATTTACACATTGTATCTATGACTAAATTCAATACTTATAATATAGTATAGATATTGTTTAACAATTATTACTATTGTGTGAATGATTAATCAAGTGATTTGTTTCCCCTTTTTAAAATATCATTTTGATAAATGATTCCAAATTTTTAATTTGCATAATATTTTACAAATGTTGTTATCATAGTTCTAAAAAGTATGATATTGCCTTTATATCATTTTGATTATCAATAATTCAAATTTAACCAAAATTAAATTAAAAAATCATCTATCATCGAATTTATTTGCACCTCATACTTTATCATTGAATATATAAATATTGCATATTTTCAAACTTGATATCTCTCAGTATACTTTACTTAGATTTTTTTAAATATAGGTATGCTAGTCTATATATAGAAAAAATTTAATAATGTTACTTGATATACTTAGGGTTCTAAATCATCTAAGGTTAGTATTCAATTTGTTCATTTTGGTTGTTAGGGTTTGATTTGTTGTTTGAGGTTTACAAAACACCTAACACTAGCATATATAAATTACATATATCGTGGCATTGAATTTTGTCAATTTAATAATCTAATAATATTAAAGTGGAATAATTTTATTTTATTAGATAAGATGCTAATAAAAACCAAATTTAATGGCTATATAACTTGTGTTTACAATTTTTTCAACGGAGAACCATTTTTTTAAAAGGTTAAGTGAGTGAGATGTTAAAATTTGGGTGGGCTATTACATATAAATATATACATATATATTTTTTCAAAAAATATTAATAATGAAATTTATGGATCTATATATTTATTTGTTATGTTTTGACTTTATTTTAATAAAATATTTTTATATAATAATAAATTTAAAAATAAGATATTTTTGGGTAAAGATTAGTTCATGACATTATTTTAGTTTGATCTCATTATTATTTATCATGTTAAATTAAGAAGATTATGTCTAAACTAGTTTTTTCATATTTATAAATATGAAAATAGTGACAAAATTATTATTTTTTAAATCTATAAAAGATTTCTTTTTTCCTATTATATATAATTTCATATGAATAAATTATTCTTTTTAAGTATCTATTTGTTAACTTTACATTTAATTATTAATTTAATTATTTAAAATAAATTAAGATTATGTCAAAAGTATCTTTTCATCTTTATATATATATTTTTTTGATCGGTAATTGGCCGAAGCCTAAATAGCTTTAGAATTCCACTTCAGATGTCCCTATTGGAAATTGAACTTGGGTCTCCACAGTGAGAACCCAATGTTTTAACTAGTTAAGCTCAACCCCTTGGACTTCATCTTTATAAATATTAATGTAGTAACAAAATTTAAAATATCTATTTGTTGTCTTTACATTCAATTATCAAATTAGAATGTTTCCATAATTTATTATTTAAAATAAATTAATATTATATCAAAATTATCTTTCCATATTTATAAATAAATATTGTAACAAAAATAGCATTTAAAAAAATCTAAGATAGATCACAATGATAATGACTCTAAAAATTCTAATAATAATACTAATATTAATAATAATATAGTGTCCTAATTAGCATATAATTTATATTAATAATAATACCATTGTATTACAAATAATATAATGCCCTAATTAACATGTTATAATAATAATACTATAATAATACTAATAATATTAATATAATACTAATAATAATTACCCTAATCAACATGTTGTTATCCCCAATTTTGGCTTTTGGAAGAATTGGGGTAATCCTACAAGTTTTTGTCCAATTTGTTGCTTATATGCTCTATGCATGCTTTTCGAGGTAATTTGTGTCACTTCCCATGTGTGATTTTTCATCTTGGAATCTTCATTTGAAGTTTCTTTGTCATTTGCATGTCTTGTAGATTATAAGTGTCTAGGTACAAATCGACTTTATAAACCTGAATTACACCATTTAGTCTTCCTAGTACAAATCAAGTTCACAAACCTAAATTGCACCTCCCCCTAGCACTTCACTCATTGTCATGCACATAAGTGCACTTCAGGTTTATAAACTTGAAATACACCCATTAATTAACCATGGCCATTAATCATTGATGCTTTATACCTTTTGGTGTCGTTCGAGTTGGTAGACTTGAACTACACCATGTTATTGGTGTTGTTTGCACCTATGAACCCGAACGCCACCCATACACTACCTTGTGTTCACACCTTTTGGTGTTGTTTAGGTCCATAGAAACCGAACCACACCTGATGTTTGGTGTAGTTTGGACTATGAAACTGAACAACACCAAACATCTTTTTCATTGCTTATTGTTTATTTTTTAGGTGTAGGTCAGGCCTACGAACTAGAACAACACTGCTTCTAAGTTTTTACCTATGTTGGGTTTATAGACCCATCCAACACCTCCACCAAGTCATACATTGGTGTAAATTAGGTCCACAGACTCAACCTACACCATTATGATTGATTTACCTCCTTCAAGTGCAAGTCGGGTCTATAGATCCAAATTACACTAAGTATTTGATTTACCCTCGAAGGTGTAAAACGGGTCTATAGACCTAATTTGCACCAAAATTTTCATGAGTTCTATCCTTGGGTGTAAATTAGGCCTACAGACCTGATTGACACCAACAGTTGGAAATTTTTCTAGGTGTAAATATGTGTTTCAAATGGATTACTTAGAAATTTTCTAAGTATGGAAATGAAGTTTTACCTATGGAGAACTTTTGAAGACAAGATCTTTTTAGCATTCTTGAAGGAGTTTTTCATGAAGATGTTTTCAGCTAACTCAAGAAACTTTTCTCAAACATGTTGCAGCCACAGCTATCAAATGACTTCATCTTCTCCAAGTCAGAAAAAGATGAAGTTCAAAAAGCAATATCCTGATGTAACAGAGA
Organism: Cryptomeria japonica; assembly: GCF_030272615.1. Lineage (NCBI taxonomy): Eukaryota > Viridiplantae > Streptophyta > Pinopsida > Cupressales > Cupressaceae > Cryptomeria > Cryptomeria japonica. Next base: position 270,939,750 of record NC_081406.1, read on the forward strand.
GTGGAAACTATCATTCAATCACCAATCACCTATCTTTCTCATAGGGTCTTCTGGCTTAATAGACAACAATAAACTTCCTAACCTAACACATGAGGATGCTAGGTCCAGTTTTGAAGAGAGATAATCCCCTCTCCACCCCCTGCTGCAGAACACAAAAAACACCTTTATAATGTCCCTAACATTACCCATTCCACCTAGTTTTATCTCACATCAAAGGTGGAATGGTAATCATTTACATTTCTTACTCTCAACCAGTCAAACCACTCGGGTTCAAATACTTCCTATTGCAGAAATGATAGAAATGACTATCTACCTTACTACCCAAACTCCAGAAAAATGAAAGAATAGATTAATTCTTAACACCACTAACAAAATATGAAATACTACTAGTGAAAGAGACCCTATAGGTTGAGCAAAGTAAAATAGAAAAGAAATTCAGAAAATACCCGAGTAGAGCAGTAGAAAATGAAAAGTCTTTATTCCTTCTTGCTTCAGTCTTCCTTTAGCAATGTAACATTCAACTCACTTCTGCCTCATAGCTTTCGAGGCATATAATAACTACAACTTTTGGACATCAACATTCATACCATGACTGTTGGTGTTCCAATTACAACCGATTGAGCATATTTTCCCATTTTAATATCATTGACACAAAACTGAGTCTACAAAAAACATACTAAAGATAAACACAAAATGGTCACCATGGACCTTTATTCAAACCAAAATAAATCAAAACCCCTAAAACTCCTAGGCCACATTTAGACCAAGAACAAAATGTCAAGTTGGTGCTCCTGCACCATACACCCAGAGAGGAAAAGATTTCATCCTCTTGATGAGATGAGGTCTTCAACTTTGACTCCATGTTGGATAATGTCTACTTCTGACATCCAGGTTGCATCCTCATTTGGTAAACCAAGCCATTTTACCAAGTACTATTTATACTCCTTCCTTCTTGTTCTATTTACCACTTTTGGAATCTAGGATAGCTTCAAGTTGCATAGTTTGATTAGGTGGAAGATCTTTAATCCAATTCACACCATCATTCTGACCTGCAATAACATGTTCATATGCTTCCTGCCTTGCAATAACAGTTCCCCTAAAAGGGTATAGATCAACTGCATTAAAAATTGGTGAGATGGCAACTCCTTGTGGGAGTTCTATCTCATATGCATAATGACCAAACTTGTGTACAATCCTGTAAGGACCAATATTTTTCATCATCAACTTGTTGTATTTTCCTTTGGGAATCCTTTCTTTCCCGAGATAAGAAAACACCATATCCCCAACCTTGTATTGGACATCTTTCTTTCTCAAATTTGCACTCTCCTTATACTTTCCCACACTTTTCTTTAAAGTCTCTCTGACCTGCTCATGGATATCTTTCATGGTTACAACAAAATCTTTAACATGTGCACTTCTTTTATTCAATATACTTATGTCTCTCAGCTCATAGACTCCCCTTGGATGCATTCCATAAACAACCTCAAATGGACTTTTACCAATACTAGGGTTGACTGAGTCATTATAGGCATATTTAGCCTATGACAAGATCAAATCCCAAGCTTCCTTATGTTCCTTTGTCAAACATCTCAATAAATTTCCCAAAGATTAGTTCACAACCTCAGTTTTCCCATTTGTTTAAGGATGGTAGGTAAAACTGAAGGTTGAATTAGTCCCTAGCTTCCTCCACAAGGTTCTCCAAAAATGGCCAATGAACTTGGGATCTCTATCTGATACTATATACATTGACAAACCATGAATTCTTACAATCTCTCTAAAGATCAAATGTGCAATATGAGAGGCATCATTAGTTGTCTTACATGCAATGAAATGTGCCATCTTACTAAATCTATCCACTACTACATAAACACTATCAAACCCCCTTTAAGTCCTTGGTAGTTCCAACATAAAATCCATACTTATTGACTCCCATGGTCTGCTTGGCATGGGTAAAGGTTGATACAAACTGACACTGGGACTTGAGCCCTTAACCCTTTGACATACCATACAACTATCAACAAAAAATTTCACATCCAAGTGCATCTTTGGCCAATAGTAAAACCTCTTGACCTGTTCCAAAGTTTCATTACAACCAAAATGTCCCCTAAAGTACCATAATGCTTTTCTTTGACCAAGTTCTCCCTCATTGAGCTTTTAGGCACACACAACTGGGCTCCCTTGAAGAGTAACCTATCTTGTATCACAAAATCCTCATAGTCCTTATGAAATGAACCTTGAAATTGCTAGCATATATTAAAAGCATCACTGAAATATGCATTAGTAGCATACATACCTCTAAAACTATCTATTCCCACACTTTGGAGCTGCACTTCTTGTACTAGTCTCGCTCTCCTACTCAATGTATCAACTAGTTTGTTGTCTTGACCTTTCTTATGTTTTATGGTGAATGTATAGGCCTAAAGATATTCTACCCATTTCATGTGTTTATGAATTAGTTTCTCTTAACTGTTAAGAAAAATTAAAGCATGATTATCAGTGGATACTACAAACTCCTTAGGTAGAAGGTAATGTCTCCATTTTTTAAGTGCTTGGAGCATGGCATAAAGCTCCAAATAATATGATGAATATCTATTTTTGGCTTCATTTAGTTTTTCACTAAAGAATGCAATCAATTTTCCTTCTTGCCTTATTGCAAACCCACTAGCATCACACTCAATAGTAAATACTTTACCAAAATCAGCAAGTGTAAGGATTGGCTATTGTGATACCTTTTTGTTCAAGAATTCAAAACTCTGATCTGCTTCCTTTGTCCATTGAAACTTGATGTTTTTCTCCCCCTTAATGGTGTCAATCATTGGTGCAACAATATGACTAAAATTTCTGATAAATTTGTGGTAAAAACTTGCCAAACGATGGAAACCCCTAACTTCTCCAACTGTCCTAGGTGTAGGCCAACTGATTATTGCTTCCACTTTGGTGGGATCCATCTTCAAATTTCATTGAGAGATCACAAATCCTAAATAGAAAAGCTCCTCTTTCATCCACACATGCTTCTTGAGGTTGATCATTAATCTTTCCTTATCCAATCTCCTCAACACCCTGTCCAAGTATTCCAAGTGTTCTTCTTTTGTCTTGTTGTAGAGTAAAATGTCATCCAGGTATACTACTACAAACTTATTGATAAAATCCCTCAAGACCTCATTCATGTAAGGAAGTTAAGTAGCGGAAACAACTTCCTACACTAACCTTGAGAGGAGGGTAATGCAAAAATTTTTCAGATCGTTACAACAGTTACAGAAAAATAGAAATAGATATAATAGCATTCATACCACAACACAGTGATTTACGTGGGGAAAACCCTTTCGGGAGAAAAACCCCACACTCCAAAAGCAGCTCAATATTTTATTCAGCAATCAAAAATAGATTACAACATACTTGCAGAGCAAGCTCTTCGCAGGAGTACCACTAATCAGAGATTCAGAGGCAACTCAATAGCCATAAGACTCTTACACACAACCTCTATCTCACACACCTCATAAATAGGAGATACAATACAAGAAACCGTCAAATGGTATTACAAAACCATGGGCTAAAACCACCCAATAAGGTGTAGCCGACCTTATCTCCCTTCTAGATGCCCTATGACATGTTAAAGCACACATCAACACCTGTCGCTCCCTTTTACAGCTCATTTATGTATCCGATACAAATTATTTTTCCTATTTCAGGAGTACAAACTTCCGAAGGCCATAACTTGAGACCCGGGTGTCCGATTGACGAACTGTTTGAAGCGCCGAAAAGCTCGCAAAGTGCTCTATCACCTCATAACCGGCTACGGCCACTTTTTAGGGCGTTTCGGAGCCTCTAAAGCCCCCAAAATTAAGTTTAAACATTTTATCGCACCCCTCCAAGATGAAAACTTTAATATCTTCAAAACTAGCTGTGACCTTGCGACGCAACTTTACCGGAATGCTTATCTAGCCAATCGGAAGCTTCAGGGAGAGTTTCGCACCATTTCGTGCTCAAATGAAAACTTACTATAAATAGTAACCTCGCATAAATGCAAGGTTGAGACACCATTTTTCCCAACAATCTCCCACTTGTCGAACACCTTGCAGGAGCGGAAGGGAATGTCAACACAATGAATCAATTGCTAGGGGCCATAAGGCCCATAGACTCTGAACACCATCTGAACTTCTCTGTGCTCACAGCCTTAGTTAAAGCATCTGCAACATTCATCAAAGTTTCCACCTTAACCAGCTTCACCCTACCATCTTCGACCATATCTCTAACAAAATGATACTGAACATCAATATGTTTGGTCCGGGCATGAAATGTCAGGTTTTTAGCTAGGCTAATTGCACTCTGACTGTCACAGTAAACTGTCACTGTACCTTGTTTTATTCCAATATCTGAACACAGTCTCTTAAGCCAAATGGCCTCTTTACAAGCATGAGTAGATGCCATATACTTTGCTTCAGTAGTGGATAAAGCAACCACAGCTTGTCGCTTACTCATCCAGCTAATTGCACCACCAAACAAAGTAAACACATAAGCACTAGTGGATCTTCTGCTATCAATATCACCTGCCCAATCTGAATCCACATAACCATGGATATCAAGGGAAGTCATGTCTCCAACTAAATTACCATGATAACACAAAGAATACTCTGAAGTACCCTTCAAATATCTGAAGACCCTTTTGACTGCATCCCAATGAACTCTACCAGGATTAGACATATATCTAGAAAGTACTCCCACTGCTTGGGCAATGTCTGGTCTAGTACAGACCATAGCATACATCAAGCTTCCAACCGTACTTTGGTAAGGCACTCTGCTCATGTCTTCTATCTCCAATGGGGATGTAGGACAATCTGAAACAGATAGTTTCGTTCCAACTGTAAAAGGAACACTCAATGGTCTACAATTCTGCATGTTGAACCTCTGTAACACTGAATTCACATACTTACTCTCACCTAGCCATAGCTTTCTGTTCACCTTATCTCTTCTAATTTCCATCCCAAGAATGTGCTTTGCTGCACCAAGATCTTTCATTTCAAATTTAGCAGCGAGCTGAGACTTCAGTTCTGAAATCATACCTTTCCCTTTACCAATGAATAACATATCATCAACATACAATGCAATGAATAAGAAATGATCACCATTAGATTTATAATAAACACAGTGATCTGATTTAGAACATTCAAATCTCAAACTCAACACATATGTATCAAATTTCTGGTACCACATCCTAGGACTTTGTTTGAGGCCATACAAAGATTTCTTCAACTTACAAACCAAATTACTTTTGCCTTTCACCACATAGTGCTCCGGCTGTGTCATATAAATATCTTCCTCCAAATCACCATGAAGGAAAGCAGTTTTCACATCCATTTGCTCAACCTCTAAATCATAAGCAGTAGCAGTAGAAAGCAAAAATCTAATGGACGTCATTTTTGCAACAGGAGAAAATATCTCACCGTAATCAACACCCTCAACCTGAGAGTAGCTTTTTGCAACCAACCTTGCTTTATACTTCTCAATGCTTCCATCTGAACCAATCTTTTTCTTGAACACCCATTTACAACCAACAGGTTTTCATCCTTCAGGCAATGGTACAAGATCCCATGTATCATTCTTTTTTAAAGCTGCCATTTCTTCCTCCATAGCAATCTTCCAGGATTCTGCATCATTCATACCTAATGCCTCTTCTACAGATTTCGGTTCATCCACACTAGTATTCAGAGCAAAAATACATCTCCAATCATTAGGTGAATACCTTTCAGGTGGTTGTCTATGTCTTGTAGACCTTCGAACAAGCTGAGTTGGAGGTTCTTCCTCCTCTTCTGAAGATTCAGAGCTAGACGAGCTCTCCTCAACTTCTTGCCTATCTAGGGGTCTCGATTCAACTCTTTCAGGTGTAGAAGGAAGTTGAATCACATCTTCTTTTTTAGTCTATTCTAGCTGCAATGTAACAGAAGGAGACTTAATTTCTCTAAAAATAACACTTCTACTATGAATTACCTTTTATGCAACAGGGTCCCAAAGCTTGTATCCTTTCACACCATAACTATACCCGATGAAGATACATTTCACAGCCTTGTTCTCCAACTTTGTTCACTTCTCCTTTGGCACATGTGCATATGCCTCGCAACCAAAAAATCTAAGATGTCTCAATGAAGGCTTGTGACCTGACCATGCTTCCATAGGCGTTTTATCAACAAGAGCTGATGTAGGAGACTTGTTAATCAGGTAGCAAGCAGTGGCAATAGCTTCAGCCCAAAACTTTTGTTGGAGACTAGCACCACTCAACATACTCCTAGCCTTTTCCATCAGTGTCCTGTTCATTCTTTCTGCAACTCCATTCTGTTGTGGAGAATACGGAGTTGTCTTCTGCCTGTTAATTCCACAATCTTTACAGAATCTATCAAAATCATTAGAGCAAAACTCACCGCCATTATCAGTTCTCAAACATTTTATTTTCTTTCCAGTCTGCAACTCAACCATTTCTTTAAATTCTTTAAAATGACTAAAAACTTCAGATTTACTCTTTAGAAAATAAACCCATGTCCTTCTACTAAAATCATCAATAAATGAAACATAATATGTGGATTTTCCAATCGAAGAGACATCTACTGGACCAAACACATCAGAATGGATAAGATCTAAAACACCACAAGTTTTATGAGAACTTGAGTAAAACTGAACGCGGTTTTGTTTTCCATAAATGCAATGCTCACAGAAATCAAAGTCAAGATTACAATCATTCAAACCTTCAACAAGGTTTTTATTTTTCAAAGTCCTTAGACCCTTTTCTCCAATGTGGCCAAGTCTCTGGTGCCATAACATAGTCTTCTCTGCAGGTAACTTTGCTTCAGACGAAAGAGCACCCTTAGGTACCCAAAAACCATTTCCATCTGCTGAAGGTGAAACCTTCAAATCTTCCAGTGAAGTATCCACAGATTTACTTTTTACAGAAGTGCTATTACACTCAACAGTGTATGCTTCAAGCTTATACAAAGTGCCAAACTTGACACCTCTAGCAACTACCATAGCACCCTTAATCATCTTACATCCTGCTTCAGAAAAGACTACCTGCACACCCACATCTATTAGTTTGCTCACAGATAACAGGTTTCATTTTAATCCAGGGATATGCAGCACACCATTAATCCTTTTTATTCTACCATCAGAAAACCTGATTCTAACTTTACCTCGACCAACAATGTCTAGAGGTGAATCATCACCCAAGTACACCTTACCTCCATTAAATCCTTCATATTCAGAAAACCAATCTCTATTGGAAGTCATATGAAAAGATGCACCTGAGTCAATTAGCCAGGCATCATTACCTGCATGAGTCGCCAAAGCCGCAATAAATGCATCGCCATCTTCCTTGTTGGACTCAGAATCAGAATCGTACTTTTTCTTTTTCTTCTTCTTCTTTTCTTCTTTGCAGTCCTTACAGATGTGACCCGGTTTACCGCAGTTCCAGCAAATGACTTTGGACTTTCTAGGAGATTTCGATCTCCCTTTGGACTTGGACTTGTCGCACTTCTCATTCTTCTTGCCTTTCTCCTTAGGTCTTCCATGAATGGTTAGGGCTTCCTTTGAACTGATGGATACCTTCCTTTGCATCTCTTCACCGAGTAGGGCACCCACCACATCTTCAGATTTCAAAACAACAGAAGTACTACTGATAGCCATAAGAAGAGAATCCCACGAATCAGGCAAAGAACAAAGCAAGATCTGACATTTCTCCTCCTCGTCCATCTTAACACCGACGGATACTAATTGAGCCACCAACATATTGAATGCTTCCAGGTGGTCTGCATTTCGTCCACCCTCTTCCATCTTCAAGGAATACAATTTCTTTCTTAAGAAAATATGATTTAATAAAGATTTTGCTTGATACATCTCACCAAGCTTAGTCCATAGCTTCTTTGCAGAGTTCTCTTCATGGACATTGATTAGAATAGAGTTTGCCAGGCACAATCTGATTAGACCCTTGGCTTTTCGGTCCATAACATCATACTGAGCTGCCGCAGTAGGATCTGAGGGCCTTTGGACATTCGCATCAACAGCATCCCAAAGATCTCGATCTATTAGCAGATCTTCCATCTTCAGCTTCCACATCTCAAAATTACTTCCATTAAATTTCTCCACCTCTATTCTCCCTGACGAACTCACCATCTGAATATTCCTGCAACAAGATCAAAAAGCGTCTTCTGCACAAGCTCCCACTCAAATCTGGATTAGTTCAAAAAACCCAACTGCCCACAATTGAAACCAAAGGTGATTAGGCTCTGATACCACTTGAAAGGAAGTTAAGTAGCGGAAACAACTTCCTACACTAACCTTGAGAGGAGGGTAATGCAAAACTTTTTCAGATCGTTACAACAGTTACAGAAAAATAGAAATAGATATAATAGCATTCATACCACAACACAGTGATTTACGTGGGGAAAACCCTTTCGGGAGAAAAACCCCACACTCCAAAAGCAGCTCAATATTTTATTCAGCAATCAAAAATAGATTACAACATACTTGTAGAGCAAGCTCTTCGTAGGAGTACCACTAATCAGAGATTCAGAGGCAACTCAATAGCCATAAGACTCTTACACACAACCTCTATCTCACACACCTCATAAATAGGAGATACAATACAAGAAACCGTCAAACGGTATTACAAAACCATGGGCTAAAACCACCCAATAAGGTGTAGCCAACCTTATCTCCCTTCTAGATGCCCTATGACATGTTAAAGCACACATCAACACGTGTCGCTCCCTTTTACAGCTCATTTATGTATTCGATACAAATTATTTTTCCTATTTCAGGAGTACAAACTTCCGGAGGCCATAACTTGAGAACCGGGTGTCCGATTGACGAACCGTTTGAAGCGCCGGAAAGCTCGCGAAGTGCTCTATCACCTCATAATGGGCTACACTGGTTACAACCACTTTTCAGGGCATTTCGGAGCCTCTAAATCCCCCAAAATTAAGTTTAAACATTTTATCGCACCCCTCCAAGATGAAAACTTTAATATCTTCAAAACTAGCTGTGACCTTGTGACGCAACTTTACCAGAATGCTTATCTAGCCAATCGGAAGCTTCAGGGAGAGTTTTGCACCATTTCGTGCTCAAATGAAAACTTACTATAAATAGTAACCTCGCATAAATGCAAGGTTGAGACACGATTTTTCCCAACAATTCAAGAGTCTCATGAATGTACTAGGGTCATTAGATAACCCAAAGGGGATCACTAACCATTCATAGAGGTCTTCATTGGTTTTAAATGTTGCTTTCCACTCATCATCTTCTCTTACCCTTATCTGATGATAACCACTCCTTAAATCTATCTTTGAAAAGTACCTTGCACCTACTAGGTTGTCCATGAGGTTTTCTATCCGAGGTATAGGAAATCCATACCTAATTTTGATTTTGTTTATAGCCCTAGAGTCCGTGCAAAATATCCACTTCCCATCCTTTTTGGCTGCCAATACAGTTGGCACAACACATGGACTTAGGCTCTTTCTTACTAAACATTTATCCAAAAACTCCTACACTTAATTTTTGATCTCCTCATTTTGTTGAGGTGTCATCTTATATGCTGCCTTATTGGGCAGACTTGCACTAGGTACTAAGTCAATGTGATGACTTACATCCCCGACTGGAGACAAAGCATTTGACAACTCCTCCACTACTATATTGTCGTACTTGTCAAGTAGGCCTTGCACTTCATTTGGGACTTCTTCCTTGTCACTAGTTGCAGTATCGTAGATTAGTTTAGCTATAATGGTATATCCACATCCTTCCTCCTCAAGGTCCTTCAAAAAATCCTCCTCCTTCACCACCATGACACTAGGTCCTTCATGAGCTACACCCATATCTTCTTGAAGTAGTTCAAGGGTATAAGACACTCCATCCTTCTCAATAACATAAATGTTTTTATTCCCATAATGTTGGGCTCTCCTATCAAATTTCCAGGGCCTTCCAAGAAGAAGGTGGCACACATCCATTGGAACAATATCATAGAGAAATTTATCCTTGTAAGGACCCATATTAAACTCTACCCATGCCTACTCATTCACAAGTACTTGTTGTCCCTTATTAAGCCATGATATCTTATAAGGATTTTGATGAGGGATTCTCTTCAGCTTAATTTTTTCTACCATTTCTAAAGACAATATATTATCTATTGAACCTGAATGGACTATAACTTCGCATACCTTGCCTTGGGATTTGCAAGTTGTTGGGAGCAAAGCTTTTCTTTGTGGAGGCTCCTTGATGGTTGGTACTTTTATTAGAGTCCTTTTAATCACTAGATATTCTCCTATCTTTGGAGTGACATGAACAGAAGGAGATTTCACACTCTCTTCATCCTCCTCCTGCACTAATTGATTCCTCTTTTCTCCACTATAAGAACTTTTACTTTATTTATGAGGACACTTCCAAGCTAGATGTCCAATTTGGTTGCAGTTATAGTAGTTTCCTAAGAAAGTATTAGAACCCCTTCCTAGTCCATTGAATCTTCCTCTACCTCGCGATCTCCTACCTCTATAACTCCCTATTGAATCACCATTAGACTCTTCATTTTTATTTTTCTCACCTGGGTCCTTTTATGGTCCTCTTCCACTATGATTTCCTCTACCTCTAAAATTTCTTCCCCTACCTTTTCCTTGTTGTTCTTTCTTTCTCTTAATCTTTTCTTTAGCCTTACAAGCGAGTTGATATCATTCTTCCATAGTCCTTGGGGTGGCCAAGCTCAATTCATCCTACATATTGAATCTCAACCCATTGAGATACCTTGCAATCTTCTCCACCTCATCTTCATGGTGTCCAGATCTCAAAGTTAGTTTGTGAAATTCTTCAGTATAGGACATAACATCCATATCCTTCTACTTTGTATTTTAAAGTTTCCTAAATGTTTGCACAACATAATCAACTGGTAGGAACTGGGCCTTGAGTTTTGAGACCATTATGTCCCATGACACTATCTTTGTTTTACCTTCTTTCACTCTCTCTTCTTGAACAAAATTCCACCAAGTGAGTGCTGGACCTTTCAACTTTGTTTTGGCATACCTTTACCTCCCCAAATTCAAAGAAATTGTCAAGTGCATCTATCTATGCTAGGAGCTCTTCACTATCTCTTTTTCCTCCATACATGGACACTTCAACCTTCATCATGGAGAAATTGTCTCCTTTAACAGCCTTGAGCATCCTTATCATTCTCAACTCTTTAGTGTCCATTGGTGGCTCTGGCACCTGCTAACACACATCTGGAGGGTTGTTACCATCACCCCCTTTCTCTTCCTCATCACTTTGGTTACCACTAACCATTCTTCTTCTTTGATTCTTCTCCAAAGCTATTAATTGGGCCAAGGTTGCTTCTTGAGATTCTTTGAAAAGTATTTCCTTCAAGAGAAGCTGATCTTTCAACTCCCGAATCTCCTGAACTATGGAATAACCTTTTGGAGGCATCTTGGTCTTCAATGTACTAGCACCTAGTTTCATTCACTTCTCCCTTTTGATCTACAACCGTTCTCTAATACCACTTGATGTAACAAAGGGTGGAAACTATCATTCAATCACCAATAATCTATTTGTCTCATAGGGTCTTCTGGCTTAATAGACAACAATAAACTTCCTGACCTAGCACATGATAATGCTAGGTCCAGTTTTGAAGAGAGACAATCCCCTCTCCACCCCTTTCTACAGAACACAAAACAACTATTATAATTTCCCTAACATTACCCATTCCAATTGGTTTTATCTCACATCAAAGGTGGAATGGTAATCATTTACATTTTTTACTCTCAACCTCTCAGACCACTTGGGTTCAAATACTCCCTGTCATAGAAATGATAGAAACAACTATCTACCTTACCACCCAAAATCTAGAAAAATGCAAGAACATATTAATTCATAACACCACTAACAAAATATGAAATACTACTACTAAAAGAGACCCTGCAGGTTGAGCAAACAAAAATAGAAAAGAAATTCAGAAAACACCTGAGTAGAGAAAAAAAAAATGAAAAGTCTTTATTCCTTCTTGCTTCAGTCTTCCTTTAGCAACATAACATTCAAATCACTTCTGCCTCATAGATTTTGAGGCATATAAGAACTACAACTTCTGGACACCAACAATCATACCATGACTGTTGGTGTTCCAGTTACAACCAATTGAGCATCGTTTCCCATTTTATTATCATTGACACAAAACCAACCCTACAAGAAACATACTAAAGATAAATACAAAATGGTCACCATAGACCTTTATTCAAACCAAAATAAATCAAAACCCCTAAAACTCCTAGGCCAAATTTAGACCAAGAACAAAATGTCAAGTTGGTTCTCTTGCACCAGATCCCCATTTGATCTTCCTACCATCCTCGATGGCATCAAACATTGTGAACATCAGATGATTTTTAAATGCAGGTTACCTGACAACAATGTGAAGATTTTCTAAAGAAGGATGATCATAATAAAGATGTGTCTCTCCATACACTTAGTCATTTTTATGCATCTCTACTATAGTGGTATTTTGTAATTTCAATCGACACTTCTAGTGTCATTTTGTATATATTGTTTTGCATGTAGGAGTGCACAAGTCCTAAGTCAAATAGAACTCTACTTTTGAATTAGTCATAGTTAGTTGAGTTTTTCCTATTTTTTCTCATTGTACCTCTCTATATATGAGGGTGCTTATTGCAATTATTAATCTTGATTTTATGCAACAAAACTCTACCAAAGTGAAAAATAAAGTGAGACTTTGTGTTCATATTGTGAATTTGCAAGGTTAATCAAAGAGAAGACAATTCTGATTTTCAAACTTTGTGTTGGAATAAATCTTGTGTATGATATAGATATTATTATGTCATTTATGTTATATTTTCTTGGAAAATTTAAGTTGAGCAGTGTTATTTGTGTGAAATATTGAAGAGTAGTTTGATTTCATATAAGTAGACTTTGTATTACTTGAGAATTCAAGAATAGGAACTTGGTGTGGGCAATAGTTTGAAAACTTTGAGCTTTTGCTTATTATTTGCATTATTTATTGATATTTTCAATGAATAGCATCCTAAAGACTTTGTTCTTTAGTTGTTGTTTTGAATTAATTGTTAGAAAAAAAGTCATTTGTAAAAAGGTTGATAGGACAGTCCGCCAAGTGAAGGTGGATCGAATGATGATTAAATTAGATATTAGAAAAGCTTATGACATGGTGGATAAGGAATTTCTTATCCAAGTATTGCAGAGGTTCAGCTTCTCCAAAGAATGGATTAGTTTGATAAGGGCTTGCATAGGGGGGGTGTGGACTTCTATTTTGGTCAATGGTAGCCCTCAAGGCTTCTTTCAAACCTCACAAGGACTTAGGCAAGGGGATCCATTATTGCCCTTCCTATTCATTATTCTAGCAAAAGTACTGGGAAGATTAATTCGATCACAACAATGGCGAGGGAGATGGAAAAGCATCAAAAATGCAGAAGGGATGGACCCAGTGACTCATCAACAATTTGCGGATGATACTGTACTCTGTGGACAGTCCTCACTTCAAGAGGCCTGCATGATGAGAAAGACACTAGATATTTTCTGCAAAGCAAGTGGGCAGTAAGTTAATTGGTCCAAATCGGAAGCTATATTCTTTAATACAGAGATAGGCAGACAGCAAGCAATCTCAAACATCTTAGGGGTCAGAATGGGGACCCTTCCAGGAAAATTTTTGGGTACCCCCCTGTTTGGTGGTAGGAACAATCCGAGCCTGTGGAATAATCTCATTGACGCTTGTGCAAACCGATTAGAAGGTTGGAAGAGCAAATGGCTTTCGCTATCTGGGCGGATCTTGCTGCTTAAAGCGGTTCTTTTTGCTCTTCCCATTTTCTCCATGACAACCCTCAAGTTTTCGGAGAAAGTGATTAATTTTATTAACAGGGGAATGAGAAAATTTATGTGGAATGGCAAAGAGGCAAATGACAAAATTCCTTTAGTAGCTTGGGACAAAGTCTGTCAAGACAAACAGGCAGGGGGAGTAGGACTGAGAAACTGGAAACTGTTAAATGAAGCTATGGGGGCAAAAGTGCTTTGGAAGATCAATGCTAAGCCAAACCAGAAATGGGTTCAAATCCTAAAGCATAAATATCTAGACTGGATGAGCAGGGAACGCATTTTCACAAGTTCAGTTTTACCAAAAGGCTCAGCCATCTGGAATTTTATTTCCTCATGCAGACATGTTATCACTGAACATCTCACATGGGAAATAGGTAATGGGTCAAAGGCCAATTTCTGGACAGATTCATGGGAAGGGAGACCAGCTCTTTCAGATAGGCAAGATATTGAGAACATTAGACAGGTGACCAATTATCAATGGTGAGAAAAGGTAGGAGATTTACTCTTGAAGAAGAGATTTCAAGGGGTGGAAGAAACAATCTAATAGATAATTGAATTGAGACAACAATCATAGATATGAGAAGGGAATTATTATGTGCACCTGTAATTAAAATATAGGCTTGAACTGAGAAGACCAGGATGCTCAGACCAGGGTGTCCAATGCATAGTTTGAAAATATGAATTTTGATGTAGTCCAAGAGACACCTATCAAATTTGAACCTATTGTAGGAGGACTATGACACTCGAAAATACCTCAGTCCTAGACCATGGTGCCCTAGAGTGCCCTAGTCTAGGCACTTTTTGTTGAAATTTGGCTGGATCCTTTATCTCTGGGCTTGATGCTATTATGATCTTCTTGGCTCCACTAGGTACTTGTAGCTGCACAAAAGAGGAAAGAAAGGGGGTTGTGAATAGGGGTTTGTCTTAGGTCAAACCTCAAGTTTATAATTAAACCTAATTAAAATAGAAATTGAACTTGAATTTGTTGGCATATGTGCAAAGTGTGATGACATGATGATATTATATGTTGTCATTGATGTCAATATGTTGAAGTATGAACCGGTATATGAAGTAAGAAAACTGGCAAAGTGAATTGGTATGATGGTACAAGTGAAGTGGTATGATGAAGTGTGAATCAGTATAATGGAATGAACCTATATATGCAGAAAGTGAACTGGTATATGGAAAGTTTGTATCAGGGTTTCTGGTTGATGCATTCCAAGTCTGTGTGATTCGACCAACGACATCCTGTGATGGGTCAGCATTGAAATGAAGATCAGATCGTGTTGCCACATCAGCCTTGTGTGCATGAAGGATTTCCTTGAGGATCTTGCATAAAGAAGATTGATCCCATCTACCTCGAGAATGTGCAAAGTCTCAGTAAACGGTGGAGAGCGCATGATGCTTTATCAGCTTCCAGAAGCGGTAAAGAACAAACGATGGAGAATGACTTGAGATTTATTCAAGACTGTTTTATACTATGTAATGTGATTGAATGGTTAGGATTGGACCGACTGTATTGATAACCTAAATGTTTAGGGTTTAGGGTTTATGCCACTGACCTATCTATTGTCTATAAGGTCGATGATGATTTGCATTGTGAATTTGTTGGCAAATGTTGTGTGTGTGTATCCAAGTGAAGAGATACTTGATTCTTGCAAGATTGGAGAAGTGTGTAGATACCAGCAGAGTGTGATTGCAAAAGTAAAGGAAATTAAGTGGATCCGCCTTGGCATTTAGTGTTGTTATCAGATCAGTGTATTACCTGTTGACTTCTCACCATTTCAGTAGTTGGAAAATCCCTTAACCGGGTAGCTTTAACAAGCTTTCTGTAAATGTTTTAACAGGGTGACTCAAGTTCATTGAGTTCTTCAAATCCTCTTGCGAGGTAACCATTAACAGGGTTCTAACCTTTAACCGGGTATTTAGCCATCCCTTAACTGGGTGATCCCTAGCAGGATCGGTTCTAGCAGAACCTATTGCAAAGTCCTTAATTAGATTAGGCTCCTAACAGAGTAGACTTCAGAAGAGTTCAAGAACAACTTGTGGGTATTCATCCCCAGTGTGGTTTTTCCCAGTTGGGTTTCCACATGAAAAATAAGTGTGTTATGTGTGATGCTTTCATGTGATGTCTTAGTATTTTCTGTCAAGTGGTATAGCATGTTGATCCAGTGGTCTTTATATTTCTGATGATGTATTACTTGCTTATGCATATGGGTGAAGTGGAAATGAGTTATAAGGTTTTGTGAAGATCTAATTGTTACTGGTTTATGTGTTTCACAGTCTCACTGTGTTTTACCGGTAGTGCCCTGATTTAGATTGGTGATCCTATTTACCAGTTAGTGCAGTCTTTGTAGTCAAAGTGGTTTAAGGAAGTTTTTGTCTATACTGATTCACCCCCCCCCCCTCAGTATCTATTGAGTACTTACTATTCATCATTATTCATCAGAATTGAATTGGAAAAACTTGCCTTTTGATGACAAGGCTAAATTGCTTGAATGTAGATGCTTATACCTTCAATAGGTGATGCAATGCTCTTAGGATAAGTCCTTCATGTATTGATGCAATAACAAGATAAATCACATAAAATTCATCATGAAATCATAATTGAAACATAATACGAAGATGCCTTGATGTAGTTTTCTGCTTCTTGAATCGGATTTTCTCTTGAATTGATGATAATTTTAGTGTCATAAATTGTACACCCTTGCTAGGGTGGTACAATTTCACACTTAGGTTAGCACCTGCCTTAGTGTGTCTTGCATCTTGCATTTCTAATTCTCCTTTAAGAATTTAATTAATTAATTAATTTAATTAAATCTAAAGTCATGTTTCATCACTTTACATGTTATTAAGTTGGGCCCTTTACCCTAAGTGTGCCCCTTTCATTTTATTCCTCCAATGAATCATTTAATCATAAACCCTAATTATGTCTTATTTTGACCGTTTAGGCTTGATTTTTCATATCAAAACATCTCAAAATCAGCTGTAACTTTGGGATGAGCTCTAATATCATCATATCTAACGGCCTCAAAAATTTGGTGAAAAGTTGGTCAGACTGTGCTGAAATTGCACATGGTCCTCGACTTTTTTCCTAAAATTTCGGGAGCACAATGCTATGATATAATAATGCTTAACCCCAAAAGATCAGTGGGAAATTCAAATCCTAGGTCAGCCTAAACATGAAATTAAGATCTAGGGTTTCATACTAAGAGCTCTCTTTCTTCATTTGAAGGGGTCTTATTCTAAGAATCTAAGAACAGGTTTTTGGGAGCATAAGAGCCTTCTTTGTAGCAAAAGAGTAGATCTTTGAAATCTTCAACAACATTCAACATTCATCTACCAAACATTCATCAAGCATCATTTTATCAATTGGGGGCTATTGAAGATGTAGAAGAACAATAAGAGATCACCGACTAATGATTGGCTTGTACCTCTCCCTTGGGGTTGGGTATGGTTTCATGTTGTTTTTCATGTTTTTGCTTAAGTTTTATTTTGATTCATATTCATGCTTTAGATCACTTTACATTGTGGATTTAGAGTATTTACTTTGTCAATTATAAGCAATTAGGGTTTACTCTTTAGGGTTGCTCTAGATTATTTGCTTTCATTTTAGGATCTTGCACACACATTTTTAGTACATTATTGGCTATTTGTGGAGGTGGAAATCACCAACATAGGGGCTTGACTAAGGAAAAACCCTATATAGCCACACCAAACCCTATTTTTAAGCTTCAGGTACAGGTTCGGATCCGAGCATTGCTGAAAGTTTCAGGACCAGAAAAGAACATAGGGATAGTTCTTGGTTGCAGATCTCAACAAAAACCCTAAGGATGGGGGTGTGGCACCTTGTTCCTACCCATGATAGTGGTGTGGCACCATGGTCCTACCCTCTATCAATAAGATTTGGCAGGAAAATGTCTTGAAGGTTTTAGAACTCATCCTGTTAGTTGCAGCTCCAGACTTGCAGAATCAGGACAGTGGTGTGGCACCCTGGTCTCGGACATTTCTGCTTAGATTTTTGACACAGGTGCACCTCTGATTTTTCCTTCTAATCTATACTTTTCAGCAGTATATCTATTGTCCTTTGATCTGCATTCTCAAATTAGGGTTTGCTTGCTTACTTGCATTCTAGGTTAGACTGCATTTTTGCACCATTCCTCTCTCATTTATAGCAAAGGAATAGAAACCCTAAGAGGTAATCCATGACTCTCTCTTTCTCATAAGAAGTAGCCAAAGTGTGTTACCTCCTGTAGTGTTATAAAATTATGACCCCAGCAATTTTCGACTGTATTAGGGTCCTCACGCACGCGAGATCAAACCCTCTAGCTTGATCGGAGACCAGAGATTGCTCAACCCTCAGAAATAGCTTGTTTCTTGGCCTCTACATCACCCCACCTGCACTCTTCTGTAGATAAAGGGGTAGGAAAGGGGTGTGGCACCCCTGTGCTTGTCCTATTTTGGGCCAGGACCCTTCCTAGGATTGCATTGTTGGTTGTGTATTGGGCGGGAAACTCCCTCGATGTCGGTCTGTGACAAAAATCAAATCCACTAACATGTATTTAAGGGGCATTCTTCCTCTCATTTGCATAAGTGGGATAGGTCGAAGTTGGATAAATTCAAGAGCATTCAAGCATTCAATAATTCTTTTCCAACATTGAGTATTCTCAAGTCTTCCTTTAAGGCTAGGTGTTGCATTCAAGTCAAGGATTCAACCATTGAAGAGGAGATTTATTTCAACATTCAATTCCACACAAGAATTTCTATCAAAATTGCTACCACAACCTCTCTTGAGATGATTTACAATTCAGTCTTTCATTTACATCTACTTGCAAGTACTTTCTTTCATTACTTGGTTAATTCCAAAACTAGGTTTTGACCTAAAGGCAAACCCCCAATCCCAACCCATTTTCCTCTCTTTTTTGTGTGTAGGTTGTAGGTGTGCAGCTATACTTTTGGATTTGGGCTTCATTTGCAGAGGCAAAAAAACCCTTTTTGTTTCATGAATTTTTCAGAGGACCATGTACATTCCCGCCACGGTCTAGGCAACTTTTCCTCAAATTCGCAGGGCGACTTCATCTTGACATATTAATGCCAGATCCAGGTGCACAAATTCATCCCATATTTTGATCTCAAGTTATAATCAATTCTTTGTCAATTTTGCACTACATAATTCAATCAATTCCTTTTCATTTTAAATAAGGAAGAGGGGATCAACTTATCATTCCCATTTCATTCATAATTCAATCTTCATCCTTGAAGGTTGAATCTAGTGAATTTCCTCTCCTCTTCCAAATGTAACTTGGTGAAAAGTGTTTGAAGGGTAATCAATAGTGCAACTCTCATCTCTCTTTGAGGGAAAGGGTAGTTTTCCTCTTGATCTATCATTCACCGTTTTCCACCATTACATTTTGGTAAACCCGACACCTTGTATTCTTTCCTTTGAACAAAATTGCATATTTTTCATTTGCAAGTTTCAAATTTCTGCAAACTTTGTGGTTAAATCATTAAAAATTCTAGTTTTTAATTACAATTGAACTTGTAATTTGTAAAAATTGCTTGTGGTAATCTTAGATCTGAAAATTGTTTTGATTATCAAATTCAATTTCCTCATTGTCTTGTTCAATTTGCACTTAAAAATTTACAAAATTAAGAGGTTACTTGTTTAAACCCTAATTTTTAAAAAACATCTTGAACTTGTGCAAAAAATGGATTTCCATTTAATTTTCAGATTTCTGATTGTTCTCAGATTTGTCTTCAATCCTACAATTCAAATTTTCAATTTGCCCCCTTTTTCCCAAAATTCAAATTTTAAAATTAAGTGGTTAGGTCATAAAACCTTAATTTTCAAAATTAATTGGATTTTGTTCAAATTTCAAATCAACTTCATTCCAATTCAGATTTCTAAACATTTTCCAAGGTGTCCCTATCCATTGGGTTTGACCTTTTTCAAATTTGCAATTCAATTCCTCTTTTTCTTCAAAACCCTAATAGGGTTCTATTTTCACATTTGTGCCTTCATTTCACCAATCTAGGGGTTGTAAAATTTGTCAATTTTTTGGGGTTATCTTTAAAATCATCGTAATATCCATCGCTAGAAATTTTGAAAAAAGTTGGTTGGACCATGCGCATTCCAGCCACGGTCCTCGACTTTTTTCCCAAAATTTCGGGAGACTGTTATGACTGTATTTAGTAGCCTAAATCCAGAAGATTGGCTGATTTTATCAATTTATGATCCCTCTAGAATTGGAAATACCTTCAAAATTCAACATTTCAAATTTCAAGAAATTTTTTAAAATTAAGAGGTTAATTATAGTCTGCCCTGATTTTAAAAATTCTGATTTTAAATTTAAGTTGTATTCCCTTGGCTCTAATTTTAAAATTTCAATTTCCTTTCATTTTTGGAAATTGTGTCATCCTCTTCCCCCAACAAAATTCAAATTGTGTAATCATTATTTTCTTAGATTTTGCATTACTCAATTTTGTAAGCTTTGTTTCAAAATTCAAAATTCAAAATTCAAAATTTCCCTCTAGTGCATGAGTTTTACCACTATTAGTCCTACATATCCTATCCTTGTTAGATGAAGCATTAGAATTAAGGCTTCCCAAGGTTTAATTACCGAGGAGATGGAGCCTAATTTGGGTGACTTCTTTAATGAGGATCATGCTAATTATTCCCATCCTAATCATGTGTCTATTCACCCCATTGATGAATCCCATGATGAAGGAGAAGCTTTAAATAGGGTCTCTATAGATCAACTTTCCACATTGGACAATCAATTTGATAACTTTCAACAATGGATGTCCCAGAATACCCTAATAGTGAAGCTCTTCCATTAATTCAAGGCCTTAAATGCATGATTCAAAGTGATAAGAATGGAATTGATATATCGCATGACATTGCACATATTGTTGATCTAAAACCCTAGGATACTCACAACCTCCAATACAAGTCAATCCTTCAATTCCTTTGACTACTCCTATGACTAGTATTCCTACTTTTACCTCCAACATTATGGCTACTTCAACTCAAAATTTCATTCCTACAACCATTGGTCATGGGGGAAATTTCTCTTCTTCATTTAATCCTCCATCTTTACCTATGTCTTCCATAAGTGTTGCTATTTTTCCTCAACCAATCCGTGTGACACAAGGGGGCAATTCCTTCCACAACTTTATTCCCTCTGTAAGTGTCCCTTTTCCTACCCAATAATCACCTATTCCTACTTATCATAATGTTCCACCACCTTATTCTTAGTCCATGCCTTCTTTCAATAACATCCCACCACCTTCTCAATCACCTATGTCTAACATCAATTCTTCTACCGAAATGACAAATAACAATCTTTCTCAAACTTTTTCTTCCTTACAAGAACAAATTGCTTCTGAGTCAATCCAAGTTTAGTGTGCCCACCTTCAATGTTGTGATCCCACTTTCTCTTGATATTGTTAAAGTTGTGCCACCTAAACATGTTGAGATCCCTCAATTGGAACTCTATAATGGAAAAGGTGATCCTCTTACGCATGTCAAAACATTTAAAACCTTGTGTACTGATTTTGCTCATGATCAAAGATTGCTTGCAAAACTATTTACAAGAACACTAAGAGATAAGGCTTTACAATGGTATTTCTCTTTGCCTTCTTATTCTATCACTTCTTTTCAACAATTGGCAAATGCTTTCATCCAGCAATTTCAAAACAACATTGGTCCTAAAATCACTTTGACTGATTTAATGCATTGTAAACAAGGTGTTAAAGAAAAAGTGATTGATTTCATTGGTAGATATAAGAATTTGTGTGCTCAAATTTATTTTCATGTACCTGATAATGATATTCAAAGAATTTTCATTTCTAATTTACAAAATGATATTAGGGAAAAGCTTCTTTTGTCCGAGTTTACTCCCTTTCTGCAGTTGTGTGCAACACTCCACAATTATCAACTGGTTGTGAGTCAAATGGAGAAATCTACTCCTATGGCTCTGAGTGATAAGGGGGAGAGTGTTCAACAACCATTTGTGAAGTTCAAACCAACAAAAAGCTTCATCAAGTTCAATTATACAATCAACAATGTGAATGCTACAACAGGTGTTCCTTCTATTTCTATTTTTTTCCAAAGAGAAAGACAATTTAATCCTTTGAATGAATCTTTACATAGTATTATGTCTTAGTTGTTGCACATAAATGTTATTAAACTTCCTCCTATAAAACAAATTGATCCTTCTAAACTTGCATCCCCTTATTTTGATAACAATTTCTTCTATTAATTTCAACGTCAGCCTGGTCATGATACTAAGAAATGTTTTGCATTGAAAAATAAGATTCAAGACTTGATTGATAATAATACTATATTTGTGGTAGGTGTGATTGATAAAGGGAATAAATCAGTAGGTCATCCTAATCAAAATCTTAAGATTTTCACTGATCCCTTACCTTCTCATACCTCTAACGTTATTGAGATTGTGCCTAATTCTCTCTTTTCTAAAGAATTTACCTCTATGGCTCCAAACTTGGTGAATATGATAGAAACACAGGATATACCTAAGGATCCTTGTATTAAATTTGACCCTAGCAAAACCATTAGAGAAGCCAATGGCCCTTTATTCATAGTTACAAAGGTTAAGGATATCCCTTTCCATGGTGCCCTTATTGATCCTTCTTGCATGGTTAATGTCATAACTGAAGAGTATCTTTTCACTTTACGATTGCATAAACCAATATATGATGCTTCTAATGTGGTTGTGAAGTTATTTGATGGCTTCTCTTGTCCTACCATTGGCTCTATCACCCTTTCTATTGAAGTTCATGCTAAATCCATGGATGTTGACTTTGTTATCATACTATCTTTTGCGCAATTTCATGTGAAGTTGGGCTATCTTTGGCTATCTTCCATGAAGGATATTGATTCTCCAATACACAAGTGTCTGAAATTTCCTCACGATCGAGAAATCATAACCGTTAACCATAGCTTATTTTGTCCATCCAAAAGAAGCCCCAGTGTTCAAATTGATCTCTTTTGGCCTAAACAATTTCAATCTCTTCCATCAAGGAGCGATGCTCTTTTTCAATCTTATAAAAAATGGAAGAACGATATGATATTATCCTTAAGTCAACCTAGATACCCAACACTTGAAATTCCTATTATTCTTCAAGATAAAGTTCTTCCCCTCATAGATAGAACTAATCTCCCTCCTAAGGAAGATTTTCCACCTATACCTATGGATGTGACTTTACCTTTTGTTAAGGAGAACAACAATATTCTTCCTAAGGTTAGACCTATACCTTCTCCACATGATGGACCTGGTCTCCTTCCTACACCTAATATTCCTCAATTCTATGGTGCAGTTCCACCTCCTTCCTCTTATTGAGAGAAGAGGTCTGCTTCTCCTGTTGTTCAACCAAAAAGACCTCAACCTAAATATTGCACTATCAAGGAGAGAAAAATTCCTACTTTTTCAAGTGTTGCTCCTCCCTCTCATCTTTCCACGAAGACTTGACAAAATTGTTGTGTGAGAGAACACCGACGAAGATGTTGTATTCGAGATCGTGAAGCTATCCCTCAAAATACTCAATCTCATCAGACTCTGATAGTTGATATAATTCCCTTTTCTTTTAAGCAAGATGTTCAACCTACATCTCCAAATCATAAGTTGCACAAAAGATGTGATGGTTTTACTCCTATTCATGTTCTTGCTCCTCTTTCTCTAAACATTGATGAAGAAATGGGTGAAAATGTTATTCATAATGGCAATACAACTCCTAATTCTTCTGATAGTGAGTATGAGTATGTTGATGTGGACAAGTATTTATTAGATGATTTTTCACAAACCCTAATCCTAGCTCCTAGAATCGAACAAAGTAATTTACAACATGAGGATAGTCCTTATTTGGATCTTGTGATAGCTCCATCTGATGTGCTCGATGTCTCTCCTTTGGCATGTTGCTTGCCTTCCCGATATAGTGATCAACAAGATCAAGAGGCGGATGTTGTGCTAGATTAGAAATATTAGCACTACAGATCTTTCTCTCTCTCTCTCTTTCTCTTTTGTGACCATTCTTCTATGTGTATCCCTATTCTTCTGTTGTTTCTCTTAATGTCTACTCAGGGATGATGAAAAGAATTGAGATCTTTTCTTGGTCTCTTTCATGTTGACTCAAAAGACATCCTTTCTTCTCTTTCTTCTAAGGTAGTGTCCTTCTTTGGGGAATGATGATTATTATATGCATATACATACATGATATACATGAGTTATCATACAACATACTGGCCTCAAGGAAAGTGACACTACCTCATGTTTTGTGTTCATTATCATTGGATTTATTCCTCGATTGGGGGCTAAATCCTTGCGATAACAAGTGTATGGAGAAAAGCGGGCCAATAGAACTTAAAATGTGAAAAATGAAGCCTAAGGAGCCTTACTCACACACCCATAGGACTTCTTGGTGCAAGTTATAGAGTCATCAAGAATGACTCAACTTCCCAAGGTTGGTTCAATGGTTCTCTATCTTACAAGGTCCCTCAAACCAATGTCTTTTCTCTCAAATCACTGAGCAAAGTGGTTTAGGGATGACAAATGCAAGAATGAGGGATGCTTTGGTTGATTTTAAGATGAAATGCATCCTAAGATATGCATGATCTTACAAATGCAATAAACTAGTTTATAAGATGACAAGATTAGTAGTAAAACTATCCTAGCATGATATACTAGTCTATGATTAAGCTAAATGATAAGGAAAATACTCTAAACATGCATATTTAGATTAATTTCTATTTAAAAGAGAGGCTAAATGATGAGCACAAATGATATATTAGAGCTTGGATGGGTTTTAGTATAAGTATGATGCTAAAGACCTGGATCTTTAAAATGGAGGATGGAGAGCTCTATTTATAGCAAAAATAGGGCAATGGATGGCCAGGATTGAAAGAGTTAATCAAGGGTTGAGTTTGAAAGTTGGGAATCCATGTTTGCAAATTTGCACCAATGAAATGGTGATAATTGTCAACATAAGGTTGGGTTGAGAAGAGAGGTAGGAAGCATTAAATGCTTGAGAAGACCTCATGGTTACCTTAGGAGGTAAGGGTTAAGGTTAGGTTAAGGTTATCCAATGGATAAAGGTTTTACCCAAAGGATAAACCCTTGTGCAAAGGATTAAGGACTAACTATGGTCAAAGCAATAAATGCTTGATGAGACCCCTGGGTTACATGGAGGTTGAGTTTAGAGAAAGTCTCTAATCATGCAAGAGGGTTGAGTTAACCATTAATTGGTTGGAAGAGAAAGTTGTTGGATACTTGAAGCCTTTAATGGTTATCAAAGACTTTAAGGGTTTGAGAAGTGACTTCCCCTTGCTTAGGGATGTGACAATTTTTAGGAGATGGGTTAGGCTAAATTAGAAGTGATTAGAAGAATATAGAAGGGGTTAGGAATAGGGTTTAGGAGGCAAGTAGGAGATGTAGGATTTTGCAAGTGGATGGAGAAATAAAAGGATTAAATTGAAATAAAGTAAATTTAATTCAATTTGGCTGGGATTCCCTATTTAATTAAATGTAAATTTAATTAAAAGGTTTAGAAGAATAGATTTAATCAAATAAAATGATTTATTTAATTAAATGACCTAAAAGGGGGTTAATTGAATTTAATTAAATAAATTGAGTAATTTACTTAATTAAATAGAGGAATGTGGATAATTTAATTAAATAGAGAAATGAACATTAAATATTCATTTAGGAATATAGTCATTTTTATATGTCTCCATTTCGCCCCTCTTTGAAGTGACATGTGTGCACATGTTAATTCAAAGAAAAAATGATGTGTCACTAAAATTTGATTATGATCAATGTTGTTTTTAGGATTTCATGTCGTGCCCCAGATTTGATAAACGATGTTTGATAATGCCCCCTCGAGAGATGAATCATAATTTGGAAAATTTGATTTGATTTGATAATTGTGTTTGCATTGTAAAATTTTGGCTATGTTGAATGCTAAAATTGATTCATCTCCCGATATTGATGTGTGCGAGGATAAGAGGAAGACCACGAGTAAATTACATGCTCAATCCCCTAACCCTAATTTCATTTTACCCTATATAAGGGGAAAAGTGCATTGTTTTGTCTCATTTGTGCTTGTTGACTTTGGAGAGAGAGACTTTTGGAGAGAAGACAAAATGCCTATTCCATATTCTATGCATCGATTCGAGCGTGTTTGGAGGTATCGGAGGCCTGCCACGTATGGACCACCGGTAAGTCAACCCGTTTGACCCCTTTTTGATTTTTGATTTTCTCATTTTTGGTCACGTTTTGAATTTTAGCATGTGGCTTTTTCGTTTTAGCGCATATAGGTAGTCGGTTAGCGCATACGAAAACTTTCATAGCGCATAGGGTTTTAGATTTTGGGTAGATTTTCTAGGTTAGCGCATAGTTGTAGATTAGCACATTAGGTACACAGGGTAGTGTAGAGTGTTGAAAGGGTAGCGCGTTGGGTAAACCTAGCACATTGGGTGCACTGGGGGTCGCATGGGTAGGGGTAAGTAGCACGTAGGTCTGAC
This sequence comes from Cryptomeria japonica, assembly GCF_030272615.1. Lineage (NCBI taxonomy): Eukaryota > Viridiplantae > Streptophyta > Pinopsida > Cupressales > Cupressaceae > Cryptomeria > Cryptomeria japonica. The sequence continues at coordinate 270,966,142 of NC_081406.1, forward strand.
CTAGCGCATAGGGTTAGATAGGTGGCACAGGCATGGGCTAGGTTAGCGCATGGATAGGTTTTAGCGCTTAGGGTGGATTAGATAGCGCATTGGAAGAAACAGGTAGCGCATAGAGTCAATCTAGCGCATGGGGTGGATAAGATAGCGCATGGAGAAAATAGGTTAGCGCATGAGTAGGATTTCAGTGCATAGCCAAATTTAGTTAGCCCATGTCATAGGTTTTGTGAGATAGGATGATTTGTGAATGAGAAAAATTTGTAGGATAAGGTTAGTTCTACCGGAATAAGTGCAATTTATTTGTTTCTGTGTCTGCTATCATGGTTTTGATAGTTTGTCCAATATGAGTGCTAATATAACTTGGTTTGATTTTCAATTTTTCAAGCTATTTATAGATATTAATGTGGAATTGATATGAACTTAATTTGATTTGCATTGTTTCAAGTTGATATATGTGAAGCTTGAAGTGTGTTACAAGCTAATATGATTTTGGAACTTGAGTTGTGTTACAAGTTGATATGGGTTGGAAACTTGAGTTGTGTTACAAGTTGATGTGATGTGGAAACTTGAGTTGTGTTACAAGTTTGATATGATTTTTGAAAACTTGAGTTGTATTACAAGTTGATATGGATAGATATGATGTAGAACTTGATTAGTTATTTTTTCTTTTTTTTTTCAAAGTTTTCAAGTTTTTGATGTGATTTTGATTTTGATATCTATGTTTTGATGAGGAAACTAATATTGTAATTGTTGTGTTGTTTGACAGGAGCAATTAGGAGTGGTTCAGTCACGTGAGCGGTTCCCAAGACCATGGGCATTGATACCACGGTTGTCACAGGCTGATCTAGACACTATTGATAGATGCGGCCTATCTTCCCTATTAGATATGCCTTGGTTTACTATGAACCAAGGTTTACTTACAACGCTTGCAGAGAGATGGCATAGTGACACGAATACCTTCCACTTTACCATAGGGGAGATGATAGTGACCCCAAAGGATTGTTACCGAATCCTATGCATACCTGTAGTAGGTGCACTACTACCTTATGAGTAGTCAAAGGAGGGTAGGACAGAGGCACTTCGGTGGATATTTCATGATGACACAGTGTGTGGATATGAGATCCCTTGGCAAGAGTTTCTAGATTTGGACTATGCGCCTCTTCCATCGGTACTGGCAGGCTTTATAGGTGGTTTTCTATGTCCCGACCATAGGTCAAAGGGACTATCCGTAGGATGGGGACTGGTGCTGGAGGAGATGGTTACATAGGGCCACAGGTTCACATGAGGATCAGCTATGCTAGCCCATTTGGACAGGGACTTGCATGAGGTAGTCTACCTAGGTTATGGCAGTTTGTTAGCTGGCGTGACACTTCTACAGGTATGGTGCTGGGAGCACATTCCCGTAGCTAGGCCACTGGTGGATAGAGATAGGCCTGTTGGGCATGCATACACATATGGATATAAGGGCTTAGTTGTCCAACAGAAGTTGGGCAATTTGAAGCATTGGAGGAGGGTATTGAATGATATTGATATGGTCGTATGGCGACTGTATACAGGTTGTGAGGTGTGGGCTAAGGATGGGCTGGAGATACCATACGTCTTCATGACTCAATTTTTGATAGGGCGGACCCCTTTTGTGATCGAGAGATTCTTGGTTACTAGAGTTTTGCTGTAGTACGGTCGCCAGTAGGGGATACCACAGGGGACCCGTTTGTATGCACGTCGGAGGTAGGATATACCAGATTGGGGCCCGAATATTGACAGTGCAGCTACTATAGAGGAGTTTTTGTAGTTAGCGGGCCAGATATGGGACTATGCCCCTGAGATACTAGATGCTAGTATGACGAATGAGTTTGCCAGATTGTTTGCAGCTCATGCTGTGGTGAGGATATCAGATCCAGTGGAGATGCGGCCCACTTTCGATGATGATGAGGATGAGGGAGGTGGAGATGGGGATGGGGGAGATGATGGAGGAGGTGGAGGAGGATGATGAGGGAGAGGATACCAGGGGAGGAGAGGACACAGGGGTAGAGATGGTGGTGATAGAGGGGTAAAGAGAGTAGTTCGATGAGCTATGATGGATAGAGGGAGAGGAGGATTGGTGATTGGAGCAGGGGGTGAGGGGGGAGTAGCAAAGGTGATAGCAGTGGTGGGAGGGACTGATGAGCTGAGATGACCAGCTCAGAGGAGGAGGAATGATGTGCTACCTCCACTAGTACTAAAGACAAGGGGAAGGACGTGGAGTGCATCTTCCCAGGTACCCCTTCAGGTCTAGGTTCCGATGCATCGAGAGGATGCTCAGATTAGGACCCTACAGGTGATAGTACAGTAGTTGCAGGCACAGTTACTGGCACAACAATCTCAGATTACACAGCTAACTACCAAGTGCAATACTGAGATAGAGCAATGGGGTCGAGCAGAGGAGCTCATAGCGAGCTTGTAGAGAGCGGCTGCAGGTGGTCCGATGAGAGACACCTTGAGAGAGTTGGCTTTGAGAGCCAAGGAGGCGGAGTACTACCAACACCATTATGAGGATGCGGTTCCTAGGGAGCGTCGAGTACAGAGTTTCACGTAGTCGAGATCGAGTCAATCTTGAGAGACTGGTTCGCGGTCAAAGAGCAGAGGCGTGACGGGTCCTCATAGACAGGATGCTCCTGGAGATCCAAGGGCTGGGACATCCACATTAAGACTGTCTCCCCGAGGAGATATTCACTCTTGAGAGACATTGTCTCTATTGTATTTTTTATCATTGTTTTTGTTGTATTGGGTATATACATTACAGATATTGTACATTTATCATTTTGTTGATATATATATATATATATATATATATATATATATATATATATATATATATATATATATATATATACGACTCCATTTTCTTTGATCATGTGATGTGTTATGGATTTATGCTTTTTATATGCTTGTGCTTATTCTATGATGATGCAATGCTTAGATAGATGGATGTGATGCGAATGCATGATATTATGAGATGTATCTTGAAAATGAGATGTATGATGTGATAATGATGTGCAACGACCTGTAAAATGATATGTAACTAATTGTAAAATGATATGTAACTAATTGATATGCAACTAATTGTAAAATGATATGTAACTAATTGTTTTTGGAGCATCCTCATTCTTCATTTATCATCTGATATAGCCACATGCTATTTGCTTTCGATAGATATATCATCATTGGGCAGTGATTGATCTTGGGATATGTTGAAAATTTATACAAGCATAATGGTATAATTGAACCATGATTACTTGAGAAAAATTTACATGATGCTTGATTTTGCAAGATAGCACAAGCGTCAAGGTATAATTGAACTAGGACGACCTCAGTGCGGATTGCGTATAAACAGACAAGATTAAACCATTTGTACACGTAAAGTGGAATCATGTCTTCAGTGATGTGTTGAATCATGTCTCGAGACAAGTATTTACACAGTACAAATGATCGCCTCACAAATAGAAAACTAACAAAATATTGGAGTTTCCCGATGTTTCTCTAGCTCAAAGCATTGTGGAGAAAATGTAGAGAATCCAATAGTTCAAAAATTTTAAATGTAAGAATAGTCAAAACTTTATGCAATATGCAAACATTTGATACTTCATAAAATCATCCATCATATTTCTTTTGTGATTCCTTGTGTGATCGATCAATGTTTTTCTTTGTGTGAGCCTTTGTTTGTTGGATATGATGTTCTAAGTTTTGCAAATAGTTTTGATGGTTTGAACATGCTGCAAGTTTTTAGACAGTTATTGCCCCTAGCTAAGTGTACCTCTTGATGTAGATATGTGCAGTGATTACCAAGCCATGGTGAGATGTGGTGAAAGGCTAGATGAAAAAATCAGGATAGTGACTACGCTAAGTATGTCCTAAATGGATATTTGTGATAAAATGTCAGGCGATGGCCGATAGTGCTTTATTGCGGAGATAAGGAAATGGATATAGATAGAGGAGTTGTTCTTTCACAATAGCACCTGTTACCAGATTTTCACTAGTTGCTTGTATTGTACCTTTTTATTTGCTTTTTCTTAATATTCTAATTTTTTAAAATTTTTTTTTGACTTTTCCGTGCATTAGACTACTTAAGTGTAGTATTTCTTTAGATGGATGTTGTTAGCTAGTTCATCGAGCACATCTCCTTTTGAAGTTGTTAGTTGATAAGCACCTGATTTGTAGACTGATATGATGACATAAGGACCTAACCAGTTAGGTTCAAATTTCCCTTTCTTTTCCCGATCTTGCTGTTTTTTAGGATTTTCCTTTAGTACTAGATCACCAACTTTAAAAATCTAGGGAATAACTTTAGGGTTGTAGCTTCTTCACATGCGTTGCTGATAGGCTTTGAGATGAGTATAAGTACGCTAGTATCTTTCATCCAATAGTTCAAGTTCTTGCAGTCGGTTAACTCAATACTCTTCATCTAGGATTAAGCCTTTTAGAGAGACTCTGAGAGATGGAATTTCTACCTCCAGTGGTAAAATAGCTTCTGATCCATATACCAATGAGTATGGTGTAGCTTCGGTAGGTGTGTGAATGCTAGTTCTGTATGCCCAAAGTGCTGGATTAAGCTGCACATGCCAATCTTTGCCTGCATCATTCACTATTTTCTTTAGGATTTTCAATATTGTCTTGTTGGATGCTTCTGCCTGACCATTCCCCTATGGGTAGTAAGGTGTAGAGAAATGATGTTGGATTTTGAATTTTTCACATAGTTCTCAGACATCTTGGTTTTTGAAAGGTCGTCCATTATCAGTGATGATGGAACTCGGGATGCCATATTTACAGATCAGATAGTTAAGGATAAAAGAGGCAATTTGTTTCCCAGTCACCGTGGTCATGGGGACTACTTCAATCCACTTGGTAAAGTACTCTGTTGCAGTTATAATGAACGTGTGTCCATTTGAAGAGGAAGGATGAATTTTGCCAACTAAGTCCAAACCCCACTGACAAAAGGGCTAGGATGTTGTGAAAGGCTGTAGTTCTCATGCTGGTGCATGTATCAGATTGCCATGTATCTAGCATTTAGGACACTTCTTGGTGAAGTGGTAAGAATCTTTTTCCATTATAGGCCAATAGTATCCCATCCTTAGAAGCTTTTTAGCAAGAGTAGTACCACTAGAATGTGTGCCACAAATACCTTCGTGAAGCTCGTGTAAAGTGGAGTCAGATTCGTTACGATCAAGGCAATGGAGAAGAGTACCATCTATACCTCGACAGTACAAAGTATCAGCAGTAAGGGTATAATGGACAGCTTGTCGGATAAAGTTACATTTTTGGTTTTGGGACAAGTCAATGGGTAGGATATTGTTCTTAAGATACTCATATATCAGTCCATACAATGGAGAGTTTGAACCAGTTAAGGTGTAGATAACCTAGGATTCCAAATGGTCATAGGCTGGGGAGAATAGTTGCTCTACCAGAAACTCATAATGACTCTGTTGTTCTGGAATTTGTAGTAAGGAAGCGATAGTAGCCATTGCATCGACTGCTTTGTTGTTCAATCCTGGTATTTGCTTGAAGGTGATGTGTGCAAAATATTACTTGAAGTCATCCACCAATTGCTTATAGGGGAGAAGCTTGTCACCCTTTGTCTGATAGTCATTGTTGATTTGATTGATGACTAATTGTGAGTCTCCATAGACTTTCAACTCTATGATTTTCCATTCTACGACCATTTTGATGCCTATAACTAATGCCTCATATTCAGCCACATTATTTGTGCATGGGAATATAAGCCTATGTGATCTTGGTATAGTGTGTCCTTCTGGAGTGATGAACAAAATGCCAACACCTGAACCATGTTGTGTGTAGGATCCATCAAAGTATAGGGTCCATTGTTTGGTAGAGATAGAAAGAACGTCCTTGTCTGGAAATTCAATCTCCATAGTCTGTTTTCCCGGTAGAGGTGCTTCTTCTAGTTGATCTATAATTGCTTATCCCTTGATAGCTCTTCGCTCCATATAGTGGATGTCAAATTCACTGAGGATCACGACCCATTTAGCCAATTGGCCTGTAAGAGTTGCCTTGTTGAGTAAATATTTGAGAGGATCAATTTTTGCAACTAGCTTAATTATGTGAGCTACCATGTAATGGTGGAACTTTTGAGAGGCGAAAACCATAGCTAAACAGGCATTCTCAATAAAGGTATAATTGAGCTCATAGCCATTCAATGTCCTGCTGATGTAGTATATTGCTCATTCTTTTCCTTATTGATCTTCTTGTGCTAGCAGTACCCCTAGTGAAATGTCTATTGTGGAAATGTAGAGAATAAGTGGCTTCCCTGCTATCGGTGGTACTAGAACTAGTGGTTTCATTAGATACTGCTTGATTTGATAGAAGGATTCAACACACTTGGCTTCCCATCTGAACAATACATTTTTATGTAGCAGATGATTGAATGGTAGGCTTTTATCTGCTAGTTGGGTGATGAATCGGCTGATTGATTGGAGTCATCCTTGTAGCGACCTGAGCTGGCTGATATTCTTTGGTGGTGGCATCTCCACAATGGCTTGTACCTTTGCTGGATCCACTTCAATTAACTTTTCTGAGACTATGTAGCCTAGTAACTTGCCTAATGTAACTCCGAAGACACACTTCTTAGGGTTGAGCCTGACTTGGAATTTCTCCAGTTGATCAAAAATCTTTGTTAAGATGCTTAGGTGGTCTGCTCTGGTGAAGGATTTAGCTAGTAAATCATCCACATAATCTTCCATGAAGGTATACATCATGTCATGGAATATTGTTGTCATTGCTCATTGATACGTTGCTCCTGCATTCTTTAAGCCAAAAGGCATGACATTCCAACAATACATTCCCCAAGGACAACTGGACGCTATTTTATCTTGATCCTTTGGAGCAATCTTGATTTGGTTATAGCCTGAGAAACCGTCCATTAGTGATTGAATTGCATGGCTTGCTGTGAGGCCTACAATTATGTCAATACTTGGCAAAGGAAAGTCATCCTTTGGATAGACATTGTTTGACATCTCTAAAATCTGTGCATATTCTGAGACTGCCATCTAGTTTTGAAATTGGTACGATGTTAGAAATCCATTTTGCATAGTTGATGGGTCAGATGAATCTGACATCTAATAGTTTCTTTAGTTCAGCTTTGACCATGAGTGCCACATGGGGATTCATTTTTCTTAGTTTTTGCTTAATTGGCTTAGCTCTGGGAGCCATAGATAAGTGATGCATGATCAATTGTGGATCGATCCTGGGCATATCTGCATATGCCCAAGCAAAGTTGATTTGATTTTCTTTAAAAAAATTGGCAAATTCTGATCTTTTTGCTTCTGTCAAAGATTCTGCAAGGTGTATATTTTGGCTGCTTCTATAGTACCAATGTTGATTGATTGAGTGGGATCAATCAATATGGGCGATCGCTCATGAAAATGTTCAGGAAGAGTGTCAAGTCTCCCATCTTCTGGTGCCTTAAAAAGGTTTTCACCCTCAGATGCATCCTTTATTTTTACTTTTTTGTGATCTAGAGCTGCCATTGATTGGTTTTCAGCATCAGATCCTTTATTTGGTTTATTTTTGTGATTGAGAGACTTGGCACTCCCTTGGTTGCAGACATCGTTACTTTGTTCACTGGTAGAGTTTGTTTCCAGATTAATGGTACATAGGTAGTGAATAATAGATTCTTCATTTGGGAAAATTGGTATATCATGTATTTTGGGTTCGTCCCAGTCGATGAGGTCAGGAAAGACAAGTGGTAAGGGATCATTTGGTGGATCAAGTTTTGTTGCGGTAAGTGTCAGGATAGAGGTTTCATTGTGATTGGTTTGGGTGTTAAAGAAGTTCAGGATTTTGTTGAGGTTTTCGATGGTATCATCCTCCGTATAGACTTGTTCATATTGTTTCTGCTCGCTTTCCTTAGCATCATAGATATTCTGTGGTCCAAATTTAGGTAGTCTAATTTCTGCATTATTCTCTTCTTGAGAAAGGGATATGGAACTAGTATTTTCAGCGGTATCTTCAGTAGCATTTGAGCAGCTACCCCATTCATATTCATTGGAATCAATCTTAGAGTTATCATCCCAGAGCTTTTCAGTGCTGTAAACAGGTATGTTGTATGGCGAAAATAGATCTTTGATAATTGATACTATTCTGTTGGCTTTTTCTGATTTTGCATCAGATCCTACTTCTATTCTTTGCATTTGTTCATAGACTATTTCTTCTAGGGGAGAAATGATGTTGCCCTGAGGTGATTCTGCTTTGCTGGATATTTGTTCGTGAATATGAGCTACTATTGTAGATGTTGCCTTCTTATGAATGATGGGCTTTTCCTGATGTTGCTTCTTTTCTTGATGTTCATGTTCCTTACGGATTGTCTCTACTAACTCAAATAGTGCTTCTTGCCAGGATTCTTCTTTGTACTTCTTCTTTGCTTTCCACTGAGGTTTCTGATATTTGTGTGGTATCATCTTTGGTAGTAGAGTGAATTTAAAGCCCAATCCTTTTTTTTCTTTACTAAATTGTGAAGGAGGATCCAAGGGTTCTGTGACACCTTCCTGATGCTTAGCAATAGGTCCTTTGCCATTGTATCCCATTTGCTGCATGATTAAGTAGCCTTTTCCATATAGGTGTGTGGGTATAGCTATTTCCATAGTAGCTGCTCTGTCTTCTTCCTTCTCTTTGTATAGCCAACTAAGGATATCCTTTTCCTCAGATTCATGTGCTAAAGTGCCAAGCTGAATGAATGTGCCATCAAACTTGGTGATGGGCTGAGTTGCTTGATGTGTTGATGTTGTAGGTAATCCATGAGATCTAGGTGATGTGGGTAAGCTGGTTAAACACATGGGTTCCAAAGAGTATTCCCTCATGCCATGTTCTTTGATTTTCATTTTCTGCTTGAAATCTCCAGGTAATGATTTAGACTTTGCTGGTTGAAGATCGAATGCTACAGGATTTTGTTTCTCTCTATTATGAGGGACCAAATTGTCTTGGGCTGCCCCCATTGCATTACAATGTTGAAATGGATTATGATCAGCAGATATAGAAACCTCCTACCCATTATAGGGGAATTTGACACACTCGTGATATGTAGAAGGTACTGCTTGCATTTCATGTATCCAGGGTCGACCCAATAAGATATTATAGGTGAGGTCTATGTCTAAGACCTAGCACATAGTATCCTTTTGTATTGGTCCGACTTGAATTGGCAACACCAATGTTCCTTTAGAGGATCTTTCTTCATCATCATATGCCTTTATGGTAATCTTTTTGCGGGGATCAATAGACTCCTCTGAGAAGCCTAATGCACAGATAAGTTTTAAGGTACATATATTAAGCCCAGCTCCTCCATCTATCAATACTCATTTTACTCAGTGCTTATAGACGATGACTTCAATATGGAGAGGAGTGTTATGTGGATGACTTAGTGAGATATTATCATGCTCCAAAAAAGTGAGATTATGAGGCCCTGTCATATGAGTGACCATGGCTTGGAATTTGTCTGCATCTAGATCTTGAGGTACATTTGTTTCTAATAACACTTGCTCCAATATGTCTTTGTGTTTCAGCGAAAGTTTCAGCAATTCTAGTATAGATATTTGAGCAGGAGTTTTGCGTAGTTGGCTGACTAGATCATATTGAATTTTGAGTATAGCACTTGTTGTTGACGTATGTTCTTTCAAGACATATTTTTGAGCCCTTTTTGTTACATTAACAGATTCATGATCACGTTGATCTCGGATTGTGATGACATTGACTTGATTATCTTCAGCTGATATATGATTGATGGTGTTATTGTAGATGTGATTGATACGAGCTCCATGTTTATCATTCGAGGTTGAAGCTCCATATTTGTTGTAGTTTGGAAGAGGATTTTTAAAGGCTCCATGGTCACCATTTGTCTTGAGACCATCTACCATTAAATCACCTCTATCAATCATGTCTTGAACAATGTTTTTCAGCCTCATGCAATCATTTGTTTGATGACCTTTGTTGCGATGAAAATCACAAAAGTTCGAGTCATTCCACCAAGGTGGTTTGATTTGTGGTTCATATTGCTGATTGTTGGTAAAGAGATAAATTTTTTTGCCAGGAGTTCTCTGAATGCTGACTCCAGTGATTGTCCCAATGGTGTGTAGATACGTTTTTGGAAATTATTGGTGCCACCTCGTGAATTGTTATTAGGTCCTTGATTTGTGGTATTGTTTTGAACATTGTTGGTGTTGTTTGTGTTGGGTTGACCTTGATTGGTATTTGGTGCGTATGTGTTAGCGTCTGGGTTAGCACCTTTGGGGTTCTTTGTAGCTTGAGGATTTCCTGATAATGCAAGCACTGGCTGTTTATATTTTGGATCATGTGTTTCATTGCCTCCTTTGTTTCCATTGTTTTTGTTTCGAGTCTAGAATCTAGATTTGTCCAAGTTGTTGTTGTTTTGGTTATTGTAGTTTGATGAACCTGTTCCTTCTTTGAAGAATTTGAGTGTTCCTTTCTTGACACATGTTTCTTCAACTTGAATGTCATTTTCAATCAATTTAGTGAAAGACGGTATGCATTGGAGTTTGAGCCTATAACTCATCTCACCATTCAAGTTGTCGATGAAAATTTCCAATTTCTCTTTTTCAGGAATATCTCAAGGATATCGTGAAACCATACGTCACCAATGTTGAAGGAATACCATGAATGTTTCATTGTTTTTCTGTTTGGTGTTACAAACGTCTAGCATGGTTATAGCATGTTGAATGTTGTAGGAATATTGAGTGATGAATTTGTTGACTAGTTCATCAAATTATCTGATAGGAGGTGTGATTTTGGATAACCATTCCATTGTTTGTCCTCCCAAACTTTGTGGGAATAACCTCATTAGATAGGTGTCATCGTGAGCAAATTCAAAACTCATGGTGTAGAATTATCGAACATGATCATGAGGATCGCTTTTTCCATCGTATTTGTCAAATTTTGGGACATCTGAGTTTGGAGGAAAAGGGACCATGTGCAATCTTCTGTCAAAAGGATAAGGACAAATTTTGTTTAATGAGTACCATACTATTGTCCCTTGTTGTATATCTTGCATTTGTCTTTGTAACATTTGCATTTGTTGAGTAAGGGCAATCAAAGGCACATTATTTTTTTGAGGGAAGAGTTCTTTCCTTGCATTAATCCTGGGTTGAAATGGTGTATGGAACGGTATATTTTGCTCGGGGATGTGTTGCTCAGGGATGTTTTGCCCTGGTATATTTTGTTTTGGTATGTTATGTTCAGGAATATCTTGTTCAAGATCGCATGCTTCCCCTTCTTGTTGTCGTTCTTGATATTCATAATGTTGAGATCTTGTTCTAAACATGTCTGTGTCAAAGTCTTTAGGAAGTTTAACCCCTTTGCTTGTAAGAATGAGTAGGTACTTTTCCTTGTCATTTTCCATGAGTCTTTCCACAAGTTTTTGGAACGAAGCACTTTCTTGGCATTCTTGAAGAAGTTCTTCAAAAAATTTAGTATCCTCTAGGTGTGGGCCTTCAAAAGGATTTGATAACCTCCAATTCATACTAGATTCTTCTTGTGCCTCGCTTTATTTGTTTTGTTGAGAGCGAGTAACAGGCATTTTAGTAGAAGCTTTATGTGATAAAGGGGATAAAATCCTCTTCGATATGTTGCTTGGGGGTTGGTGGTTCAAATCCGGGTATGTTGTAAGTGATGCACTCATCAGGATAGAATGTTGGATTGATCTTTCCTCCATGGTTTATGATTTGACTGAATGCGGATTTTTGACAATATGCCCTAGTCTTCAAAGGCTCCTTGTCAAATTCATTGGATTTGTTCTGGATATAAAGTTTGATATGATGAAGAAATGTTTGATGAGATTTGAAGAGTTGACGATTGATGTATAAAAATTTATTTCTTTTGACAAATTTGGAAAAACTTGGTTGTTGTTTCTTCAACTGAGTGTTATGATAAATATTCTTTCTTCTCAGAATATGAGGATTAGTCATGCATAAGTGATTAATGGTTTCCTTTGAGTTGTTTTGGATTCAGTTGATATTGTTTTGAAGACTCAAGTTTTACTTTATCAAAGTGAAGGTTTAGATGCCCCCTCACGACAAAGTGTGTCAAATGATATGGATAAAGTTTCCCAATATGGAAACTTGATTTCACAACTTGAATTTATTGAACAAGTGTTTGGGATAAAATTCGTGAGATGATGAAAGACCTATTCACCACTTGTGATGATGTTTCCTAATTTTGACAGGATAGATATATTTATCATGTAATCAGTTTTGGATTCTGGACAAATTTTGTTTGACTAGAAATTTGCCTTGGAAATAGCTTTTAATGTTCTATTTTTGATAGTCTATTTTCATGAAAATGAAGTTGATGAAAGGAGGTTTTCAGAAAAAAATTCAAATTTTTTCAAATCTATCTCTATTCTGCCCCCTTTTTTTTTTATTTTGATCACGCGCTAAAGGAGAGACAGGATGGGCTAAAAAAAGTTTTTAATGCACTAAGGAAAAGACCACACGCGCTAGGCTACCCCAGGCTACGTGCTAACTGGTTTAGACTATTTTCTTTTGTTTTTTGTTTTGCTCGAAATGTTATGCACTAGTATGGGCCTATGAAGTGCTGACTGATAAACTGTATGCGCTAGTTTTTGACTCCTACACGCTAAGTTGATGTTTCCATGTGCTAGACTATTTTCCGCACGTGCTAAGTTATGATTGTGGTTTTGGATTCTTGGTAAAGTGCTACTGTTAAGACTTGATGTGCTAAAGTTTAGTTTTAATGTGCTAAAAGATAGTTCACATGTGCTAAGAGGTTGTTTTTACGCACTAGACTATCCTGATGTATTGATTTGGTTATTTTCTGTGATTTTTGGATCTTTGTTTTGAATTTTTCAGTGTTGATAGATGATTTTATGAAGTGACAAATGAAAGCACGGCACCAAAGAGATAACCATCTTGCTTAATCTAACAATAAGTGTATGTTCTATGAGGATGTGTTCAAATCCCCAATGTTTTAATAGGTTTGGATACAAATAATACACTTCAAGAAGACTCTTTATTCAAAGGTCATAAGTAATATCATAGCCCACTAGTCTCAATACTCCGTCAACTCAAACAGTCGTGTCACCCCCTAGAGGGCGCCTGTTTTTTTTGCCTTTTGCCAGAAATTAACTCAAAGTGAATTGCTTCACAATTGAGTAGTTATCTTGGGAGATATATGGTGAGTAATCTTGGGGGTGGATTCTTCCCCACCCTTGCACTATGATATTACAAATGTCTGGTTACTGACTCGGCTCAAGGTTTCTATTTCTAAGGTTCGTAATCAGGCTTCTTGTTTGGCCATCAGTGATAAACTCCCTCAAGAGGCTTCCCAACCTTTAGAACAAAGGCTTTATGTATCTCAAGGATATTGGGGGAAGGCTAATCGCTACGTGCAACCGTTGAAAAGGACTTTTGTCACTTTCCACTTTTGATTATAGCGGGTTGGAACACTTGGCATCAAAGTTGTTTCCCACTTAGGTTGTTCCCTTCACACCGGCCATGAATGGCTTTAAGAGTTTTTTAACCCCTCGGGAAGGCAGACCTACTAAAGAATTTAAATGCTTTAAATGACTGAAAGCGTAAGATTAGTCTGGCTTTTTGATCACCCAGTTAAGGGGAGAGCATATGCCTTCTACTTCTGAGACAAGGCAAACAAGGTTCTTTTTACCTTTCAAGTCAGTGATTTTCTAAGATCTATATGGAGATGGTGCTCCACGAAAACATGGTGTTCTTTTTATTTCCTTCAAAGCAAAGATTTTCTAATTTATTGAAAAGAAAAGGTCAACAAAGAAAAATTTCGATCTTGGTCAACAAAATAAAAGCGATGTGTGGTCAACAAAATAAAGCGATCAAAAGGGGAAGAACTTCCCTCTTTGATTGTAACTGAACTTTTCTGACTTAGTGTGATTCTTTACTTTGCCCAAATTAAAATGAATCCTTTTATGCACCAAAGGATGATGAAGTTCCTTTTAAGCCCTTTGCAAAAATGAGAATTTGTTTTGTTCTTTTTAAAGCCCAAATTTAGAAATTTCCTTCTAGAAAAGCAAGAAAATTGTTGTTGTGGTTCATTTTACAGCCCAAAGTAAGGTGAGTCCAATTTCATCCAATAAGAATTAAAATAACTCTAAATTTAACTAACTTTAACTAAGCTAGCCAAATCTAAAACTAATTGTAATTCTACAAATAAAATCCAGCTCCACCTGCAAGAAAATGTCAAAGTCCTGCAAAATTTCAATCAAATAGTTAGGAAAATATGGGTTTTGGTGGACTTCTACAAGTCTAATCTTTTTAATTTTGGTTACAATTTTCTTTTTTTTTTCCATCTATGATACGCTACAGGATAGACTATACATGCTACAAGATGATTGTGATGCGCTATCTAACAGATCTGATGCGCTATGCTATTTTTCGAATGCGTTAAGCTAATTTCTGGATGCGCTGCTCTATTTTTCTCCCGTGCTGAGACCTACAGGAAAATATAAGTGGGATGATGTGCTAATATAAAGACTTCATGTGCTACAAGATGGACCCAACGCGCTTAACAGTAAGTGGGATGCGCTAGACTGTTAACCAGATGCGCTAGGGAATGTTTCCCACGCGCTGATTCTTGTTTCCTGCGGACCTGAAAAAGTGGTTAAATTCAAAAACTGATTTGATATATGGGGTCGGGCCCCACGGTGGGCACCACAAATGTATGCGGGAAAAGCGGGCCAATAGAACTTAAAATGTGAAAAATGAAGCCTAAGGAGCCTTACTCACATACCCACAGGACTTCTTGATGCAAGTTATAGAGTCATGAAGAATGACTCAACTTCCCAAGGTTGGTTCCCTAGTGTTCTATCTCACAAGGTCCCTCAAACCAATGTCTTTGCTCTTAGATCACTGAGCAAAGTGGTTTAGGGATGACAAATGCAAGAACGAGGGATGCTTTGGTTTATTTTAAGATGAAATGCATCCTAAGATATGCATGATCTTACAAATGCAATAAACTAGTTTATAAGATGACAAGATTAGTAGCAAGACTATCCTACCATGATATACTAGTCTATAATTAAGCTAAATGATAAGGAAAATACTCTAAACATGCATATTTAGATTAATTCCTATTTAAAAGAGAGGCTAAATGATGAGCACAAATGATATATTAGAGCTTGGATGGTTTTTAGTATAAGTATGATGCTAAAGACTTGGATCTTTAAAATGGAGGATGGAGAGCTCTATTTATAGCAAAAATAGGGCAATGGATGGCCAGGATTGAAAGAGTTAATCAAGGGTTGATTTTGAAAGTTGGGAATCCATGTTTGCAAATTTGCACCAATGAAATGGTGACAATTGTCAACATAAGGTTGGGTTGAGAAGAGAGGTAGGAAGCATTAAATGCTTGAGAAGACCTCATGGTTACCTTAGGAGGTAAGGGTTAAGGTTAGGTTAAGGTTATCCAATGGATAAAGGTTTTACCCAAAGGATAAACCCTTGTGCAAAGGATTAAGGACTAACTATGGTCAAAGCAATAAATGCTTGATGAGACCCCTGGGTTACATGGAGGTTGAGTTTAGAGAAAGTCTCTAATCATGCAAGAGGGTTGAGTTAACCATTAATGGTTTGGAAGAGAAAGTTGTTGGAGACTTGAAGCCTTTAATGGTTATCAAAGACTTTAAGGGTTTGAGAAGTGACTTCCCCTTGCTTAGGGATGTGACAATTTTTAGGAGATGGGTTAGGCTAAATTAGAAGTGATTAGAAGAATTTAGAAGGGGTTAGGAATAGGGTTTAGGAGGCAAGTAGGAGATGTAGGATTTTGCAAGTGGATGGAGAAATAAAAGGATTTAATTGAAATAAAGTTAATTTAATTCAATTTGGCTGGGATTCCCTATTTAATTAAATGTAAATTTAATTAAAAGGTTTAGAAGAATAGATTTAATCAAATAAAATGATTTATTTAATTAAATGACCTAAAAGGGGGTTAATTGAATTTAATTAAATAAATTGAGTAATTTACTTAATAAAATAGAGGAATGTGGATAATTTAATTAAATAGAGAAATGAACATTAAATATTCATTTAGGAATATAGTCATTTTTATATGTCTACAACGTGTTCCCTTGGTTCTCTCTCTCTTGGGTGTTTCTACCTGAAAGCAATCACTACCGATAAGGTGCACGCAATCACTTTAATGTGGGGGCATACACGCCACTCATATTTTCCTTTTTTGATACTTAGAATTACTTAGTGAACTTTGTTTTTCTTTGTAATCTTTGGTATCCTTGTTTTCATGACTCATAGTGAAGGGAACTTTTCTACTTGCAGTCATGGTTCTCCCCTTCTTGATCTTCCCTTTTACTTTGTCAATCAAAGTCGTAAGATCCTAAGTCCACTGGGGGCTTGGCTCATCTTTCCTCCTTGATGTGGTAAAAGTCTTCCAATCTTGTTTCCTTGTACTTTACCGATAGTATTGGCATATGCTTATTCTCCCACTAAAGTGGGGATAAATACATAGTGCCATAAAATTGTGACCCTACCAATTTTCGATTGCATTAGGGTCCTCACACACGCGAGATTGAATCCTCTATCCTGATCGGATATTGGAGATTACTAAGCCCTCATAAATAACTTCTTTCTTGGCCTCTGCATCACCCCGTACGCACTCTGCCCTAGAGAAAGGGGTAGGATAGGGGTGTGGCACCCCTGTCCTTGCCCTATTTTGGGGCAGGACCCTTCCTAGGTTTGCATTGGACGGGAAACTCCCCTGATGTCGGCCTATGAGGAAAGTCAAATCCACTAACATGTATTTAAGGGGAATTTTCCCTCTCATTTGCATAAGTGGGATAGGTCAAAGTTGGATAAATTCAAGAGCATTCAAGAATTCAAGCATTCTTTTCCAGCATTGAGCATTCGCAAGTCTCCCTTCAGGGCTAGGTGTTGCATTCAAGTCAAGGATTCAACCATTGAAGAGGAGATTGATTTCAACATTCAATTCCACACAAGAATTTCTATCAACATAACCTCCCTTGAGGTGATTTACAATTCAGTCTTTCATTCACATCTACTTGCAAGTACTTTCTTTCATTACTTGGTTAATTCCAAAACTGGGGTTTGACCTAAAGGCAAACCCCCAATCCCAAATCTTGGTTATTGAAGTTTTTGTTGATGATATCATTTTTGGGGGAGAAGAAGGACTGTGTAAAGACTTTTCTAATAAGATGCAGAAAGAATTTGAAATGTCTATGATTGAGGAGATAAAATTCTTTTTAGGATTGTAGATTTCACAAACTGATAAATGAATATTCATAAATCAATCAAAGTACTTGAAAGAACTGCTAAAGAAATTTGGTATGGAAAACTCTAAACCGGTAAGTACTCCTACGACTAAAACTAACACCTACGCAACTCTAAAACCTAGACATGACATAATACCCTAAACATGCACATACATGACACAAACATGTTTGCGCATCAAAAAACGTGCCCTAAATCTACCTAGACGTGTTTTGAACTCCATCTATCAATTTTGCTTTTTTTTCTAACCTACTTATCTAGCCTAATAAATGCAACATTAATGCAAAATCACTTAGCAAGTTTAAGATACTTACTAGCTCGCCCATGTCTATAGGTCGCAAAAAAACATCGGAAGCGATCGAATCGATGCAATCTAACTGCCATGAACTCCCAACTACTAATTGATCTCCTAATCTCTCTACATTCTCTACACTCTTATCTCTTAATTTTTGTGGATGTGGTTGTAGGTGTGCAACTGTACTTTCAGATTCGGGCTTCATTTGCAGAGGCAGAAAAACCCTTTTCATTTCATAGATTTTTTGGAGGACCGTGTACATTCCCACCATGGTCCAAGCAACTTTTCCTCAAATTCACAGGGCGACTTTGTCTCGACATATTATTGCCAGATCCAGGTGCACAACTTCATCTCATATTTTGATCTCAAGTTATAATCAGTTCTTTGTGACTTTTGCACTACATAATTCAATCAAATTCCTTTCCATTTCAAATAAGGAAGAGGGAATCAACTTATCATTCCCATTTCATTTAGAATTTAATCTTCATCCTTGAAGATTGAATCTAGTGAATATCCTCTCCTCTTCCAAATGTAACATGGTGAAAAGTGTTTCAAGGGTAATCAATAGTGAAACTCTCATCTCTCTTTGAGGGAAAGGGTATTTTTTCTCTTGATCTATCATTCACCAATTTTTCCACCATTACACCTCCTTAGGCTCTTTCGTATTCCATGAGTGTGTATGAGAGTGGGATTAGGGTTTCCATACTTAGTCTCACTTTTTCCCCTACACATCTTTGGTGCACCCGGCGTAAATGCAAATTCATTTTCAATGCATTGCATTGTTAGATCTAGATCTAGTTTATTTCATTTGCTTTCAAAACATAGAAAAAAAAACATAGATTTATTTCATTTTCCTTGCATTGTGTGTTTAAGTTTCATGCAATTTTCATTTCAAAATATCAGATTTCTATTTACAAGATGTTCATGCTTTTGATGATGTATGCAATTTTGTTGATTATGAGTTTAGTAAGGATGAATTAGATGAAGCTCTAGATGATTTTTTGAACCCTAAGCCTTCTAAACCCTCATTTTGCCAAAAAATTAATCAACCTTGTAACTATGCCATTTCGTGGTGATGAGAAAGATAAGTTGAATGATTCCTCTCATGGGTACATTCCTATCAATTTTTCCACTGGATCTAGCAAAATGGTTGACTCCTGTGATTCCCTCTTTGATGTTATGTCTCCTTTTGAGTCCAAAGATAAGCCTTTCAATAACTATGATCATGCATTATTAGATGATGCCCTTGATGACTTTACGTATTTGCCTAAAATTTCAAACAAGAACAATGCATCTAAAAGGTTAATCAATATGATAAATATGAATGAACATAGAGAACCACTTTTTCTTATCCAAGGTTCTTTTCCTTCTCCAACTTCACCTCTTCCTAATCAACCTCTTTTCATGGTTCAAGGTGGATATAGTCATGATTCCTTTAGCACTCCAAACAACATATCATTATGGTTCAAGGAAGGAATCCCACTAAGAGTCCTTATAGCTATGCTAGACAACTAACTAAGGAGAGATATAATGCAGTTGCCCATACCTATAACATGAGAAATAATAGGAAACCTAATCCTCTTTTAGTTGTTCCAACTTCTCTACCTGATCCTCAACCCATTCTTCCTCAAGCACCTCGTATTTCACAAACCCTTGGTAAGGAATCTTATCTTTTTGAACAACTTAAAGCTACTCCTGCCAAGATATCCCTTTGGGATTTGATTAAAACTTCCTCGACTCATCATGGAATGCTACAAGATGCCTTGAAACCATTGAATGTCCCATCCATAGTGACATCCAATAATATGGCTTCCTTGATTAACTCTATTACAACACCCAAGGCTCAGATTGTGTTTACACAAGATGAGCTTCCCTCTAGTGAAATTCAACAACAATATGATCACTTAATGATTGTGGTTATTATAAATGATAGTGTGATAAGATGAACACTAGTGGACAATGGTTTTGGCCTTAATGTCTATAGCATTAACTTTTTGCATAGGATCAATGTTGATACATCTCTTATTAAGCCTGATTCTCTCACTATCTGTGGCTTCGATAATGTTGCTAAATCTTCACTAGGTATCATCACCTTGTCTATTACTTGTTACTTTACCCACACCTATCCATGTCATGTCTGGAGAATTGACATACAACTTGCTGCTAGGGAGACCTTGGATTCATAGCATGCAAGTTGTTCCCTCTACATTGCATAGGCAAATTAAATTTATTTACAACAATACAATATATACCTTGCTAGGTGACACAAGATTCTAGGCTAGATTATAAACATCATATTCTAAATCATCTTCAACCAATTCTTCCCCAACTATCTTAGATAATTCCTCTAAAGCTTCTACTCCAATTAGTGTGACCAATTCATCAAACCTGTCTCCTATATTTGAATTGATTCCCAATACTTCCTGAAATGGACTTAAGGTTCTTGAGGAAGAGTCTTCTCAACTCGACTCTACTTTTGAGGACACCTTTTCTCCTAAGAAGGTTCTTGTAGAAGATGATTGGGGATCCCTTGATTTCAATCCTACTTTCGTAGGGGAATACAAAATTCCTCCTAGAGATCCTAAGGTCAAAAAGAAGAAAGAAGAAGAAGAACTTAAAAAGAAATCCACTTTGTCTGGGCCATTGAGTAATAACTTTGTAGCGGCTTCTCAGACATTATCTCCCTTAGTTTCTGGTCTAGAGGATTTTGATTATTCACTTTTTTAAAATCCTCCTTCTTCAGAAATGACTAACCTTTATGGTTCTGGTTTTCACATCCTAGCTAGGTGTGGATATAATGGAAATAGATGTGGTGCTCAAGAACAACGGATTAAGGTTCCCTTGGAAAAAAAATTTTGTGATATGACATTTGGGCTTGGTTATGATCATGTCAAGCATACTAAAGCCTCTAAGAGACCATCTATTAGTGTTAATGTCATTTCTGCTTCTCTCTTGCTAAAATGTCCAAAATATATTGATTGTGACCTTTCTTGTGTCTTTTCTATGGATGTTTTTTCTATTGATGATTCCTTAGATTATTTCTTGGGAGCTTATGACAACCTTCCGCGTTATCACCATAACCGCAGTTTTCCCTATTGTCTAAACGCGGAAGCTTACTTTGGGAAAGAAAGAAATAATGATGAGATAGTTAAAGAATTTCCTCAATTAAAATATGCTCCTGAACAAAGCAATCTCGTAATAAATGACACCATTGATATCAAGATTGTGTTGAAGATAAAATCATCAAGATAGGGAAATGTCTTGACGAAGAAGAGCAAAAATAGTATGTCGGAGTTGTTACATGAATTCCTTGAGATCTTTTCTTGGATATATTCTAACATTCCTGACGTAGATCCTAAGATTGTCACTCATAACATTGTCCTAATTACTGATGCTAAACCTGTGAAGCAAAAGATTCGAAAGATTCACCCTAAAGTGGCATTACTTGTTAAAGCTGAGATTGAAAAATTGTTGGATGCTGGATTCATTCATCCTATCGATTCTTCCCCATGGATTTCAAACATTGTGGTTGTAGCTAAGGCTGAAAATAAGATTAGGATGTGTACTTTTTTTTGTGATTTAAACAAGACCTCTTTAAAGGATGACTTTCCTCTCCCGAATATCAATATGATAGTGGATTCGGTAGCAGGGCATGATTTATTATCCTTTATGGATGGTTTCTCAAGATATAATCAAATCTTCATTAATCCTCAAGATCAATATAAAACTTCTTTTACCACCCCTTGGGGTACATTTTGTTGGATTGTGGTGCATTTTGGATTGAAAAACGTAGGCGCAACCTATCAGTGTGCTATGACTCTCATCTTCCATGACTATATGCATAAAACCTTAGAAGATTATGTTGATGACATCTTAGCCAAATCTGTTCTTCGTACAAATCATGTTAAGATCCTTCGTCAAATCTTTGAGAGAATTCGTAAGTATAACATGCATTTGAATCCTCGAAAATGTGTTTTTGGTGTGGATAGTGGAAAACTATTAGGATTCATAGTTTCACATCATGGCATTGAGGTGGATATGAAGAAGATCACACAATTGCTTAAAAATAATATCACTTTCCAATGGAATGAGGATTGTTGTCAAGCATTTGAAGACCTAAAAAACCTATTTGGCCAATTCTCCTATTCTTCAACCTGCTGATCCTACTAAGCCTTTCCTTCTGTACACTAATGCTTCCCCTAAAGATCTTGCAACCCTATTGGCACAATGTGATAAGGATGGCAAAGAATGACCGGTTTATTACATAAGCCACACTCTACTTGGTTTGAAGTTTGATATTATGAAATAGAAAGACAGTGCCTTGCTTTAGTCTTTGCAACCCAAAAGTTGAGGCATTATCTCTTGAATGCTGAGGTCCATGTTATCATTAAATTTGATCCTCTTAAACATATTTTCTCCAAAACTAACCTTTCTGGATGCTTAGCTAAGTGGGTTATGAATTTGACCAAGTTTGACCTTAAGTTTGTCTCACAAAAGGCAATAAAGGGTCAAGCGTCGACTGACCACTTAGTTGATGCTCCTTCACCCTTCTCCCTACCTAATCCAGAGTCCTTTCCTGACAAATACATTTTTTCCATTGAGGTTGATGAGACTTGGGAACTATACTTTGATGGCTCTAAGTGTCGTACAGGATCAGGGGCAGGGGTGGTCTTAATCTCTCCTAAAAAGAAGCCTATACCTTTATCATATCATCTCAATTTCTTATGTACCAACAACATTGTTGAATATGAGGCTCTGATAGCTGGAATTAAAGAATCCTTGGCATTGAATGTGAAACATCTATATATTTATGGAGATTCTCAACTAATCATAAGACAAGTGACAGGAGTTTATCAAGCTAAGAAAGACAAATTATCACAATATAGAGATCTAGCTATATCCTTGTTGCAAAAAATTGATTCTTATACCATGGAGACCATTCCTTGAAAAGATAATTGACATGCTGATGTGATGGCATGTGTTTCCTCTCTTGTGTCTCTAGAGGACCCCTTGGTAGATCTTAAATTCACTACTCACAACCTCAATACCCTGGCTATTGTTGATAATCCTAGTGATGTGGTATATTGTTGCATTATAGATTCTGATGAATGGTACTCGCATATCGTGAGATATTTGAGTGATGGTACCTTTCCTGACTCTATGAATAACAATACTAGGGCTAGGATTTGCAAATTGGCTACTAGATACATTAACCTTTCTAATGTTCTTTATAGGAGGGGTTATAATGGTCTTCTCCTTCGATGCCTAAACAAGGTTGAAATCCCTATTTCTCTTGAGGAAGCACATTCAGGTGCTTGTGGGGGACATTTTTGGGGTAGATCTTTAGTTCAGAGATTGTTACGAATGGAATATTATTGGAAAACCATGGAAAAGGATTCCTTTGTATTTGTTAAAAAATTTCATCAGTGTTAGCAACATAGCAATTTGATCCATGCCCCTGCCCAAGAACTTTGATCTCAAGTGGCTTCTTGGCCCTTTTCTACATGGGGTTTAGATCTCATTGGTAAAATATCTCCTCCTTCATCTCAAGGACATACCTTCATCATAAATGCCATTGATTACTTTATGAAGTGGGTGGAAGCCATTCCTCTTTGATCTACTACCGCTGAAGAAATTTGTTAATTCATTTTGGAAAACATTATTTCCTGATTTGGGATACCTTCTGCCTTAGTTTCGAATTATGGAACGTCATTAAAAAATAAGGATGTGAAGAATTTTCTTGAGAAATCATATTCAACATAAGTTTTCTACACCTTATTATCCTCAATCAAATGGTCAAGCTGAGTCTTCTAATAGGATAATTGAACAAATTCTTTGAAAGACTATAAACAAGTATGGTAAGGATTGGCATAATCAATTAACCTATTCTCTTTGGGCCTATCGCACGTGTACATGTTGCTACAAGTTGTACTCCTTATAATCTTGTTTATGGTGTTGATGGCATTATGCCTTTGGAGTTAGAAATTCCTTTGTTGGCAATTGACACTCTATTGGTTGGTTTCTTTGGTCACCAGCACCAACAATGTAGGCCAACATGGTATAGTAAAGGTTATCAGTATTGGAGGCCGACTTATCTTGGATCCGGCATCGACAACTTATTTTAATGTTTATTCATTTACGTTATATGGACGACATGTAATCTAATATTGTATATATCTTTGTAAGCTGACATAAGGCATAAATTTATTGTAAGGGTTATTCCAGTAAAGCGGTTTAGGGTTTCAACTAGAATAGAAAAAGCCTAAACCAGAACTATATTCTGGCATAGAAGATACTATCTTAGCAGTTCATACTTCTCCGGATTGATTGTTTGGAATTTTATGTAGTTAGTGAGGCTCCTATTGTGATTGAGCAATGTGGTCTAGGCTGTAAGCCTTCCTGCAAGTGCAGGCCCATCACATATTGTAATATCTCTTCATATGGCCAATGGATTGATATTGTGGGTCATAAATACCATCGTGGTTTTTCCTCATTGAGGTTTTCCACGTATAAATATATATGTTATGACTCTCATTTATGTGTTTGGCTTATTGGTTTCTTTACTTCTTTCAATTCTGTTTATACCGATCTACTGGTTGGTGCATGAATGTTTTGTTAAGGCTAAAATATACTATTTTGGTATAACACTAATTCACCCCCCCCCCCCTCTCAGTGTTATTGATTTCCAACAATTGGTATCAGAGCCTTGTGCCTTGGAGGAAGTTTAACAAGATGAGTTGAATTCTACTAAGGAATTCATTCTTGTCCTACAAGAGAGGCTATTATTTGTGCAACCTAGGAGGAAGGAACTTTTGCAAAATTAGGATGATGAAGAGAAAAATGCACTTAAGAAACAATGTCAGAAATTAAGTCAGGAGAACATGGTTATGAAGAATGAAATGCAAGCTATAACTATGAGGATGTCTAAGGAGATTGAGGACAAAAATAAAAAGGAAGAAAATCTTGTTGTATCCCTGAATAACAAGTTTGATGAATGTGGTAGGTTGGTTCATGAAAATGATATGTTGAGAATTGATTTAGTACAATCTCAGAGTAATGAGAAAGAGCTTAAGAGACAAATGATAATAATAAGAAATGATTTAACTGCTGCAAGTGAGTACAAAGAAAAATTCAAGATCAGCTTAGCACAACTTGATGAGTTACTAAAGAGACAGAGGCAAATTGGAGATTCTAGTAGACTTGGGTTTGAGCAAGGACAGAGTTCCGGTATTTCTAATGAAGATCAAAACCATAAGGCACCGTTAAGACAATTCAATGCTTATAAATTCAATGGTAGATATTTTGTTTGCAATAGATTTGGTCACATGGCTAGATGATGTAGAAACAGAGCAAATCATAACCCTGATTCTGCTCCTAGTAAATGTTCTAAATGCAATAAAATTGGTCATAAGATAGAAGATTGCAAAATGAATGTAAAATGCTATGCTTGTGGAAAATTTGGA
This sequence comes from Cryptomeria japonica, assembly GCF_030272615.1. Lineage (NCBI taxonomy): Eukaryota > Viridiplantae > Streptophyta > Pinopsida > Cupressales > Cupressaceae > Cryptomeria > Cryptomeria japonica. The sequence continues at coordinate 270,991,182 of NC_081406.1, forward strand.
CATATGGCTAATCAGTGCAGGTCAAGCAATTTCAATGGTTTTAGCAAAGCAATTCAGAAGAACAATGTTACATGTTATGCATGCAATGAAATTGGACATATTGCTAAGTTCTGTAGAAGTAGAAATCCATTGATTGGTAATGGAGCATCAAATGAAAAAGGGAAAGAGAAGGTTAGTGAAATCTGGGAAGATCATACTCAAAGATGGGTTAGGAAAACTAAAGAGAAATCATCATATGAGAATGTCCCAGTTACCTATCCAGCACTGAGCTCATCCAGTAACTAAGGGAGATGCCTTAAGGGTAGGAAAAATTCATGAAGATGATGCATATGCCTCGAGAAGAGCTTCTAGAAGATGTTATAGATATTGGAGAGGATTATTCAGCATGGATATGTTCTGAGCGAGATCCGGTATCTTTGATCGACAGTCATTTATGTTAATGGAAGATTAGGGTTTTTCTTGAAGGCTAAAAGGTCGAATATACTTCATTGTTAATCACCCTACATTAAGAGCGATTTTAGAATGATTCAGAGTGACTAAGTGAGATCAGAGGCTATTCAAAGGCAACCAGATTTCTTCTTGAATGATCACACCGACGTTTGGAAGGATTTGTTGAAGGTTTTCACCGAGAGCGAGAAAAAGGTGTTTTTCTTGAAACATGGAAGTGGGATCATCTTTTGTTCCTATTTTTGTTGCATAACTAGTTATAGTGGAGGTTAAGGACCACCCCAAGCCAATTTTCAAGTGGTAGCCACATGTGGCTACTAAGGAATATTCGGTTGGAGTGTTTTCTTGTGTTCCGGAGGGAGTGGTGTATGTAGAAGATGTTGGGGCATACATTCATTGTCATATAAAGGACTTAGGAACTTCAGAGATCAAGGGAATGTATATGAATAAATAAATGGGAGAATCTTGAAAGATTAAACCGACATATCAACACATTGAAGATCTAGGGTTTACAAATATTCTAGATATTCTAGAGTTTGAGGATGAAATAATCATATATGTACTAAGAAGAGTACATGGGGAATTCATATGGCTGGACAAACCTTATAAAATCACTAAGGAAGCAATCCGGACAATTACTATCTTACCATTGGTAGGGAAACATCCAGCTAAGAAAGTGTCAAATGACTTAGTGAGGCAGATCACCGGTGCCACATCTGACAAGAGATCGATGAAAGTGAGCACTATCACTGATACCAACATCAAGTTTGGCAGCATGGTTATAGGATACAAGGTAACTCAGTCAAGCCGACTGAATTCTATTTCCAGTTCATGTATTTTGGCTGCATATATGATGATGAGAGAAAATGTAAAGTTAGATCTTTGCAGTTGGATGCTTGAAGAGTTATCAACTTAGGGAAGATTAAAGGGGAGAAGAAGGGCACCTTCCGGTATGGAAATTTGTTAGTCTTCTTGATGTTATACTTTCTAAATGATACACTTGGTTTTGGTAGGAAGTATTGGGATTTTGACATTCTGGTAGGAAGATAGTTAAAACAATCAATTGCTGCATTAGAAAGTCAAAGAGATGATAAGATATGGGGTTATTCCAAGGCTTTTCAAAAATCTATGAGGTCTAGGATAAGAATACCTAAGAATATAGTAGATAAATACTCTACCGACATTTTTTTCATGGTTAAGAAGGATGTGACTCTCATGGAGCCAATCAAGCCCCAGAAGATTTTGATAGAGGAAATGGGATATGAGGTAGATGCACAGATTCTTGATGCCTATGCAAAAATGCTAATTGATGCATAAATAGATGAGGTAGAGAAGCCCTGTGGAACCTACATAGTAGAAGACTCTAGAGGTTGAAATAGAGTTCAATAGGAAGAGAAGGGAAAAACAAGAAGGAAAAGAAAGAAAATTTATACAAGAGGTCTCAAAGGACATAAAGGCACTTATTGATGTTGTCCTAGAGAAAGGGAGAAAGAGGTAGGATCTGGTAGTTCATATTGAACCTGTAACTGCAGATTCTGAATTAGAGGATGACACACCATTAGCCTTCAAAAGGGTTGTTAGGAAGAAACCGGAAGAACCTAAGGTAGGAGAAAAGAAGAAACCAGTTAGAAAAGTCACAATCAAGTTACTGGCATAGAAGCAAGCACCTAAGGCTACACCAACAACTGCATCCGGTACTGTCAACAGGAAGATGAAGGATGGCAATGATTCTATTAAGGTTACACCTAAAACTTGTGCAAAAATTGTTGATGAAATAACTAAATATGGCATGTTGAAGAATGTTAAGTTTTATTATGACAAATTAGAGGTTGATGAGCAGAGAGAGGTAGAGGAAGAAATTATATTGTATTTGGATATTTATAAAAAAACATTAATAGAGATAGAAAATCAAATACCAGCTGATTTGTATAACATGTTAGATGCTAGGAGCTTATCTGCTATGCAAGAGGATAAGCACATTAAAATGCAAGAACTATTAGCTATGTGTGTTACCACAACTCTGGATGAAATGGATAAGATAATTGAGGTTGTAGATAGAAAGGTTTTTAATAGCAAACACGGGATAACTAGCCTGATGCTAGAGAGAATGAATGAAGTAATAAAGGAAACTCAGAAAGCTTGGATTAAATTTTTGGGAGAACACAGAGGATTATTTACTTCACCAGAGACAAAGATAGACACTGTAGATAGACCAATTAAAGGAAAAGGGATCATGGGTACTCCACCCTCAATTTTGAAGAATATCAAGATAGTGGAAATTAAGCCACCATTAAACACAAATGAACAGACAAATACTAAAACACCGGTTAATACTGTGAATATTGTATAGGATACTAACATTAAGGACAATTGTCCTCTGGATACTAATGTATAGGTTGTGGATATTGTTCCTAGAGTGGAATCGACAGTTGCATAGACTGCACTAAGTGGCAAAGCCACCAATGCAAGTGAGGAGGTATTAAAGGATAAAACATCAAAGGAAAAAAAAGGGAATCCGATAGGGAACCAATTTTTGGCACATCATTATTGTTAATTGACACTTCTCTAGTTGAAAAGAAAACCATCACAGAGATGAGTTCCACAAAACTAATGATGATGGTTGCTCAGAAACTAATGAAGGAGGGAACCACAAACAAGGGGATTATAGATCAATCCATCACTGTTTTGCACAGATTGGTCCCAGGATGTAAGATTGAAAATGAAGCAAGCCCTTCTGGAAAGCTTAAGGTAATCACTAAGCACATATCAAAAGACTTTTAATCCTTACAATAGATCTCTAACTGGCAAGCACTTAAAAGATTCACTCAGGCTAAAAGAGATGCTTTTGATCAAATCATTGAGAGAGAGAAGAAAAATATTGAGAAGTTAATTCCAATTGAAAATTCTTTGAAACAATGTACTAACATATACAGGGTATGTTGCAATACTACGATACTTACTACAAATGTAGATAAAAAGATAAAAGAGATGCAAGAGAAAATTGCTAGTATTGCTAACTCTTTTGATGGATTAATTTAACTGACAACATCAATTGATGGACAAATTTTGACTTTGGAGAACCAAATTTTTGCTCTTGAAAAGGAAAGAGATAAAATCATTCGGAGAGACAGAAGTCTGAGAGGTTTGGTGAATCTAAGATTGGATTCACTCTATGTACATAAGAAGGAATGCATTGATATGCTGGGAAAGCCAACACCAGCAGAGGTCAATGAGAAAGAATATTTTGCATATTTATTGAGTGGACTTGTATCTATCTCTGGCTCATTCAAAACCAGCTGGGATAATTATGTGGAATTACAGGAAAAATCTTATTCGAAAATCTTGAAACTGGTCAAGCTCCAGTAAGACATTTTTGGAGGTATTCAGTGTATAGTACTTATTCTTTGACATTCTTTGGGAATTTATGTCAAAGGGGGAGTACTATAGATGTGAAAAAGGATAAAAGGGTTGCATACATTAGGGGGAGTTATAGAGTTTTTGGAATTTTGGAGATATGGAGTATTTTGCATATTTAGCTCAGAGAAGTAGGGCAAGATGAAACTGACAGATGAAACCATGACCATTTTTCACATTAGTGTTGCCATCAATGCCAAAGGGTGAGATTGTTGGAAATTGACACTCTATTTGTTGGTTTCATTATGTTGTCATTGACGACAACATGATTTTTGGGTTTCAGCTTCATATGGTGTACCGATAGGCACTTCATAGATTCTACACCGGCACTGGCACTGGCAGGTTAGAAAGATTTCTTTGGTCACCGACAATGTAGGCTGACATGGTATAGTAAAGGTTATTGGTATTTGAGGCCAACTTATCTTGGATCTGGCATCAACAACTTGTTTTAATGTTTATTTACTTCTCTTATATGGCTGAAATGTAATTTGATATTGTATATATCTTTGTAAGCCGACATAAGGCATAAATTTGTATAGGGTATATAGGGCAGATTGATTAGATCACTTTGATGTAGTAGGGAGATAATGTAATGGATATGTAAATGTGATGCAAAATATATCAAAGAGACTATATATGTGAGGAATTTATTGTAAGGGTTATTCTGATAAAGGGGTTTAGGGTTTCAACCGGAACAGACAAAGCCTAAACCAGAACTGTATTCTAGCATAGAAGATGCTATTTTAGCAGTTCACACTTCTCTGAATTGTTGTTTGGAATTTTATGTAGTCAGTGAGGCTCCTATTGTGATTGAGCAGTGTGCTCTAGTTTGTAAGCCTTCCTACAAGTGCAGGCCCATCATATTTTGTAATATCTCTTCATATGGCAAGTGGATTGATATTGTGGGTCACAAATCCCACCATGGTTTTTCCTCATTGAGGTTTTCCATGTATAAATTTGTGTATTATGATTCTCATTTATGTGTTTTTCTTATTGGTTGCTTTACTTCTTTCAATTTTGTTTATACCGATATACCGGTTGGTGCATGAATGTTTTGTTAAGGCTAAAATCTACTATTCTGGTATAACACTTATTCACCCCCCTCTCAGTGTTATTGGTTTCCAACATCCTTCTTTGAGAGTTTCTCTTAGGGGTATAGTTTATGATGATTCCTATAGAGAGAAAAGACTTCAACAACTTGAGATGCTCGATGGACAACATATAAATGCCCTCAAGCAGATTCAAGCATATCATAAAACTTTGTAATGAAGCTACAATGATAAAGTTATTCAATGTTCCTTCTTAGTAGGTGGTTTTTTCCTTTATGAGAATCAGCACAACGTGAATGCCCTACCTAAGGAGAAAGGAAAATTCAGCCCTAATTGGCCTAGACCATACATTGTTGTTGAGGTCTATGGATTAGGTGCTTACAAGATAGCAGATGTGGATGGTATGCCTCTCAAGGAACCCATAAATTCTATGCACCTTCGTAGATAATATTCCTAGTTCTCTTTCTCTCTCTCTCTCTCTCTTGCTAGTCTACTTTCTATTCTCTCTATATATCTTTTCTTTTCTCAAAAATTGGGTAATATGTTAGCATGTCTTTATTAAAGTATGTAGGATTAAATGATGTTATATTGTTTGGTCTACATTACTTCATTCTTGACAAGCATACTTGATTACTTTATTGTTTGTCTTGGATTCTTTTATGTAAATTGTAATAGATTTACATTTCATATGTGTTAGCATGTTATACAATTTCTTCTGTGTAAGTAGAATTATATCATGTTGTGTTTAATTAGAGTTAATTAAATCACATTAGTCATATAGTTCTTAGGCTTAATACATTCTTATTTTACATCGTCAAATTAGAATTTAATTAAATACTTAGTTATTTAATTAAATCACACATGTATCAATTTAATCATGAAGCATTGAGAAATCAATCACATGGAAGTTAAATTAGACATACATGTTCATCCCTAAATATGTTACTTCTAATCTAAGAAATGAATATATTGTTTAAGCATAAAAATAACATATCCATGAGTATCATACTATATACATCAATACATCAAGATCATCTCCTATCCCTAGGACTAGTAGCTGGAGGATGGTGGCTAGATGCCCCCTCCCGATTTGGCTGTGGGGGTGAACCCATGGGGGTGTATTGCGATATGGACCGTGAGTGGCTCCGTGAGGAGTTCCTGTGATCCCTCTCCATCATAATCCCATGGTGTGTGACTGTCTTTATTTGTGACACTGCTAGGTCACACTCTATTTGTCGTAATCTCTCTTGTAGGACCATCTCCATCCGAATAGGGGAGAAAAGGTTCTCATGTCATCCTGCACTCTTCTAGGATTTGTGCACTACTTGTGAGGAACTAGGAATGTGTGCAATCATGATGAGGTCTGTCACTGCATTCTGAATAAGAGAATGTGACTCCTAGATGGTAGATGCAAGAAAGAGATTTTTATCACTAATATTCTATATCATCAAATATAAGCAAGTAAGATGCATAAATTAATAAAAAACAAGACACCTTACCTAGATCTCCCTCTCTCCAATAGGGATCATGGAAAGAGACCCTGAGACTAGTACCCGTTAGGCTCTCCACGTTCGTACTGTCTTTGTATAGTGGGTATGGGCCGATGGGGACTAGGATTAGCACCCCTTCTAGGGTTCTTCTCTTCCTATAATGGGAGGCTCGGAGGGTCTAGGGCTATGGTGTCCTCCCCATAATGATGAGGAAATGCATCCAACTCATCCTCCTCCTCCTCCTCTTCATCCTCCTCATCATATCCATCCTGATCTCCCTCTCTAGTGTTAGCCTGCCTCTTGCTCTCCTATGTTGTTAGCCATATCATCTAAGCCCTCCTCAAATGTATCAGATCCCTCTCCATTGCTTGTTTGTCTTCATGGTTTGGGGTTCCCTCTAGGGAAGTCATCGAGGAAGATGGCTCCAGGGTATGTCCTCCCCCACCATGTGATGTACCACTGGTGTGCACCCAAATCATCTCTGTAGTCTATCGCAATGTCCTGACCTAACCCATCTGAATCCGTGATGTTGATCTCATCATTGGCAGGCCTAGGAATGGCTCCTAGTATCAGTATCACACATGAGTGTCAGATGTACACAAACACATCAGTAGGAACACACTTCTCAAACCCAAACTACCATTGGACTCAGTCGAAGTAGAAGGGAATGACTATGTGGCTGTATCACCACTCTAGTAGATGGTTCCTCTGCATGCTGAACAACTGCCTATGTATCCCTACCCACATGTACATCCTAAGGTAGGATCTCCATATGACCCCGCCCACTATCAATCTATCTAAGAAAATACCCTTGGATGCCCTGGGACTAATTCTATAGGGGCTACAATAGGCCTAGTGTAGGTAATATGCTCGAACATCCACACTTGTAGTAGCGTGCATGTTATCAGGCTGCATCCCTTCCCAAATACATACTCCCCAAGGTCGTGATATAGATGCACAAGCATGCTCTGACCCCAAGAGTATACCCTCCTATGTCTCTCCATATCTTGGATGGTGTAGATGAGTCCTCCATGCATGTGTGTGTTGCGCCCATTAGGGCACATGACTAATGCAAGGGTCATGATCATGAGTCACCTCACTAATGGAACCTTGCCAGTAGGGTGTAGGAGCCAGCTGACCATGATACGACCCCTCATCTCACTGAGTATCACTCTCCCCACAACATCAACTCTATCCTGTAATCCTCCTCAGTATGGTCAGATCGATATCTCATGGTCTCTCCCCTGATGGGAAGGCACAAGATGCGATATACATCCTTGAGGGTGACCGTCATTTCCCCCATAAGTAACAAGAATGTCGAGTTGTTTGCATCCCATCTCTCCATCAATGCCACCAACATCGCAGAATGGAATCTGATGGTTGACATAGTCATCGCATACCAAGCCCATTATATCCAGCAACTCCCTCTTCCCCACCGTCAGCCTTGGGATCTACTCCCAAAGGCTTTGAAAGGTAAGCTCGATCTAGTATGCTCATGAATGTATGGTAGTGTCTGCAAACAACAAAGCATCCTATCATCAGTAATCAATCATCATCATTATCATCTAATCAAAGCATTCATTCTATACATTCTAATAGTCAATCACCTAATCTTGAGTCACCACTAGTCACCCCGAATAGGGACCAAGGTTCCTTGAGTGGACCAGGGTGCCCTATTAGGACTAGGGTGCCGAGGTGGGACCAGAGCACCCTACTGGGACCAGGGTGCCCTAGGAGGACTAGGGCACCCTAGGACCCCAAGGTGTTCGAAGAGGTGGCACGGACTCAGTATTAGTGATGACATCATCATCCCTAAATCAGGGAAAGCATGAAAAAGTGAAAAGAGAATCAATGGAAGGTCAACTCACCTCGTCGAGTGGTTGGTTGATGAGTACGGACTAGCATAGGATCTTCATCCTCGTAGGTCGCTCAGGTCAACATCAAGGCATGCTAGCTAACATGTGGTCTACTCTATAGTGAATAGTGCAAAAAAGTCAAAAAGTGACAAATGAAGGTGTCACTTTCATATTTATGCGTTATGAACTTTTTCACTTTGTGTTTTTAAGTTAAAACCCTAATTTCTACACTTTTTGTTCAATCTATCATATCTTGAGCTATGAAGCTCTGATTTTTGCATCGTTAGTGGCTTTGGAATTGTGAATTTTCCCTCTCACTTTGCATTAGTTCCATAACATGCTTGGATGAGTAATCAATCCTTGTTGCGAACTTGCTTCGTCAAAATCTTTATCACAATTCACTGTGGTAAACATGATACCCTATTTCACCTCACTAATAAGCAAGCCGAAACATGGGGGAATATAGCTACCCACGAATTTCATCACCTTCCTTAGTAAGCGTTAGGTGATTTTGTGATCTAACATGTAGTTTTGTAGGGTGTGGTTCCTAACTGTGTACTGTAGATATCGCTAGGGGCTTTGTCTGACAACTTATGGCTATATCATTTTTCAAAAGATTTTTACTTTTCTGTACTTTAGCTTGCATATGCACATAGTGTCATATGACTGCTAAAGTGGGGGCTAAATGTAGTGTCATAAATTGTACACCCTTGCTAGGGTGGTACAATTTCACACTTAGGTTAGCACCTGCCTTAGTGTGTCTTGCATCTTGCATTTCTAATTATCCTTTAAGAATTTAATTAATTAATTTAATTAAATCTAAAGTCATGTTTCATCACTTTACATGTTATAAGATCGGGCCCTTTACCCTAAGTGTGCCCCTTTCATTTTATTCCTCCAATGAATCATTTAATCACAAACCCTAATTATGTCTTATTTTGACCATTTAGGCTTGATTTCACATATCAAAAGATCTCAAAATCAGTTGTAACTTTGGGATGTGCTCTAATATCATCGTATCTAACAACCTCAAAAATTTGGTGAAAAGTTGGTCGGACTGTGGTGGGATTGGACATGGTCCTTATCTTTTTTCCCAAAATTTTGGGAGCACAATGCTATGATATAATAATGCTTAACCCCAAAAGATTAGTGGGAAATTCAAATCCTAGGTTGGCCTAAACATGAAATTAAGATCTAGGGTTTCAGACTTAAGAGATCTCTTTCTTCATTTGAAGGGGTCTTATTCTAAGAATCTAAGAGCAGGTTTTTGGGAGCATAAGAGCCTTCTTTGCAACAAGAGAGTAGATCTTTGAAGTCTTCAACAACATTCAGCATTCATCTACCAAACATTCATCAAGCATCTTTTTATCAATTGGGGGCTATTGAAGATGTAGAAGAACAATAAGAGATCATCAACTAATGATTGGCTTGTACCTCTCCCTTGGGATTGGGTATGGTTTCATGTTGTTTTCATGCCTTTGCATAAGCTTCATTATGATTCACATTCATGCTTTAGATCACTTTACATTGTGGATTTAGAGCATTTACTTTGTCAATTATAAGCAATTAGGGTTTACTCTTTAGGGTTACTCTAGATTATTTGCTTTCATTTTAGGGTCTTGCACACACATTTTCAGTATATTATCAGCTATTTGTCGAGGTATAAATCACCAAAATAGGGGTTTGACTAAGGCAAAAACCTATATAGCCACACCAAACCCTATTTTTTAGCTTCAGGTACAGGTTCATATCCGAGTGTCACTGGAAGTTTCAGGATTGGAAGAGCACACAGGGATAGTTCTTGGTTGCAAATCTCAACAAAAACCCTAAGGACAGGGATGTGGCACACTAGTACTTCCCAAGATAGTGGTGTGTAACCATGGTCTTTTCCTCTGTCAGCAAGATTTGGAAGGACAATGTTTTGAAGGCTTCAGAATCCATCCTATCAGTTGCAGCTCCAAACTTACAGAATTAGGATAGTGGCATGACACCCTGGTCCTGGACATTTTTGCTCATATTTTAGACATAGGTGCAACTCTCATTTTTCCTTCTAATCTATAATTTTTAGTAGTATATTAGTTTTCCTTTGATCTACATTCTCAGATTAGGGTTTGCTTGCTTACTTGCATTCTAGGTTAGACTGCATTTTTGTACCATTCCTCTCTCTCATTTACAGCAAAGGAACCCTAAGAGGTAATCCATGACTCTCTCTTTGTCATAAGAATTAGCCAAAGTGCATTACCTCCTTAGGTTCTTTCATATTCCATGAGTTTGTATGAGAGTGGGATTAGGGTTTCCATACTTAGTCTCACTTTTTCCCCTACACAATAATGTTAGCATAATATGTCATGCTAGAAAATGAAATGAGAGGGATGCCTTATACAGGGATTTCATAATTAAAACTGTAGACACCCAAAATTGTCATGTCTAATTAAATAAATATTTTATTTATTTAATTATCTAAGCCTAATTCTTCTATTAATTAAATAAATCTTTATTTATTTAATTAATTCATTTATCCTCTTCTAGCCTTATTTCTCATTTAAATAAATACATTTATTTATTTAAATTATCCCTTTCCTATATTAAATAAATATTTTATTTATTTAATTGCCCTACTTCTTCTATTAATTAAATAAATCTTTATTTATTTAATTAATTCATTATCTTTTTCTACACATGACACATGTCATTCATCTCTTATTTCCTACACTACCTACCCCTTTCATTATTTTGGTATTTCTTATACCTACCCTCTAATCCTAGCCGACCTCCTTTTTACACCTCTCAATCTTAACCCTCCATTTTCTATTGTGTCTTCTATTTAAGGAGATGCTTTCTTCATTACCAAACCCTAACTACTGGATCAATTGACTACACTACAATTCTACTTGCAACCACATTCCGTTCTTTGTTGAGCTCTTGTGCATACAAAAATCTGAGAGCAAGCATATCAAACAAAATCAATGGAGATAGGATGAATGGAGATCAAAACCCTAGTGGACATGTGATGGTATAATCTTTGTGATTTTTGAGTTATTTTGCATTGTCTTAGGTTATCTTCATATGTTATGGTGGATCTTTGTTCATTGTTAGGCTAGGGTTTGGTGGTTGAATCCATTTTAGTCTTTCAATATTGTTGTTTATTGCTATCCATTTTCACCATATACATTTTGGCACGCCCGGTGGGACTCTTGTCCCTTTTGCATTTAACATTTTTGTTGCAGATTTTGCATTTTTGAAGTTGCAGATCGGACGATTTCGACGACATTTTAAGTTTTTTCCTCGTCTGCGAGTGTTTGGATCGCGTTTTTGTATTTCAGAGGCGTCTGTGATATCTTTTATCACGTCTGTGTTTCTGTCATTTTTATTTTTTTGCAGGTTTCCGAAAGTCGCGTCTGTGATCCCGAATCGCGTCTGTGAACCATCTGATCGCGTCTGCAGAATAAAGAGGCGTCTGTGTTCTGAAATCACGTCTGCGAATCACAGAACCGCGTCTGTGTCGGACAGACGCGTCTGTGTCTGGTATAACAGCGTCTGTGCATTCTGTTTTGCAAATTTTTTTAAGTTTTTCGATTCGGGTTTTCGGATTTTGTACTTAGGGTTTCAGATCTGGTTTATTTTTGGCTAACCTTTGCAGATCTAGCTAACCTGGTTTGTGCAGCTTGCTTTGGAGGCAAATACGTTTTTGTTGAAGGCCCCTTTTCACAAAGTCTTTTTGGGTTTTCTTAAAATTTACCTAACTTGTGTGCTTGCAGGAAGGGGTTATCACTTGAAACAACCCAAACTACTAACAATTTTGTTGCAGGGCCTTAGCTAGGGTTTTGTAATTTTATTTGTGTGCCTTGTCTTCATAGCTTAGCAAACACTTCGATTGGTGCACTAAAATTGAACCATTGTCTTTTGTGTCTTGAGCAATAGGCTCTTTTTGTTTATTCTTTAGAGGGCCTGTCTTCCCGTGTGGTCATTAGGACTACTAGTGAGAAGAGAACGACCCAAGTGGTAGCAAAAGAAAAGCCATCTTCTTCCAAGCCACTATAATCAAATGTATTCATGGTGAAAACTATGAATAACGTGTGTTGATTAGTTCATACCGACACTATGTCTCCCCATAAACCCGTTTGATCAAATTTATTTGATCATTTGTAGGGCGTAACCCCTACCGGCTGGGAGCCTTCTGTATTTACAGAGCTGAAAGTGCCGCATGTATGGCCACACGAGCGGATGCCCTTACTAGCACCTCATTGTTTTAGATGCCCAAATCCTTCTAGTTGTTGAGGCAGGAGGTCGGACCTCTGGTAGCGGCCCACACACATACGGTTCTTAGTAGAGATACAAAGTTCGCCATGGGGAGTTTTCATGGGGACTGATGCTTGGCTGACCCGAGAAGTGAGTGCCGAGGGTGGAGCCAGTGAGGTCAAGCATCTAAGTATCCGCTCTGAATAGCGTAGCCTCGGGGGTAAAACCCCATGTGGGATCAACAATTATTGTCCTGGCCAGCCATAAGAATTGTGCTTGACTTATGATAAACATTCAAACAATCAAGACAAAACAGCAAAACATTGTGTCTTTTGTGTCTTCAAGTGTATGCAAAAACTTTTTACATCAAACAACACACTTTTTGGAGTCTAAACAGTCTGCAAACATTGGGTCATCAACACTGTGTCCTCTTGTCACGAAAAACAGTCAAAAAATCAGATTTGGTCACAGCAAAACAAATTCACAGATAGGAAAGATTGCACTAAGGTTACAGAAACGCGTCTGTGTCTGTTAAAACCGCGTCTGTGTCTGATAAACGCGTCTGTGAAGTACAAAATAGCGTCTGTGTTTTTATCAGCGTCTGTGTCGAACAGAGACACGTCTGTGTCTGGAAATCGCGTCTGTGAAGTATACAGAAGCGTCTGTGTCCAAAATTGCAAAAAACTGTTACAGTCCCAGCAAACATCAACAGGAAATCTCAGAATCACATTTGTGTCAAACAGAATAGCGTCTGTGTCTTCAAACCGCGTCTGTGAAGTATACAGAGGCGTCTGTGTCAGGATTTGAAAAAAGTTTAACAGTCAAGCAAACAAAGAAATCAGTTTCGGCATACTTGAGCTTCCTAGGTTGTCTCTTCAGGTTTCATCTAGCATTCAGCCTGTTCTAAGGTCTTACACAGTTCATCATTGCTTCATACCTCATTTTACATTCATACTTGTCTAAACTTGAGTCAAAAGGTCACTTGCTTGTCCTCACTATACTTTGTCAACACACTACATACTACAACACTTTGTTAAGTGGTCCCTCATCAAGGTTTCTTACCTTTGGGTCTCATTTGGTCTTACTTAGAGTCAAGGTCAGCTTACCTCATCAAGAGAAACTATCCTCTCTTTGGAAGTCACACCTACTCTACTACGTACATACTTGGTCTTACACTTTGGACATTGCAAGTAAACTTCAGATTCATTTACACTCCATACAACTCTTGGTCTTACATACTCTTGTCATTTTCGTCTAAGACTCTCACATATTGCTAAACACCTAGTTCATGGTTGAAACCCGTCTTCAAAAATCTAGGAGAAAAGCTAAAGAAGCTCAAGGGTCCGTAAACATGAGTTCTTATGAGTATGACAATGATGTCTTCTACAATCCTGAGCACACTACATTACCCGACATGAATGTTTATAGACACAATCCAAATATGGAAAGCGCAAACGCTATACACAACGCTACACACAATGACAATGTTGACAATTCTTCAATGCTATCAGCAGACATACAAGAATCTATAATGGATCCTCAATTCAATAGATTGGTTGAAGAGATAATGAGGAGAGATCGTCAATACTTTCTAAACATGATGGCACAAAGTGGAGCTAAAATACCACATGATTTTGACTTATCTCAACTTATGGAAAGTAGACCTTCACAACAAACTCAACCAAATAGTGGAGGACCCAATAATATGATGCCGGAGTCACCATCAGTTTTGCTTCAGAAACCAGCAATCCCACATACACAAGCTCAAATGCATGATACTTACACTCAAAGACCATCATGGAGGCCTTATGTTCAAACACATGCTCAAGATATGGGTCAACCAAGACAAATGGATACTCAAGGACTTCCTCAAAATTTTGACACAAGAAGACCTCATGCCAAAATTGGGGGCAACATAATGGAAAATGAAAGGCCCATTGAATATGGTTTATATACACAAAACAGATATGGGGTCCCTCAACAAGAAATTATGCCAAGTGCTCCATACATGTCACAACAATATAGACCTCCATATGGACATGTCTACGATCAGTATCATCCATATATGCAACAAGCTCCTCCTCAAATGGGTGTTTCAAACATGGGATATGCTACAAGAAATCCATCTCCTCCCAAAAATAATTTGGAGCAACAAATTAGAGATCTACAAAAGAAAGTGGAAGACATGGGCACATCAAAACCCACATATACTATGAGAGATATATGCCCTTATCCCTTTGATAAGAGCATTCCAATGCCTCCGTTTCCTCCGCACTTTGCAACGCCGAAATTCGATAAATATAGAGGGAGAGGAGACCCCAAGGCACACATAAGACAATTCTTCACAGCTTGCATTGAGGTAGCGGCAGAAGAAATATACTTAATGAGGTTGTTCCCACAGAGCTTAGGAGATCAAGCGATGGAATGGTTTTCTCAATTACCTCCTGGTATTAAGTCATGGGGCGACTTGGCAGAGGCATTCATTCAACATTTCTCTTACAATATTGAAACAGATGTCTCAGTTACTACCTTGTGCAATACGAAACAAAAAGAAGGAGAATCTTTTGCGTCATTTTTACAAAGATGGAGAAACTTAGCTAGCAGATGCTCTTGTGAAATCCTGCAAAAACAAATGGTGGAAATGTTCACACAAAATGTTAACAAGGCTATTGGCTATGATCTCAGAAAAGCTTGTTTGTCTACATTTAAGGATGTCATTGAAAAGGGCCTAGCAACAGAAAAGGTCTTGATTGAACAAGGAGTTATCAAACTATTCAAAGAAAACAAAGAGGACTTTAAGGGAAAGGACAAACCAAAGTTTTGGAACAAGAACAAGAACACAGTTAATGATGGTGTTGTTGATGCCAACACAGTGAGACCAAAGTTCATCTTTTCTGGATCAAATTCTACCAACAATCAAGTGAACAATCAGACGGCTGCTAAACCACGAAGGAAGTACACTCCATTGGGAGAACCACTTGAATCAGTATTCAAAAAGCTTGTAGCAAACAAAGTGATCACGGTCCCAGATTTTCCTCCATATGAACCAAAGGTAAAACTGAATTGGTGGAATGATGATGAATATTGTGAATTTCATAAGAGCAAGGGTCACAAGACAAGTAATTGCCATTGATTGAAAAACATTGTACAAGATCTCATTGACAGAGGAGATATTGAGATTGAGGGACATTCATCTAACCAAGAGCATGAGGTGTTTAAGGAACCATTCCTGAAACATGACAAGGGAAAAGGCAAAGTCACAGATGATCAAGCCAATTACACCAGAACATCTTACAATTATGATTCCACTATTAATCACATCTCAATGGACAATCATATTTCTACCATTACTATCAAAAATAAAAATCCTGAGAATCCTCCTCAGCGACCTAAAATTGTCCTAAAAGGTGTGGGATCTTCGTCCGCATCTACCTCTGAATGTCATGTTACAACCCGTCGAGGTAAGATCACATTGCCAGGTACCTCTACTAAGAATACCAATCTTTCGTCAACTAAGCCTGAGTACGATCTTGTAGAGCAATTAGGGAAAACACCTGCACTCATCTCTATTCTTGAGCTCTTACGTATATCTCCTACACATAAAGCTGTCCTTGACAAAACCTTGAGAGATACTGCTGTCCCTACTGATCTGAACGTGGATCAGTTTCAAGCCATGGTGGGATACCTATCCGTTCCACACTCCCTCACATTCACAGAAGCCGATGACGCCTCCATAAGTCAGCCTCATAATGCACCTCTACATATTGAAGCCTTCATACATAAACACCGAATAAAACGAGTCCTGATAGATGGAGGAGCAGGTCTTAATATTTGTACATTGAGCACCATCAGACAATTGGGATATTCTGACAAAGCTGTGAATGCTACAAACCAAATCACTATTAAGGCTTATGATGATGAAGAGCGTTCGTCCAAGGGCACAGTCATCTTACCACTAAGAATAGGGCCAGTCACAAAGGACGTGATTTGTCAAGTCCTGGATCTAGACCTCACATATAACATATTGCTAGGACGTCCGTGGATTCATGAAATGAGAGCAGTCCCATCAACGTACCATCAGTGTATAAAATTTCCTCATAATGGAGTCAAGGTAACGGTCAATGGTGATCCAAATCCATTCATATATTGCAATAACTTGAGATCACATACTGAGATTATCATTCCCAGCAATCGTGAGGCTACTCCTTCTTCAGCATATATTGATCCTGAGTCATTAAAGCCCTCGACATCCAAACAAGGTGAACTTAGAGCCAAGTTTCAAGACAAAGGCATAGGAGAATACACTCTGAATCAAACAATGTTCTTACGACAAGTCATGAACTCCCCCAAGGAATATGGGAGACCACATCCTAATAAGCAAATCTCCATCATGCTCCTCAAATGGGATCCTACCGTCTTTCAAAAATGGGGTGAACTAGAGGAAGAAAGTTTATATAAAATGCTATATAAGGACGCTGAAGATGATACACATGATCAAATTATAATACCCTGTGAAAACTATGGTAAAGGTTTCAAAATTCTGCAGAGATTCGGGTATGATGGAAAAAGTCCTCTCGGACTACGCAAAGAAGGTGTCATGGAGCCTCTACAACCTGAGCTAACTACAAGAAGGGAACGCTCTAAGGGGCTTGGTTTTCTAAATCCCAAGATTCAAAACAAGAGAACAAAACAGATATGGCGAGTCAAAGTGGCTGAAGTTCAACAAGAGGATAATTATTCCACAGACTCCAATGAGTGGGAATGGGGTTCAGACAAATCCTCCAGCGACTATGAACTTAATGAGACATTTAGAGAGCCAGATGAACCTACAGAGGAGGAGGAGTTTTACAAGAAATTCAGAGTTGGTCAAGAACCGACCCATAAGGATCCCGCACAAGCTTCGTTTCAGGGCCCTAGGTCAGGATCACATAGGATGAGGACACCTGTCCCTGAGGGTGCTACTAGTGATGATAATTTGGACTCACTCACGATCGACACTAATGAGGAGAGTGCCATTGACGACCTCGATGACTACCTTGACATACCTGAATATAACCACATCTTCACTATTAGCCTTGCGGACTCTAAAAACACTAAAGACCTTCCCCTCGTTCACCCCCAACTCATTGACTGGGATCAGGATGGACCACCACAGTTTGATACATTTCAAAATGACGAAGCTATTGTTGATTATCTTGGCATTCGCGATGATCTTCCTCTTGGAGACCATAAAGCAGGATACGCCATAGAGCTAAATAACATGGCATACTTTGGTGAGGGTGTCGGGCCTTCTAGTCGCAAAAATGTGAAAATAAAGACAAAACAAGGGTCTTATGGCGAAAACCACACTGTGGCGCTCTCTGACTCTAAAAAAGTAAAAAGAAAGGACGTATCTGAGGGTGAAAACCTCTCTGAGGCGCCCGAAGATGGAAGGCTTGACATTCTCCCAGCATCATACGAGGAAAAATCATCCATGTTGGTAGAGGAGACTATAAAGACAAACATTGGTACAGCAGAGGTTCCACACAACATATTTTTGGCTCAATCATTGACAGAGGCCGAGAAAGCAAGGTTCATAAGCTTCTTTAAGGAACGACAAGTCAACTTCGCATGGTCTTATGCTGATATGCCTGGACTAGACCCCGACTTAGTAATGCATCATTTAACAGTCAAACCGGGGGCAAAACCAGTAAAACAGAAATTGAGGAAAATGCATCCACAGGTGGCATTGCTAGTCAAGGCAAAGCTGGAGAAATTACTAGATGTCGGATTCATACGCCCAATTGATTATCCCGAATGGATTTCCAACTTAGTACCTGTTAGCAAACCAGATCGCAGCATCCGAATATGTACAGACTTCAGGGATATCAACAAGGCTTGTCCGAAGGACGATTTCCCATTACCAAACATTGATTTAATTGTTGATCTCACAGCAGGCCATGAGATGTTATCTTTAATGGACGGATTCTCTGGATATAATCAGATCAGGATTGCACCTGAAGATCAACATAAAACATCATTCACTTGTCCATGGGGAACCTTCTGCTGGAATGTCATGCCCTTTGGGCTGAAAAATGCAGGTGCCACGTATCAACGAGCCATGACTACTATCTTCCATGATCTCATGCATGTAAAGGTGGAAGATTATGTCGATGACCTTTTGGTTAAATCAATAGACAGAAATACACACTTGGACATACTTTCAGTTGCTTTTGATAGGCTGGAAAAATACAAGGTAAGATTAAATCCAAAGAAATGTGTCTTTGGAGTAACCTCCGGGAAGCTCCTAGGATTCATTGTGTCTAAAAGAGGAATAGAAGCGGATCCAGCAAAAGTCAAGGCTATCTTGGACATGCCGCCACCCAAGAATATCAGTCAACTTCGGTCTTTACAAGGGAGACTCCAGTCCATACGAAGATTCATAGCACAACTTGCAGATAAGTG
This sequence comes from Cryptomeria japonica, assembly GCF_030272615.1. Classification (NCBI taxonomy): domain Eukaryota; kingdom Viridiplantae; phylum Streptophyta; class Pinopsida; order Cupressales; family Cupressaceae; genus Cryptomeria; species Cryptomeria japonica. Next base: position 271,010,121 of record NC_081406.1, read on the forward strand.
TAATCCTTTCCAGCACCTGCTACACAAAAACATTAAGTTCAAATGGGATGAGAACTGTCAACAGGCTTTTCAGGCACTTAAAGACTATCTTTTGAACCCGCCAGTTTTGATGCCACCAATTCCGGATCAACCATTGCTACTTTACATATCAGCTACTCCAACAGCACTGGGGGCATTACTAGCACAGCAAATATCTGACGGCAAGGAAAAAGCAGTCTACTATATCAGTCGCACATTGGTGGGATATGACCTAAACTACACACCAATTGAGCGTGCATGTCTCGCTGTGGTCTTCGCTTCACAAAAATTACGACATTATATGCTCACTCACAAGACCAAGTTGATTGCCAGAATTGATCCACTAAAATATCTGCTCAACAAAGCTACACTTACTGGGCGACTGGCCAAGTGGGTAATGATTTTGAGTGAATTCGACATTGAATACGTGGACAGAAAAGCAATCAAAGGACAAGCCATCGCAGATCAACTGGCAGATGCTCCCATGATAGATGATGTTCCTCTACAGTCAGAATTTCCAGATGAGTCCATTCTAACAATATCACCTGCAAAGCCATGGCAACTATACTTTGATGGCTCATACACACAGCATGGGGCAGGAGCGGGTATACTCTTTATAACTCCCCAAGGTGATTCTATACCAAAGTCATACCGCTTATCATTTCCTTGCACCAACAATATAGCGGAATACGAGGCATTAACAACTGGGTTAAGAATTGCAGTTCAGTGGAAGATCCAGGAACTTCATGTTTTTGGCGATTCTCAACTTGTCATCCGTCAAGCAACTGATGATTATCAAACAAAAGATGAAAAGCTAATGCCTTACAAACAACTGGTAGATGATCTGAAACAACACTTTGCAAAGATAGAGTTTGAGCAGATACCAAGAGAACAGAATCGCGCTGCTGATGCCATGGCTACAATTGCTTCACTCATTGACCTACCGCAAAATGAGACCTGTTATGAGTTCCTGGTTGACAACCTGCTGATTCCGTCATATGAGATCACTCCTACGAAAATGATATGTGTTGTTGGTCCTGAATCCCAGTTATATGGTTCCATATTCACATACCTTCGCGACAACATCTTACCTCCCGATTTATCGAACAACCAACGCCGCACTTTCATCCGCCAATCCTCCCGATACGTTATCCTAGCTAATATCCTATACCGACGAGGTCTAGATGGCACCCTCCTTAGATGTTTAGAGAGTGACGAAGCTCAGATTGCGTTACGAGAAGTGCACGAAGGGATATGTGGTCCGCATACTAGTGGTCCTACCTTGGCCAAGAAACTCATCAGGACTGGATACTACTGGCCTACTATGGAAAAAGATGCATATCAGTTTGTCAAGAGGTGTAAGCAGTGTCAAATTCATGGAGACCTCATACATGCACCAGCACAGGAACTACAGCCACTTGCATCTCCTTGGCCCTTTTGTCAATGGGGACTCGATCTCATAGGCAAGATTCACCCTCCTTCTTCCAATGGACATAAATTCATTATCACAGCCACAGAGTATTTCACAAAGTGGATTGAAGCCGTGCCTCTCACACAAGTTACTGGGAAACAAATCGCTACTTTCATCCTGAACTACATCATTTGCTGATACGGGATTCCTACTTCCATTATCACCGATAACGGGCGTCCTTTCAAGAACCAGGATGTTCGTGAACTCTGTGAGCGCTTCCATATCTCTCATCGTTTCTCCACACCATATTACCCCCAAGGTAATGGCCAAGCTGAGGCGTCTAACAAAACAATTCTCAAAATACTTAAAAAGACAGTCGACGACGCTGGCCGTAACTAGCATGTCCAACTCAATCCCGCACTTTGGGCCTATCGTACTAGTGTCTGCACACCTACAGGGGCTACACCTTACTCACTTGTCTACGGTGCTGAAGCCATCTTGCCTATTGAGGTCGAGTTACCTTCTTTACGGGTCTCCTTGAGAAACATAATCAACGATGAAGACTACAGGGTCTCTCGCTTACAAGAACTAGAACTGCTGGAGGAACGACGACACACTGCTTTTAATCATCTCAAGGCTTACCAACAACGAATGAGTCGCAGTTACAATCACAAGGTCAAGCCTCGCACATTTGAGGTAGGTGACTTAGTCCTCAGAGAGAACCCCAAGAATCAGCAAGATAGAGAAAGGAAGGGCAAATTTGAACCCAACTGGCTTGGTCCTTACATCATAACAGCAGTATATGGATCTGGGGCATATCAGCTCTCAACTACAGAAGGTGACCCCTTGGAGGATCCTATCAATAGCATGCACCTTCGCAGGTTCTACACATAAGCTCTTTTTGAGTATCCTAATGCAAAAATACAAAAAAATAAAAAAAAATTCAAAAATACAAAAAAAAATTATAAAAACAAAAAAAATCGTTACTTGGTGAAAACCTGGCAAACAGGCGCCTTGTGACAACAAAAAAATTGAAAAATCCAAAAAAGTAAAGAGAAATAATTTCGTCCAACGGTGAAAACCACTTCGGTGGCGCCCTGGGCAAGTACCATGGTGAAAACTGGGTCACCAGCGCCAGGCGTAGGGACTTTGCTCCTCCCTCCTTCGGGATTCACTTTCATCCTTTCACTTTGCACACACTCACAACCTATTCACTCACAATAAACTTGCCCATTCCCATCATGGCTTGTTATTGATCTACCTAAGATTGGTTAGCCATTCATAATAAACCCTCCCTTTTCACTCCCTTTCCATCCATAATAAATCAGATCCTATCTGTGACTACGGCCAATTCCTACGTCTAGTAATGGGTGTGGAACTGAGAACATCACATGTTTCGAGGAGTACAGTTTCTTTCAGCTTTCTTCAGTCTATCCACGCACAATCCACAATAAAAGTTTCGTCTTCTCCACAATAAGGTATCAGTTTCATGGATTCAGTCAGTTTCCAAGGAGACACAGCAGCAACAATGGGCTTCAACAAATTAAATCTTTTAACAGACTCAGACAACATATGGTTCAGTGCTATCTATCCTTTTTGTGAAAGTGAACATTGTGACCACAATCAAAATTTGACTTATACAAGTGACAAGAGACACTAAACTTGAGGACTACAGTGGATGTTGGTGTCGAGTCTTGGTTTTCTTTTGGTTTTATCTTTTTGGTGACATGTCTTTTAGCTTTTCCAGGATGTCTTTGACTAGAGATTCTATCTCCAGGATGTCTTTGACTAGAAAGGCGAGGATGGGGTATCGTCACTTATTTGCATTTGTTGTCTGTGGATTGTCTTTTAGTAATGCTATGACTTGTCCAAGGATATGAGGACACTGTGAGTCTAGTATGAACTGGGGCATTCCTTGTTTGTGATTGTCTTATCTCCATGAAAACAGGTACAATGACTTTCTGGGCCGAACAAATGCCTCGATTGTCATAATCTATTCTGCCATAATAAAGCTCAATGATGATAACGCACAAGAAGCTCTTTCACATTCATATCTTCTGTCTTTCATCCCCCTTTCTTGATTGACTTCCATCGTCCTTCTCGAGTCCGTGTAGCCCGCTATCACATGACTGAGTATAATGACACACCAAAAAACATTTGCATTTCATATAGTTGCACCTACATCACCACATATAAGCATTTCATACATACATATAGATATCACAATTGCATCACATCCTGCATACACATGTTAGCACATCTCACATTCTCATTAAGTAAATAATCATTTGCATTATCATATTCATTTGCATCACATATACAACATAAAAGAACAAAAAAATATATATATATTGCATTGCATCATATACATATTTGCATCCATATCATAAACATCACATAAGAACATTTCATCACATAAGGTACACATGCATATAGCTGCCGCAAAAAATGAATCATCTCATATATAATCAAATGTGTCATAATACAATGATGTCAAAAGAATCATATGGCTACAAAAGAATCACCCGCAGGTGTCTACAATACAATAATGGTACATATACTGATACAATGGGAGCCCACTATAGCTATGAGGAACTCCCTCCCTCGGAGCCACCTCGCCTCGACGGAGTCTGAGCTATAGATGGACCCGCCCCTGGATCCCCTTGTCTCTCTGGTGGTGGTGGAGGCCCCATAACCCCACCGCTGGATGCCTGTCTCCTGCGGCTCCCTCCTGTAGCCGTCGCTGTGCGCGACGATCTATGGAAGCTCCTAGCCCGCTGATCTGCTGGCACGGCTGCATAATATAGATCCCTCCAGTAGGCGATCTCCTCTCCGGCTCGCAAAACATATGCGTAGCCTGCCCCTGCATCCTCTGCTGCCCGCCTCCCTGCCCTCAGAGCTGTCTCGGCCTCGGTGTATCTCTGGATGGCCTGATCCCTCTCCCGCTCTGTGTCTCGGACCCTGATCCTGAGGTGGTTCCTCTCTCGAACCAAATCCTCAATCTCATTTGCCTGGCCCTGGCAGATCTCCCGCAGCCTAAGCACCTCATCCTCCTCAGAGTCTCCGCTCTCCGTCCCTGCCTGTGGCTCCTCCTCTACAGGTGCCTGTCCCTGTGCCTCTGCCTGCACCTATCCCTGTGCCTGTATAGGTACCTGTGGCTGTACCTGTCTCTGTCCCTCTGGCTGCACCTGTCTCTGTCCCTCTCTGGGACCCTGTGCTGCTGGCATCTGTAGGGGCAGTCCACCCCGTCCTCTCACCACTGGAGCTGCTCTCTCCTGACCTCCCTCCCTCCGAGGTGCTACCCGTCTCTCTCCCACCACTCCCCTCCGCCTCCGCCGGCCCCTACCTCCATCCCCTCCTCCCTCATCATCCTCTCCTCCACCCTCTCCATCCACTGGCTCTGCTGGATCTGTCAACCTAGGAAATGGATGCTCTGCCCAGTACGCAGAGTACTCTGCGTCCATCCCTGCATCATCTACCTCTGGCCACATGTCCCATGGCATCGGCATCATCTCCGCTAGCTGCATAACTGCCTGATCATATGATAGCAGTGGGCCAAACTGCACCTGATCTCTGACCGTACGGGCATACATGCCCGAGCCTCGGGGCATCCTCTGAATCCTGCCATACTGCCTGCATACCCTGTCCACCAGCTGTCTCTCTAATATATAGGGCGTCCGCCCAATCAGGTACCTGCTCCGGAAGGTGTAGGGCAGCTCCAGTGCATCGTCCTCCCACTCCTCGCACCCCAGGTACGGCCTCCAGATCACCATGTCAATGTCATCAATGACTCTCCTCCAGTGCTCCAATCTCCCAATCCGAGGCTGGGATGTAATCATCGCACATAGGTGCACAAAACTCTATCCCTGTCCTCTGCCTCTGAAATGAATAGGCGGTGTGATGGGAAGGTGCTCATAGGCCCACACCTGCAAGAGAGTCACACCGCAGCCCAACCCCACTGATCCATGGTATACAAACTGATGCAGCTCATAATACAAATGTGCTAGGACACATGGCCCCCATGCATACCTAGTGTGCTCTGCCATCAATGTCTCCAAGGCCCCTCCCCAGCCCACTGCCAATCCTCGTGTGGCCCTGTCTGGACATAAGTATCCACTGATAACTCCCCCAACAACTGCCGGCAATGCTAATCCTGTGGCAGTCATGGTGTCCCAGGCTACATGGCCTGCTCGCATCTCCAACTCAGGATCCTGAAAGACCAATCTCAAGGCCTCCCTGTCACCATCACGGTCGTAGGGGATCAACTCTCCATCAATGGGAACATGTAATATCCTGTATACATCCTCTAAGGTCACTGTCATCTCACCCATCAGCAGGTGAAACGTGCATGTCTCTGAGTGCCATCTCTCGGCCAACGCAGTCAGCAACCCCATGTTCGCCCGAAACTCGGGCACATAGAGCATATGTGTGAGACCCATCTCCTCAACGGAAATCATGTCTTGGATAGACAACTCTGGTCGCAGTCTCTGTGTCGACGGGAATCTCTCCCGTGACTCCAACATCGGCAAATACTCCTGCAGTCAAGCAAATCAATCTTGTTAGTTATCGTGGCATTCACTGTTTATCACAAAATGCTACTTGCTACCTAAATGCATATGGCTATCTACCCTAGTGACACTCACTGTTCATCACAAAGTGTTGCTATTTATCCTAGTAGTGTTCCCTGTTCATCACAAAGTACTACGTGTGTGACATTCCCTGTTCATCACAAAGTGTCACTCACATTCGCACTCCCTGTTCATCACAAAGTGCTGCATATCCTGGTGCTCCCTGTTCATCACAAAGTGCCTTGATCTATCCTAATCTTCCCAGAGGACCTGCTTGAGTGTATCCTCTCAGCAGCTTATCCAATCGACAGCGTATGTTCATCACAGAACTACCGATTTGACCTAAAGGACTAAAACCATGCATTTAAACACACAAATGCACTGTTTCAACACACACGCGCTTTTAACTCATAAACGCGCTTATAGACTGCATAAACGCGCCTCTGCAATACAGACGCGCTTTCTGAACACAAACGTGCCTATGCTAGACACAAACGCGACCAGGGAACACAGACGTCCCTGCATGACATAAACGCTACTAAAAATCACAGACGCTGCTGAATTTCACAAACGCGTCCGCAATCAACACAAACGCGGTTCCAGGCACAGACGCGCCTGGACCCGACACAGACGCGCCTGTTGGACACAAACGCGTCTGGCGCTGACACAGACGCGGTTGCGCATTTTTGCACTTCTACACTATCCTATTCCTAGCGCATTTATTGCTCCTAAACATGCATTAATGACAAAACTCGAAATGCGTGAAAGTACGAGGAGGTTTTCGGGTACTTACCGGCTCTCCTGCATCGGCTGGTCGCTGGAATCGGCGGACACGGTCGAATCTATGAACGAATGCCATCGCTGCTGACTGCTGCTGCTCTTTTCTCGCTCTGCACTGTGATCTTCTATGGGTGTGGATGACAATGAGGATGTCTTTTGCCCGTGGTCTATCTTATAGCCTACCCTAGCCCTCGCCCTCATTTCCCGAGTCAGTCTTCCTCATCCCGTGACTTTGTCACTTTATCCAATCAGTCCATTCTATCCCATCTTTCTTATCGAGAGATTGTCTGCAATCTTTCCAGACTTTTTCATCCAATCTCTCGAGGGGGCATATCATTCCCATCCTGGGGCAACTCTGTATCAGTTCATCTTGTCTTCTTTGAAACAACGCGACAAGCCACATTGTCTCAAAGAGGGGCAAAATGTAGACACCCAAAATTGTCATGTCTAATTAAATAAATATTTTATTTATTTAATTATCTAAGCCTAATTCTTCTATTAATTAAATAAATCTTTATTTATTTAATTAATTAATTTATCCTCTTCTAGCCTTATTTCTCATTTAAATAAATACATTTATTTATTTAAATTATCCCTTTCCTATATTAAATAAATATTTTATTTATTTAATTGCCCTACTTCTTCTATTAATTAAATAAATCTTTATTTATTTAATTAATTCATTATCTTTTTCTACACATGACACATGTCATTCATCTCTTATTTCCTACACTACCTACCCCTTTCATTATTTTGGTATTTCTTATACCTACCCTCTAATCCTAGCCGACCTCCTTTTTACACCTCTCAATCTTAACCCTCCATTTTCTATTGTGTCTTCTATTTAAGGAGATGCTTTCTTCATTACCAAACCCTAACTACTGGATCAATTGACTACACTACAATTCTACTTGCAACCACATTCCGTTCTTTGTTGAGCTCTTGTGCATACAAAAATCTGAGAGCAAGCATATCAAACAAAATCAATGGAGATAGGAAGAATGGAGATCAAAACCCTAGTGGACATGTGATGGTATAATCTTTGTGATTTTTGAGTTATTTTGCATTGTCTTAGGTTATCTTCATATGTTATGGTGGATCTTTGTTCATTGTTAGGCTAGGGTTTGGTGGTTGAATCCATTTTAGTCTTTCAATATTGTTGTTTATTGCTATCCATTTTCACCATATACAAAAACCACTATTAGGCCAACTTAGAATTTATATATTTCTACTCAAAATAGGATTTGAATTAGAAAGGACTACCAAATTATCCTCCCAAAATTCAGGGAAAAAAGTTTGGGACCGTGGTCGTTGTCACCACGGTCCTATCAACTTTTTTTTGAATTTTTAGGGATGCGAGATAATGAGATTCTAATGTCGAATCTAAATCGATGACTCAAACCAATATGTTTAGATATGTGAAATATGCTTTGAGAGTTGAAATTAGGGTAATATTAGGATTAAATTAGGATTAAAATAATAAAGGGCACACCTAGAATTAAGGGCCCAAATAAGAGTGTGATGATGTAATAAAGTCGAATAAGACCCATAATATTAATTTAAATCAATAAAGGTCCTATAATTCATAGATGAAAGAGAAAGACTAAAATAGGTGCTAGGAGAGTCTGAATTGGACACACCAATAAAGGTGTATAATTTATGATGCTACATTTAGCCCCTACTTTAGCAGAACTTATGATCTTATAGTCATACTCTTGGTAAAGTACAAATGAAGAGATAGAGCAACTGAGAGAAATGCAAGAAAGGAATAGGATAATGTTGAGGGGTGATCAATCCCCCAAGCATAGGATCCTATCAATCATGCAAGTAACCTTCAAATATAAATAAAAGAAAACAATGTTAGTACCAAAACACAAAGCTCCAAGTCAACTAGTTGAAGAGACCTCAATAATCAAAACATCTCAACCATTAATATCATTCTTGGCATGTTATTGCAAGAGCACAAGTGGACTTATAGTAAGAACAAGGATGTACACCAATTGAAAGCATAAGAAACCATGATCCAACACTTGCAAATGTGTGTTATGCTATTGGTTCATGGGAGAGAAAGAAGGGACATGAATTCCATGGGCTAGAAAGATGCATCAAGCTAGGTGATCCATGTTGGGGAGGAGAGTCAGAATAGTCTAGCTATGTTTTGCTAGTTCCACTCATCCTACTGCATATGTTGCTATCTGGTTTTTGGAACATCTCGAATAAGAATTTATTTTTTTTGGTTTTGAGCATGTGTAACCCCGTACAAGACAAATGACGCATAAAATAAGAATGAAGCATGAGGATGCAACAATCCCATGCTCATAAATAAGATTAATATTAAGCATGAGGATGCAATAATGTCATAAATGATGGATAAAATAGGGATGAAAAATGAGCATGCAACAATCCTATATTGATAATCGATAGTAAAAAATGCAACTAGGAGGATGCATATATGCCCCCCCTTAAGATTTCAACATAATCCTATGTTGATATCTTAAGGTAAATAGAAACAAGGACACCCACCTTCAATGCCAAGGAGATATCTGCTAATCAATAATGCTTCATTCAAAACTAGAAAGAAAGATTCTTGAATAAGATTTGTTTCTGTAAGAAAGGAAGAGAAAATTGTAAAATAGATATCTTGCAACAAATATAAAGGTATCCCTTTGAGGGATGCATGATTAACAAAGGAGGAAGCGATCTTTGCATAAAGATATCTACCTCCAAGAGTAGAGGAGATCCTTAATAAACATGACATCTTGGAAGGAGAAGAGGACTAAGAATACACACCTTCTCCAATGTTTAGGAAAAAGTGGATTCTTATAATTGCACACTTTCACTAAGGAGATATTATTCATAAGAGATGTTTAATTTAAAACAAAGAATAGATCATAGACAAGTAACACACATGCACTCGTATAAGGACATTTTTATGCAAGAAATGACATAAAATTATAAAAGATGCAACTTAACAACGGAAAGACAATATTTAAAAAATGAGAGAGAACTAAAACATTATTCTTGCCCCAGAAGAATGGAGACAAGGACACTAAAGAGATCATTTATAAAAGACACACTCTTCTAAAATAAGGAAAATGTCCTCATTAGGGATGCATATCACAATATGAAAGGGTTCATTATAAAAGATACAACTCAATAAATAGAAGAGTTTGATGAATGATTAAATACTTTCAACACTAAGGAAGAGGTCCAATTAAGGATATATACCTTTCAAGCAAGGATAATATCATTATTACGTATACTTGTTCCAATAAGAGGAAGGGAATCACCAATAGGGATATACACCTCCACACTCAATAAGAGATCCTTAGTAAAGACACCACTTCACAAAGAGAAAGTTTAATCTCAAGAAAGAGAGAAATTTGGAAATCATTATTTCTCCCTAACATAGAGACAAGAGAAGATACAAAATATTCTATTATGTTGCTACCAATTTATGATTTCACTCAAAATTGTACCACCATGAATGATAATGATCCCCTAATAGGTAAGCTACCAATTTCATGTAACGAGGATCAACATAATAGGAAATTCAATGTTATGTAAAATAAAAAATATGGGAGTCCAACTCATTGTCATATAACATTTGAATGGTACCGGTTAAAATAAGTTGTTGAAGTTTATCTGCTAAATCATAACATTCATTAGTGGTATGGCCATGGATTTGATGATACTAGCAAAAAGAAGGATTGTTTTGATTTTTCTTATGATTCTCTCTTTGATTTTTAAAGTTAGAGTAATCAAGTTGGGTTTAACAATCTCATACAAAATAATCTCTTGTTGTGATGAGAAGTTGTAAGAAGACATATATGTATTAGACAATGGGGAAGGGGATGTTGACAAAGGAGGACTTTGGAAACCTAAACCTTCTATAGATTTCTCATGACCATTAAAACTTTGTTGCACACATACTAAACAATGTCCATTGAATCCATGCTTAAAATAAAATATGTGTTGAAATGTCTAGAGGATAGGATGTATATGTCCAAAATTAATTAAATTAAATATTTAATTAATTTTATCCTTTCTACATAATTAATTCATTTAATTATGCTAGTCTTTATTCTTCTCAATATTAATTAAATTTAATTTAATTAATCCTGTCACTATAGTCGAAGTAATAGATTTATTTAATAAATAAATTATTCCCTATTTTTCAAAAGTTATCTAATTAAACCCCCCTTTAGTTAATTAATGACAATTAATTAACTTAGTCATGTGATTCCTAAAAATCACTTTCTCTAATTCCTCATTAGCCTAACTAATTCTTCTAGAATCCCTCATAATCATGCTTAACATTATTCTTCAATTTTTAATTCCTCCACTCATTCTCTCTCCTTTTGTCAAATCCTCCTACAAACCCCACTTGTCCTCTAATCTCTCATTATCTCACCTAATCACCTTCTTAATCATTTTCTAGTGGCTAATCCCCATGATTAGCCACCAAGTCAACCAATAGCCATAAATGGCTAAATCCACTTGTCCCCTCCTCACCTTCCACCTTAAATGCACCCAATTGGGTCATTTCAAGGATTTCAAAATTTCACACTCTCCCATGCCTCTCACCTTCCCAAGGAATTTTAAATTCCTTTTCTCATTCCCTTTCCCCATGCATTTCATTATTTAGGAATTTTTAATTCCTCATCCATCCCCCAAGGAATTTTTAATTCCCTTTTATTCTCCCAATGTACTTGGGGATATCTTCCCCATGTACATTGTGGAGTGTGGAAATAAAAAATGGCTTTATGGAAAATCTCTTGGTCTCCACACCTAGTCATGTCATTTTCCCCTCAATCCATGTGCTTCCTCTCCCTCCATTTCCACTCAATCTTGACCATCCATTCATCCTCTCTCAAATCTATAAATTGGGGTCTCCTCCCCTTCATTTTCAATCTCCAATTCAAGTAATCTTATACTGGCCTAATAGCTCTAGAATCCTCATTTGTGCACCCATATTATAGTCAATTCTATTCATCTTGCATCCATCAATCTACCATTTAGCCACTTGTTGTGCAATATTGGAGAGCAACCTACATCCAAAAATTGAGCCAATCCAAATAAATCAAGAAGGGGCACATTTCTTGACTTCAACAAGAGTCCAAATCGGAGGAACAAGAGAGAACCCTCTCTTGCAAGGTATAATTTTCTGGTTTATGCTTTTTATGTGGTTTCTTATGTTATTATAATTTAAGCTAATCATCTAACTCTTTCTTGCATTTTCCCTTGGTTCAGAGGGTTCATTCCTAGTAACAAAATATAAAGAACCCCCTTCATCATCAAGACATGTGTTTGAAGGAGAGGTGGGAATTGACTTAGAAGAAGTTTGGATAAATGACACACAAGGATCCTTAAAGGATTCCTTCTTAGAATGAAGGATTTTATACACATTGATAGAAGGCATATATTTTAATGTACCCAAATTATTTGCTAAGGAAGCATCATTGATAGGAGATTGTGTTGTTGAAGGAATCATATTACTAAAGGGACCCCGATTTCTAACATTTGTGTGAGTTTTTAGTGTTTTTAGCTCATAGATTGTCGCTTTAGTGCGTCAGTCTACACATCAACATGTCTGCCTCACTGGTTTAGCATGTCTGTCGTAAAACAACATGAGCAATTTGAAATTTAAATTTTCTAACTACCATTTTGCAGGTTTTTGGTCAATTAGCATGTCCGACCTACTTCAGTGCATGTGCCACAGTGTCTTTTGACACTTGTTTTTTAGAGCTAGATTCAATTTTTTCACTTTCTACTAATCAAAAAAATCACAAAAAAATTAAAAAGCATCCAAAAAGAACCTAAAAACAATTGTAGGTTAGGTTTTTAGTCTATTTTTCATTAACTTTAGGGTATTAGTTAAGCTCTCAAGTTTACAGGTGAATCAATGTCTGCGCTCTGGTTCAGCACCTCCGCTGAGCCAGTAAGCCTGCCATTTTTCAAATTTTGAATTTTCAAATTTGGTTTAACTATTGCTACTAATTCTTTGTTGAGCAGTGCTTACGCACGCGCATCAACGCATGCGAGTTAGGTAAATTTTGAATTTAAGTTCTGCAAATTTTCAAATTTTCTTCTTTTTGTTTTGTTAGGTGCATGGATCTACTCTAACGCATTTGTCGACACTTCAACGTGTCCACCTGTGGATCAGTGCCTGCGCTATATCCTTAGGGATTTTAGGTTACTAATCAAAATTTTGAGTTTTTGCAGACTTATTTTGTTTGTACAAGGCATTATCTTAAGACTACTAATTATTTTTGTTGCAGCACACTTGACCAAGACATTTTTTCCCTCTAAAATAGATTGTTTTGTTGAATTTCTACTTAGAAAATCATATACGGGTGGAACTAAAATGAACAGATTTCTTTTGTGTCTTGTGCACTTGCACACTTAGTGTTGAGTGGACCCACCATTGCACTCTAGTATCCTCTCCCCTCACCTTTGTGGATCTTAGGTATAAGAGAACGAGTGATCAACAACACTCTCTTTTTCATTTTAATAGTTGAGGGGTATTTCTTTATTGGGGATTTAATCACCCCACAAGAGTATCTTGAATTGGGACACATCGAGGATATACTCTCGCAGCACGATCTCGAGCGGGTTTTCCAAGCCACTATATAAATAAGTTGGCCAGGCGGCTAGAGTGCTAAGTGAGTTCGACGTATGTGGGGGCCTTCCCTACACTGATAAGCTTAGTTAGAGCCTTAAGTGGATTTTTTCAAGAATCCGTCGTTGGATTGGTGATCCCTTGGAACTTACACTAGACACTAGTTTTAGTAGCCAAAATCTTGCATTTGATAGTGCACAAGATGCGGATCATACCCCGAAGTTACTCCTCATGTATCCACTCAGGATGAGACATAAATTCCCCATATAATAGATCCTTGGATCTTTGGGGTAAGAGAATCTGGTATGCCCAAGAAGTGAGAATCTCTATTTGTCTACCTAAGTTAGGTATTGCTTATGCGAGGGGCCTATCAAGTGGTTTCCACTTTCCACCCTAAGTTGTGTTGTCTTCAAGTGTCTTCATTTTTGCTATACCCATAAAATAAATTTGGGATAATCTAGGCCCCCTCATCACTTTCCCACTCATTTATTGAGTGGTACATTTGGCCAATGTGTTTGCTATTCTTGATGTTTTCTTGCCAAGAGTAGATTGACAAACAACTTCCCCTGTTTTTCACATTTGACAAACATTCCAAATCCCAAATTTTGCACTTGCATAAACAAAGTCCAAATCTTGTCCACCTCATTTCCAACTCATGTTCCATAAACCTAATTTATACAAGCATCCCAAGAAGTCTATCCACCATCCAATCAATAAGAATAAACTCACCCAAGCACAACTCATTAGATGTCAAAATTTTGGTACACCAATCACAAACTCTTGCTCAAAAATAGGACCTTTTTGCACCATTACCATGATTAGGTTCATGGTCGTAGCAATGAGTTTAATGATAGTGATGAATTAAGAGTCTGCGCCCTACACCAAGGATCAGGCTTGTCTTTTAATAGCAACTATCGTTAGAATCAGGGTGGTCGCATCCCTTCATACAATTTATTGTCTGAACCTATCACTTATTGAGTCATTTTCTTGTCGAGGATAATCTAACCATGACTTTCTTCTAGTCATCACTATCACCCTTCTTTGATCTTTCATCATTAATAATTTTCTAAGGACTTAGCACATCAATCAATCCAATAATCAAAACCTCAATCAAATCAATCTTTAATCAATCATCCAAATCAAATCAACCTCACTCTAAGGTTTGTACCTAGTGAAGTTTTATTTAGACCTCATATTAAATAAATTAATCATTTTGCTTTTGTTCTTGGGAAATAATCTCCCCCATGTACCCTTTGCCTTATCCTTTGAGTCAATCAAGACTCTGAATTCCATGTCTTTATTTTTCTTAGGATCATTATTCAATCCTTAGTAGAAAAAGACTTTGTGATCATCATTTTAAGGTCTAAATTTCACCCAACTTGGTTGTCACCTCGTTTGTGGTTTTCATCATCAATCTCCTCCACCTAAAATCCTCGTTCAAGGACTAAGGTGTGATCTTAATCAATCATCCAATAAACTATCCAACTTTATCAAATCCCAATCAAATCAAAAATCCAAATTTCTCGCTAAGTCCTTTCATCAAACTTTTTCTTCCAATCAATCTCTCCTAAGGTTATTCTTGTATGGTCACAACTCGATCTCAAAAGAAGAAGATAGTCAAACAACAATATGGTATGCCAGATATTAGTATCCTATATCAAGACCCTACACAAGATCCCACACAAGGGCAAAATTCACAACCCGATAGTCAAGATCCCCAACCACAAGTGGACCCTAACATGGTTGATCAAGATGACCTCCCCCCAGAAATGCAAACATTCCTGGAGGATTCATACAATCAAGAAATGATGGATAAATTCATCCGACACAATCCTAGTGGTCTCTTAAGGACCCTCATTGAAAATGGATCTCACCTTCCCCTTGATTTTGATAGATCCATTCTTGATTAGCAACCATGGGGAGAACTTTCTACTAGTCACATCATTTCCCCTATTCTTCATCCTCAATCTAAAGCATCCGCGGTATCCATCCCCATGATTTATCTCCAACCTTCTTCTTCTTTTCTAGCATCTATATCATTATCTAACCCGATCACATCTATTCTTCAACATGCTTCTATCCCATCTTCTTCCACTCACCCACATGTCTCTATTACTCAACCTTCTATTCCCCTTAACAATGCTACTAATTTCATCAATGCTTCTCTCTCTCATTATACCACAATCCATGGGTCGCAACCAATCATCACCTCTCAATTCCCCGTCACATCAATTATCACATCTCATATCCCCATTTCTTCATCTTACCAATATATTAGTGGTGGTGGTGTGTCATCCATGACTCACTAGTTTCCCAGGGCAGACATGGTCAATCATGTCCAAGATCCACAACATGATTTAATAAAGGAAATTAAGGACATGAAGAGCATCATCAAAAACATGAAGGAAGGGAATAACAAAAGAAAACCTTATTCATTTGAGTAATTTTGTCCCTGGCCTTATGACCCATCAATGTCAGTCGCGCCTTACCCGCCAGGGTTAGAGATGCCTAAGTTCACAAAGTATGAAGGCAAGGGTGACCCCTGAGACCACGTCTGTGAGTTTCACATCTTATGTCAAGAGGTCTCCTTTAGTGATTTGTATATTAGAAGACTTTTCCCTAAAAGTATTACAGAAGACACCCTTGCGTGGTTCTCATCCTTACCTCGAGGTTCTATCACTTCCTTCCTAGACTTGGCAGGAAAGTTCATGGCCCACTATGCTCACAATATCATTAATGACATTTTTATGATGGACCTATGTAACACAAAACAAAGGCACAGAGAAACCTTCACCAACTTCTTGTAAAGGTGATGACATCTTATCAAAAAATTCCAGTGGGATATGCCAGAGGCACACCAAATTAAGTTATTTCAAAATAATCTAGTACCCAAACTATAGAAACCCTTGACAACTCAGTGTATAAAATCTTTCCAAAACTTCACTGAAAAGGGCTTGGCCCTTGAATGTGTCTTGTTAGAGGAAGGCACTCTGAAACATTATCAAAAATCAAATCAGAACACTTCCTTTTATAACACTTGTGAGATTTTGCCAAGATCAAGAGCTCAATGAAAAGTAAAAAATAGAGAGACAAAATATAGTACAAGAATAAATTATATTCTCATCAATAGATGAATGATCAAAAATATTCAATAGTTGTTACATACAGTGTAGATGAACCTGCATATATAGGCATGGCTATATGGATATGTGAGCACACAAACATGACATGTGGCTCAATAAGAAACAAGGGGGTAGGTAGGAAATAGGTGTGGTAGATAGGGGAAACAATAATATATTCCACATGAGGTGGATCACCCATCGAAGGTGGAAGTATCACTCCACAATAAGTGGATATGATAGAGTAATAACAAGATCACACCATAAAAGGTGGAAATTATCCTACACACACTATCTCAATGTGGCACAAACACCCAAGTGTCTCATACCCAAACTACTATAAAATGCATTTCCTAAGTAAACTTAAGTAAGGTGTAATAATATTCATGATGAATAATTATTTACACCAACAACCCCCCCCTTAAGTGCAACTTAGGGGAAGGCACTTAAGTCTACAATGCAACTAAGCAATGCAAGATGGGTCCCGGCTACTAGGCCATGTTAGGTACCCATGTACAAAAGAAAATGCATGCAAACCAATGCAATGAAATCTCTCACAAAGAGGGGAAAGAGAGAAAAACCCAATGGGAAAAAACCCTCCCTCAAAAGAGAGCTGAAAACTATACAAGAGAACTCTCATAGAAGTGTGTGAGGAACAAAACCCCATGTGAGGAATAAGTCCCCCCCATATGAGAGAAGAAGAGAATCTAGGAATCCCCTCCTCAATGTAGAATCTGCACCAATGATAGAAGCTCGAGTATCAAAGTTCTTCGGATCTAACATGGTGATATCACTATCAATCTGATATCCCCTAATCTCATCGACTTGACCATACAAGTGTTGAAACTTTTGCCAAGCATCCTTGATTAAGGTACGTTTCTCAATATGAAAAATGAGATCCTTTGATACATACTTTCTTAAGGTACCAATTGCCGTGATATTTTTAGTGAGCCAATCCAAGTGAGCAAAAGGATCAACCTTAGGATTAGCCAAAAATGACCATATGCTAGAAGTACAATTTATACTCAAAATCACTAAAAAATGATAGAATATTATGAGAGTAGACAAAAAATTATGCACTTTCAAAAAAATTGACACTTGAAAAGGAGTTTGTATGAGCCCAAACGGAGTCCCGGAAGTTGCAGAAATGGGGATTAGACAGGTACAGTCACAAAAACTAAGATTTATGAAAAATATGTCCATAAAAATAAGAAAATACTTCCATCACATGAAATTTCATGAAAAATTATCCCATTTCAAACAAAATTGCAACAAAAAAGGAGCAAAAATGAGCAAGATATGGCCTTCCAAAGTTGAACTGCAAAATCGAAAAAGCTTAATGGGAGGGGGCTGATAAATTTTCAAAAAAATGATGATGTCAGAAAAACATGATCCTAAATTTGATAGCCATATGAACTTCATGAAAACTTAACCTCCTAGCCTTGTGTTTGTACAATGATGATGTCAGCTGTTGATGTGGTTGTACGGACTGGTCTGCGTGTCCGCTGATGTGGCAGCTGACTGGGCAAGGAACGCGGGTCACCAAAGCGGAGTACACAAGGACTAGTGGCAGGTGCTAAATGAGGATGTGGCCAATTGGGAGGACAAATTCCAGAGTTGGGAGGTGCTACCAACTGCTGCTTTTGAAAGGGAGTCGCCAGAGTGTAGCAATCACGGAAGAGCCGTCGGTGATCAAGAAGAGACCAGAGATAGGAGATGCTAGGAGACGGGATGCCAGAGGATGCAATAGACGGTGCACGAAGTGGTGGGGCAATGGTTAGCATAGGAAGGATCTAAGTGGTGCCCACGGCAGAGGTGGTAGGCAATACAACTTGCAGCAGAGGTATGACCCGTATAGCCAAATTGGCTAAATTTTTCCTCCCAGCCCCGACTTTGACTTTCACCCAATATAGGCAAATTTATAGTCAAAATTCATGGAAATAGCCACCCAGACACAATGGTAAGGTTGGATTTGGTCTAGCAAGCCTCTGAAAGATGCTTCTCCTTAGATCTGCCTCTTGACGCCATAATAATGCCTCTCAAAGATGAATCAATGACGCTCTAATGGATCTGATACCATGTGAGATTTTGGCAAGATCAGGAGCTCAATGAAAAGTACAAAATAAAGAGACAGAATATAGGACAAGAATAAACTGTATTCTCACCAATAGATGAATTATCAAAATCTTCAATAGTGGTTACATATAGTGTAGATGAGCCTGCATATATAGGCAAGGCTATATGGATATGTGAGCACACAAACATGACATGTGGCTCAATAAGAAACAAGGGTAGGTGGGAAATAGGTGTGGTATATAGGAGAAACAATAATATATTCCACATGAGGTGGATCACCCACCGAAGGTGGAATTATCACTCCACAATAAGTGGATATGATAGAGTAATAACAAGATCACACCATAAAAGGTGAAAATTCTCCTACACACACTATCCCAATGTGGCACAAACACCCAAGTGTCTCATACCCAAACTACTATGAAATGCATTTCCTAAGTAAACTTAAGTAAGGTGTAATAATATCCATGATGAATAATTATTTATACCAATAACACTGATAAACTAAAATTTTGGTCCAAAAACAAGAACGTAGTCAATGATGGTGTCATTGATTTAAAGCGAGTTCAAATTGTCGCCGCTCCCTCTAAATCCACCACCACTAATCAGCAATTCAACAATTTGCAAAACAATCAAAGTGAATCTCAAAGACCCCCCAACAATGTCTCAATCCAAGGGTGGCCACCTTGAGCTAATAGTCAGAATCCAAGGGAGTATACTCCTCTTAGTGAGCCCACTGAGGTTGTGTTCCAAAAACTTGTCCAAGTCGGTGCAGTTGTTTTTCTGATAACTCGCCCATTTGATCCTAATCAACCCAAACCTAGGTGGTATAATGAGAATGAGTATTGTGACATTCACTGCATCAATGGGCATGATACATGAAAGTGTATGAAACTGAAGAACTATATCTAAGATCTCATTGATAAGGGTGATATTGAGGTAGCAAAGACAAAACCTGGTAATAATAATGATAAACTCAAGATGTACCAAGAACCCTCCCTGAAGCATGATAAAGGAAAGGCCTCATCATCTAATGTTATCAACTACGATTATACTAATTATATATCTAGATTTGACTCCTTGGTGGGTCGTATAGAGCCTTTAGATAACCATGTCAAGGTCATCATTATTCAGGGAGTTAACCCTCCCCATTCACAAAATAGACCTAGGGTCACTATCCAAGGTGGTCCTCAACCTCCACAACTAACAAGTAGGTCCAACCCTACCAAGATAGTCATACAGGGTGCCATGCCTCCTACTTCTCAAAATGATTGTAACATAACCACCCTGTTAGGTCTCGGAGACAACTGAGAGGGGGGGTGAATTAGTTGTCAAATAAATTCAAACCAAAAACAACTTAACCAACCTTAATTCTTAATACGAGTAAACCAAACTCTATACCAGTAAATAGTTTATCAGTTAATTGTAGTACCGGCAAAGATTAATGCATGAAACAGAAAGACAATAACATCCACAACACATAACACCAATATTTGTACGTGGAAACCTTGTAAGGGGAAAAACCATAGTGGGAAACCTTACCCACAATCAGATGATACTACTATAGATAGTATGTGTATACAAATGGGGTCTGCACATGCAGAAAGGCCAAGTGCCTAGAGCTCACTACTCAAACACAAATAGGAGTCACACTGACTACAATTGGATGGTTAAATCCAATAATGATGTACTGCTCAAAATAGCATCTTCATATACTGGATTCAGTACCGGTGTAGTTCTGATTTCCTTCACAAAAACCTTGCTTCACCTTCAAATGATGTCTACATGTATAGCTCTACTTAATCTCACATATACCTTCTTACAATTCCTTATCCCTATCGCATATCGATCTTACAAATAAGATCTTACATATATACCATAACCTAAGACCAAGTTTAGTAGGTCGGCTCTAAAAGATATTACAATAAAACAATTACAAGTAAATCAATAACCGATGCAATATCTGATTCAACATGTCGGCTTAATGCATTTACAATAACAACAAAATCATCTCCAAAGTGTGTCATGCTGATCTGGAATAGATGAGCTTGTCGGTGCTATTCTGGACCTATTTGTCAGTAATAGCAAATATGCAAACATGAATAATCCAATGAAAAAATGTCCAAACGATGTCTTCAACATAACCAGATGTTTTCCATGTCATTCCAAGTGCCGGTGAACAATATATCCTATCGGTGAACCAGATACCGATGACTGTGCATAAAGTCACTTGCTTGTCGGTGAACATTGTCGATCCTCCAAAGTGCCAGAGTTGATAAGTGTTAAAGGTGTTGACATCAATGACAAAACCATATCAACATAACCAAAGTACCAACAATCTCCCCCTTTGGCATTGATGGCAACACAAGATGGAAAAACCATCAAAGTGCCAAAACAGAAATGCCAAAAACCAATTACCAACAATCTCCCAAAAGAGATCATAACCAGAAATCATAATTCAGATATAGAGAGTAATCAATCTCTCCCAAAGTAAAAATCTCTCCCCTTGAGAGTAACATGTCTTTTCCTTGTGTTTTTCCATATCAATCTCTCCCCCTTTGACATCAAATGCCAAAGCCAAAAAAAAAAGGTTCAAATACAAAATACCAACCAATTCAATATGCCAACTACTCCCCCTGAGAAGTAGCTCTCCTCATCAAAGCTAGAGTGAAAGATTTCTTTTCTAATTTTGTTGGTTGATGAAAAAACATCAACTGTCCTATCTCTACCGGTGGGGGTATGACCCCAAGCTGATCTCTAAGATATTCAAAAGTCTCCTTAGGCAAAGGCTTAGTGAAAATATCTACAATCTACACTTTAGTATTCACATAAACCAGATTTACTTCTTTTGCTTCAACATTCTCTTTCAAAAAGTTCAATTTTATAGAAACATGTTTAGTTTTAGAATGTACTACCAAATTCTTAGATATATCAATTGCTACAATGTTATCACAATAGATAGTTATAGGATCCTTGAATTTTACCTTAAAGTCCTTCAACATTTTCTTAAGCCATAATACCTGTGTACAGTTAGTTGATGCTACAACATGTTCTGATTCTACTATTGATAAAGATGTGCAACTTTGTTTCTTACTCAACCAAGAAATTAATCTATTTCCAAGAAAAAATGCTCTGTCGGTGGTGCTTTTTCTGTCATCCACATCTCTAGCCCAATTTGCATCTGTGTATGCACATAATTCAAAGTTTTCATCTCTAGGATACCATAAACCAAGATTTGTAGTGCCTTGTAAGTACCAGAAAATCCTTTTTACTGTTGATTCATGATTTTCTTTAGGATTACTCTGAAATCTTGAAATAATACATACTGCATTCATAATATCATGTCTTGTTTGTGTCAAATACAATAGGCCTCCTATCATAGATTTGTACCTAGTCAGATTAATAGGTGTAGATTCATCCCTTAGTGATAATTTGTCATTTGTAGTCATAGGTGTACTTACCAGTTTAGAGTTTTCCATCCCAAATTTCTTTAGTAACTCCTTTAAGTACTTGGATTGACTCAAGAATATACCTTTATCAGTCTGTGAAATCTGCAATCCTAAAAAGAATTTTATCTCTCCAATCATAGACATTTCAAATTCAGGCAGCATTTCAATAGAAAAGTCTTTACATAATCCATCTTCTCCTCCAAAGATTATATCATCAACAAAAACTTCTATAACCAAGATGTCATCATTAGTCACTTTATATTATAAGTTGTTGTGAGCATTACCTTTAGAAAATCCAATCTTCAAAAGATATTTATCCAATCTAGCATACCAAGCTCTTGGAGCTTGCTTCAATCCATACAAAGCTTTCCTTAACCTGCAAATCATATCTTTGTTATTTGTCAAAGAAAATCCATCAGGTTGCTCAATGTAAACTTCTTCTTCAAGATCTCCATTCAAAAATGCACATTTAATATCCATTTGATATACTTTGTAGTTCTTGTGTGCTGCAAAAGCCAAGAATAATCTGACTACCTCAATTCTAGCTACTGGTGCAAAGGTTTCATTATAATCAATTCCTTCTTTCTGAGAATATCCCTTACACACTAGTCTTACTTTATTTTTTACTACCTTCCCATCTTCATTAAGTTTGTTTCTGAATACCCATTTTGTTCCAATCACATTGTTGTCTTTAGGCTGGGGAACTAATGTCCATGTGTTATTCTTTTCAATTTGTTATAGTTCCTCTTCCATAGCTTTAATCTAGTGTTTATCTTCACATGCCTCATTAATTGATGATGGTTCAATTTGAGAAATAAGACATACCTCTTCATTTTCCAGTCTTCCTCTTGTCATAACTCCTTGATACTTGTTCCCAATTATCTAATTTTTAGAGTGGTCCAATCTTACATATCGAGGTGTCTTTGTTTGTTGTTGTTCCTTAGTTACAGTGGAATTTTCTGATGATACCAGTGTAATTGGATCTTCACTTTGTACCTGTGGATTCAATGTAGGCTCATTTTTTAGTATCTCTATTGCTCGTTAAGATTCTATATACCTTGAAGCTCCTCTAAATTGTTCATCAATCTTCACATTTGTACTCTCAACAATTTTCTGCAATCTCTTGTTAAAACATCTATATGCTTTGCTCTTAGATGAATAACCAAGAAATATTCCTTCATCACTTCTAGGATCAAATTTGCCAATATACTCATCTCTTCTAATATAGCATTTACTTCCAAATATTCTGAAATATTTAAGAGTAGGAGTAATACCAAACCATAGTTCATGAGGGGTCTTACCGGTTTCACCTTTGATGTGAACTTTGTTGAATGTATAGACCGTTGTGCTTACTGCCTCTCTCTAATATACATGTGGTAGATTTGCTTCAGATAACATACTTCTAGCTGCATCCAAGATAGTTGTGTTTTTCCTTTCTACAACTCCATTTTGTTGTGGTGTCCGGGGTGCTGATAACTATCTTCTGATTCCATTCACTTCATAGAATGTATTAAATTCCTTAGATGTAAATTCACCTCCTTGATCTGATCTCAGACATTTGATTTTCTTACTGGTTTCATTTTCTACCATTGCTTTGAATAGTTTGAACTTCCCAAGTGCTTCTGATTTTTCTCTGAGAAAAGTAACCCAACACATTCTAGAATAGTCATCAATGATTAGCATGAGATATCTATCACCTTGTAAGCTTTTAGTTCTAGCTGGACCACATAAATCAGTGTGAATTAAGTCAAGAGCATTATTGGATTTTTCTAAAATACTTTTAAAAGATGCTTTAACTTGTTTTCCAAATTGACATTCCTTACATACCAGATTGTGAGGTTTAACAATCTTAGGTAAGTCTCTAACTGCCTTAGTAGTATTGATTTTTACCATGCAATCAAAATTTACATGACAGAGTCTCTTATGCCATAGCCAACTTTCATCAATATGTGCAATCAAGCATATGTTTTCATTGTTATTCAAATGAAATATATTATCTCTAGTTTGATTACCGGTTGCAATTTCCAAACCAGTTCTGTTCATAATTTTGCATTTTCCATTCTTGAATTGTAACTGAAATTCTTTCTCAACTAATTGACCAACACTCAAAAGATTATGCTTTAAACCTTCTACATAGTAAACATTGTCAGTATTATGCTTACCATCTAGAGATATAGTAGCTTTTCCTTTGATCAAACAAGCTTTATCATCTCCAAATCTTACCAGACCTCCATTATATTACTAAAAGTTCAGGAATTTACCTTTATCAACCAGCCATATGATGTGAACATCCTGAATCAATGATCCATTCATCCTTAACTTCAATATTAGCTGCTAGGGCCTACTCTACCGGTTGAACAGTAGGTGCCGGTTGATCTTTTTTTATAGCAACAAAAACCCATCCATTGTCTGTCGGATCCTCATTAAAATCATCAGTGACTCCTTCATCAGCAAGCTAACAAGATTTATCTTTATTCTTCTTAAATCTATATCTCTGATATTTAGCGTTAGGCTTGTATGTTCTTCTATCTTCTTCTCTTAGTCTAGCATGTCTATCAGGGCATCTTGAAGCCATATGACCAATCTTATTACAGTTAAAATATTTAAAGGGTTCTTTACCTTCATACTTACTTCCAACTCGACCTTTAGGCATTTTTCTTGCAAATAGTGCTTCAAGTTCTTCAAGTTCTTCATTTTCTCTCCTGCTCTCCTCAAGTTCTCTTGCATAAATGGCTTTCCAATCAGATTTGTCAAAAGATGGTGCAGATGATGTTGATGCCTTAAAAGCTAAATCTGTCTTTATAGTAGCAACAGGACCAAATTCCTCAATTTCAAAAGCCGAAAGTTTTCCAATCAATGTATCCCTAGTTACTGATATATTAGGCATTGTTCTCAACGCATTTATAGTAGTAACTTTCATTTTATCTGTTGGTGGAAATCCTCTTAAAACTTTTGAAACAATTTCATCTTCACTTAAGGTTACTCCACAATATTTAATACCCAAAACAATTTCATTTACTCTTTCCATAAAAGCAGAAATCCTTTCATCTTCTTCCATTTTCAGATTTTCATACCTGACCCGGAAGCTTTTAAGTTTTGCAATTTTGACTGTGGAATCTCCTTCATTCAATGTTTCCAAATGATCCCAAATAGCTTTAGCAATAGACCTATTTGATAAACCTATAATTTTCTGATCTGATAATGCGCTCAAAAGTGCTTCTCTTGCTTTGCAATCATTTTCTTCATCTTTTCCTAAGGTAGGTGGATTAGGTTGACTTTGAGTAGGAGCAATATAGCCATTATTTGTAACATCCCAGATGTCCTTTCCAATGCAATTTAGATGTGTCTCCATTCTGATCTTCCATATGCCATTGTTGGTTCCATCAAGTTTAGGACTGTCCTTCCTAAAATAGTTAGTAGACATGGGATCTACTCAAGTTGTTAAACTTTTGCAAAAAGAGGACTAAGCTCTCATACCAATTGTTAGGTCCCAGAGACAACTGACAAGGAAGGGGGGGGGTGTGAATCAGTTGTCAAATAAATTCAAACCAAAAACAACTTAACCAACCTTAATGCTTAATACTGGTAAACCAAACTCTATGCCAATAAATAGTTTATCAGTTAATTGCAGTACCGGTAAAGATTAATGCATGAAATAGAAAGACAATAACATCCACAACACATAACACCAATATTTGTACGTGGAAACCTTGTAAGCGGAAAAACCACGGTGGGAAACCTTACCCACAATCAGATGATACTACTGCAGATAGTATGTGTGTACAAATGGGGTCTGCACATGCAGAAAGGCCAAGCACCTAGAGCTCACTACTTAAACACAAATCAGAGTCACACTGACTACAATTGGATGGTTAAATCCAATAATGATGTACTGCTCAAAATAGCATCTTCATATGCTAGATTCAGTACCGATCTAGTTCTGATTGCCTTCACAAAAACCTTGCTTCACCTTCAAATGATGTCTGTGTGTATAGCTCTACTTAATCTCGCATATACCTTCTTACAATCCCTTATCCCTATCGCATATCGATCTTACAAATAAGGTCTTACATATATACCAAAACCTAAGACCAATTTTAGTAGGTCGGCTCTAAAAGATATTACAATAAAACAATTACAAGTAAATCAATAACCGATGCAATACCGATTCAACGTGTCGGCTTAATGCATTTACAATAACAACAAAATCATCTCCAAAGTGTGTCGTGTTGATCTGGAATAGATGAGCCTGTCAGTGCTTATTCTAGACCTATTTGCCAGTAATAGCAAATATGCAAACATGAATAATCCAATGAATAAATGTCCAAATGATGTCTTCGACATAACCAAATGTTTTCCATGTCAATCCAAGTGCCGGTGAACAATATATCCTCTTGATAAACCAGATACCGGTGACCGTGCATAAAGTCACTTACTTGCCGATGAACATTGTTGATCCTCCAAAGTGCCAGAGTTGATAAGTGTTAAAGGTGTTGACATCAATACCAACACACCCATCACGGAAGAGTGACTGTCCAAGGAGCCCCTCCCCCACCCAATCCTCCCTCCATGTCATTCACTCACTGATATGACCTCCTTGATCACCTTGGGAAGACTCCTGCACAGATATCCATCCTAAAACTTCTCAAGACCTCTCTTGTTCACAAGGAGATTTTGGAACAAGCCCTCCTTGAGTCACGAGTCCCTGACAACATCAACGTTGCCCAATTTTAGGCCCTTATTGGAAACCTCGCTACCAAGCACCACCTTATTTTCACCTCCAATGATGCTTCCCTTGATGATGATGATCATAATAATCCATTACACATTGAAGCTATCATCTAGAAACACAGGGCTAAACAGATCTTAATAGATGGTGGATCTAGACTCAATCTCTATACATACAAAATAATAAAGTAATTGGGACTTTTTGAAGACCTGGGTGACCCATCAAGATGAATCACAATCAAGGCCTGTGATGATGCATAAAGGGTTTCCAAAGGCATGATCACTTTACCTCTTCAAGTGGGCCCTGTTACAATTGAGACTCCTTGCCAAGTCTTAGATCTTGACCTCCCTTATAACATTCTCCTTGGCCATCCATGGATTCATTCACTTCAAGCCATCTCCTCCACTTACCACCAATGCCATAACCTTTTTAGTATTACAAGATCTTAGAGGGGAAACATCCATACCACTGCCCGTTAAATAGACCCGCTCCACCTCCTCCATTTGATGCATCTAAAGTTGCCTCCACTTCATCTCAAGCAGAACCTAAGGTCAAGATCATAGACAATGGCTACAAAGAGTACAAACTTGAGGATGTCCTACTTGTAGGCAAACTCCCTTTATCTCCCAAGTCATTTGGTAAGCCTAAATAAATTAAGCCAAATCAAAAAACCCACTATATAATGTAAAGACACCACCTTCAAGAAGTGGGGCCCACTTGATGAAGAGAGTCTTGAGGTAAATGTTTCCTCTTTGTTGTATCAAGAAGAGGATGAAGAAACAACAAAGATTCCCAAGAAAATGTATCTAAAAGTGTCAACCATAGTGGATAAGATAGGTTATAAAGGACACGACCTGGGGCCGAAAGGAAAAAGAATAAAAGAACCAATAAATCCCATCTCATACAAGTATAACAAGGGCTTGGGTTACACTCCAGTACTTAAGATCACTGTCACTGGTACCCTTTTAGATTCCCCTTTAGATGTCAAAAACTTCAATGAAGAGGAATTTCATGAAATGCCTTTTGAATACCAAGATGATATCTTCTTTGACACCCATATCAACACCAACACCCCCATAACCCCTTCCACCCCATATGAGTTGCAACTTGTCCACCTTGAGCTTATAGACTGGGACCAATGAGAAAAACCTTCTTTGGACATATGTGCCAACGACAATGCTCTCATGACTCTCCTGAATATGTACAAATTGGAAGACTGCAACAAAGTTCATGGAATACAACTGTATGAGGACAAATACTTTGGTAGTCAGGTGAATTCCCTTAGCCGCAAAAAAGACAATAAAAAGAAAAATCATGATTCCTTAGGTGAAAACCTCCCAAGGCACCTATGAATGAGAGAAAAGTAAAAATAAAGTGCGTATCCTTAAGTGAAAACCTAGATCAGGCACTTGAGGATGAGGAACTTGACCTCCCTACCATGACTCTACCACAACAAGATAGATCAAACTCTACTTATAGAAGAAACAAACACTATCAATGTGGGCACTGAAGATACTCCGAAGAACGTACTCATTGCTAAGTCTTTGTCGGATCAAGAAAAACAAATCTTCATCAATTTTCTCACAGAAACAAAGATCAACTTTGCCTGGTCATATGTTGATATGCCAGGCCTTGATCTAGATTTAGTAGTCCACAATCTTACTGTTCGTCCAAATGGAAAACTAGTAAACCAGAAATTACGTTAAATGCATCTACATATTGCACTCCTCATCAAGGTAGAACTTCAAAATATGTTGGATGTTGGATTCATAAAACCAATATATTATCTTGAGTGGGTATCCAACATTGTCCCTGTCGGCAAATCTACTGGGGGCATCCGAATTTGCATAATTTTTTGAGATTTGAATAAAGTATGCCCTAAGGATGACTTCTCGCTTCTCAACATAGACATGATCATAGATCTCATAATGGGACATGAAATGCTATCACTTATGGATGGATTTTATGGATACTATCAGATCAGGATAGTAGAAGAGGACCAACACAAAACAACATTCACAACACCTTGGGGCACCTTTTGTTATCAAGTCGTGCCTTTTGGTCTCAAGAACACTGGAGAAAAATATCAACGGGAAATGATAACAATATTTCATGACCTATTCCACAAAATTATGGAAGATTATGTGGATGATCTCTTAGGAAAATCAAAGACAAGAGATGAGCATATCCCTATCCTAAATTAGATCTTTGAGAGATTGGAAAAATGTATGTTGCGCCTAAATCCTAAGAAGTGAATCTTTGGTGTTACATCTAGGAAACTACTAGGTTTCATCATTTCCCACAAAGGAATAGAAGTTGATCCTGCAAAGGTGAAATCTATTATGGAAATGCCTCCCCCCAAAGACCCTAAAACAACTACGCAGCCTTCAAGGAAAGCTCCATTCCATTAGATGCTTCATTTCACAGCTCACAAATAAATGTCACCCATTTGCACATTTACTCTGCAAAGATACCAAGTTCAGATGAGATTGCTTGTACCAAAAGGCATTTGAGAAACTCAAGGAATACCTAGCATCACCTCCAGTTCTTATGCCTCGTATTCTAGGATAGCCACTCCTTTTATACATATCAACAAACATAGTGGCACTAGGGGCATTATTCGCATAAACTGACGATCAGGGAGAAGAGCATGTCATATACTATATCATTTGCACATTAGTAGGGTACGAGCTCAATTATACTCCTATTGAAATGGCATGCTTAGCACTTTTCTTCAACACACAGAAACTCTGGCACTACATGCTTAACACTAAAACAAGATTGATTGCTAAAATTAACCCCCTCAAGTATCTCTTATCAAAGGCTACTCTCACAAGGAGAACTGCTAAATGGGTCAAGTTACTAAGCAAATTCGACATTGAGTATGTAGATAGAAAAGAAATCAAAGGACAAGTGATAGCAGATCAACTGGCAGACGCTCCGCTTCAAGGTGATCACCCTATCCTCACAAAATTCCCAAATGAATCCATAATGACTGTCACTACATCTTCCACATGGCAGTTATATTTGATGGTTCTTGCACACAGAATGGATCGGGGGCAGGCATATTGTTGGTCACACCTCAAAGAGATTGCATCCCCAAATCATACAAGGTAGCCTTTGCATGCACCAATTACATCACAGAATATGAGGCACTGATCACTAGGCTCTGTTTGGCCATCCAATAGAATATATTGGAATTACATGTCTATGGTGATTCCTAACTTGTAATTAAACAAGTCAATGATGAATATCAAACAAAGAATGAAAAGCTTCTTCCTTACCGCAATATGGTTCAGGATCTCAAGCAACACTTTACATCAATCAAGTTTGATTACATTCCACGCACAAACAATAGAGATGTAGATGCAATGGCTACTCTTCGTTATTCCTTCAGATGTCGACACATAGTCAGAAATGTGAGTTTTTGGTTGAGCAACTCTTCATACCAGCATACGATCTATCTACGTCTGAAATGTTGTGTGTACTCATTGGTCCTAAATCCCCTTGGTATCAAGAGACCGTCACCTACCTAAGAGACAATATCATCCTTGCCCACCTCACCAAACCCTAACAACAAACCTTCATCCACCACTACACTCATTACAAAATCCTTGGAGACACCCTATTCAGAAGGATTTTTGATGGTTCTCTCCTAAGGTGTCTAGACAAACAAGAGGATGAATGGGCACTATGTGAAGTGCACAAGGGTATCGGTGGGGTACACTTAAGAGGTCTCACTTTGGCAAAAAATATCTTGTGAACGAGATACTACTAGCCTATAATGGAAGAAGATGCATATAATTATGTGAAGAAATGCATCCCTTGTCAAAAACATGGTGACAAAAATCACGCTCCATCACAAGATCTGTAGCCTTTTATCACACCTTGACCCTTCTCAAAATAAGGGCTTGATCTCATCGGTAAAATCCACCCCGTATCCTCCAATGGTCATAAATTCATCATTACCACCACCGAATACTTCACCAAGTGGATGGAGGCCATCCCTCTTACCTTCACCAATGGGAAGCAGATCTCTAAATTTGTTCTAAACTACTTAATTTGTCGCTATGGAATCCCCAAAGTTATCATCACAGATAACGACAAACCTTTTAAAAATCAGGATGTTAAAGAACTCTGTCAAAATTTTGATATGCAACACTGCTTCTCCACTCCCTATTACTCGTAAGGTAATGGTAAAGCTGAGGATTCTAATAAAACCTTAATCAAAATCCTTACAAAGACAGTCAATGAAGCTGGTTGTGATTGGCACCTCCAACTTCATCCCTCTTTGTGGTCTTACCGTACCTCCATATGCACACCCACAAGCGCCACTCTATATTCCCTTGTCTTTGGTCCAAAGTTGTCCTCCCCCTTGAGATCAAGATCCCCTCCCTAAGGGCATCACTACAAAATATCCTCCCTGACGAGGAATATAGAGTTGCCAAATTGCAAGAGCTAGAACTACTTGATGAAAGGTGCCTCAAAGCCTTAAACCATCTTCGGGTATATCAAAATCGCTTATGCTTGAGCTACAACAAGAAATTCAGAACCCAAGAATTTGAAGTTTGTGATCTTGTCCTTATGGAAAATCAGAGAAACCTTCAAGAAAGATAAAATAAAGGCAAGTTTGAGCTCAATTGGCTTGGACCTTATGTGATCATAGGAAAGTATGGATCAGGTGCATATTAGTTGGCTACTCTCAAATGAGATCCCTTGGATGAGCCTATGAACATCATGCACCTGAGGATATTTTATGCCTAGTCCTCAGAAGGTCACTAGTTGTCTAAAAGTATGCAAAAAGTCAAAAAAAAAAAAGCACAGAAATACAAAAAAATGGAAAAAAACAAAAAAGTAAAGAAAAATCAATTCGTTCTCAGTGAAAACCACTTTGTGGAACTATGGGCAAGTACCTTGGTGAAAACGTGTTTACAGGCGTCAAGGTAAATAATCTAGATCTATCATCTATCAAGTCAGACTCTATCTTCCCCACCCACCCACTCGACATCCACATTCCTTAAATAAAATATTCTAACATCTTTTGCACTTCCCCGCCCAACACCTAAGGAAAGGAACATCTGTGAAAAATGTTGCCCTGTGCTCTAAATTGAAGATGGTGAATTGGTATACATTATTTTACATGACTCAAGCAATTAGATTTGTTGTATGCTCTGACATGACATGAGTCATTACATGACCTTCCACACATTCCACCTACTCGCTTGTAGTTGGTTGCCTCATTCATTCTTTAATCAATGCCACTGCATTAAACCTTCTCTCATAGCATCCATACCCCTGATCTCTATCGACTGTCTCCTTCATTCTATCAAGAAAATCAATCTGATGACCCTGCCATCCCCCCCCCCAACAAAAGGAAAAGGAAAAAGGTGCTCCTGACCACCTCCATAGACATCGCGAATCATTTTAGTATCCTCCACAACATCCCTACCTACTCCCCCCACCAAACTATCCTCAACACACTAGTTATCCATTCCCCCCTAGTATATGATGATGAGTCTTTGCCTGAATTGTGAATAAGGATCATCCCATCAAACTGAGCTTTCACTCATCATGCTGAGCTTAATCCTAAGTCTCGAGCTTGAGCTTATTCTTGACTTGCATGTTATTCAAACATCCATCCACATGTACTCCATCAAGTCTTTGCAGTCAAGTACCACATCTGCATCATGTGTATATGTCATCTGCTCTATTGCATGTTCAATTTTATCAGTCACTCCTACCCATTGGGATGCATCCTTCCCCTTTCTAGTAGTCTATCCAAATCCTAAATCTTACTATTGGCAAGAGATGTCAGTTGGCCTTGTGAATTTTTCTTGCATGATTTGGTTTGTTTGCTTTGATTTGCATCACTTTGTCCTATGACTATTCCTACCCATAGCTGCTAGGATCAATCTATATCCTGGTATGTTATGGGTTGGGGCATACTAGGGCATGTTTTTGTGGTATGGCATGTTTTAAGGTCTCTCTCATACGAACCTATAGTCATGTATCTACATCTATATGGTGTTTACATGACTGCGTGCTAGATATTCCTATTTGATTGAGAGTCAGTCCATGCCTTGGATTTTTTCTAACATCCTAATTCCTATAATCGGTGGTGTAGAATATCCTTGGTAAAATCAAAAATAGGTTTTCTCTCCACATTTAGCACAACAAATCCCTCCATCTCCATCTCATCATTTGCACTATGCATTTTGGAGACCTCAATTTTTTTACTCTCGTGATTTCTTCTTGTCCTATGTTGTTGTACCATGGTTGGCATATCCCAAAAAATCAATTCATTATCATTTAGTCTCATCATTCATTTAGTTGCATTATCATCTTACATTAATTATCCACTTAATTTGCATAGTCATTAGTTGCATTATTCATTGCATTTCAGACATGCAAGATGGTACATACAATCTTGACTATCTATTGAAATGTATTTGTCATGCATGTTCACAAATACACATCTTAGGTTCATAATAATGTAAGGTTAATTAAATCCCATTCAAACATTAGAATCTCATGAAGCACTACAATCATTAATAATCACTCTATTCAATGTAAAACATTTGAAAGTAATCTTATTACATCACATCCTTAGGTCATTTTAGGTCCATTTAAATTTTTCATTCAAACATTAATATCTCACGTGAATGGTAAACCATCAAATAGTCCATATCTACTTAGTCACATTTTGGTTTGTTCTTTTTATTAGTGGCTAAATAAGGGTTTTCATTACATTACCAGGCACATTTTTGTTATCATTCAAGTGCATTTCATTAATCATATCATATTTAATACATCACAAAATAGGACATTTATTTGCATCATATAAGCATACGCATTATTATCACATAAAAATCCAAAATTATGCACATCATATACACATATCATCCACATGCATCCTGCATCCACCAAAAAGCCATCAACATCACATATGCATACATATAAAATCATCCATCCTGCAACACAAAAAGTCAGACAATATCCATCACATGCACCACATCAAATCATAATCATAATATCACCATCCATCATATAATAAAATAACAATCGAAGTCCATAATAAAGTCTATATATGCATATACGCCATCAAAAATCACATCTCATATATATCAAAAAATCAATGAATGTGTCAATCATGGTACAATGATATAAATCCCTGAAGTGTCAAAATACAATGTCACATACATCAGGGCTATCCTACACTCCCTATCTCCTCATCCCCATCTCCTCTCCCAATTGTCCCCCCTGATGGTCCTACACCCCCTCCCCTAGGTGGCCTCACAACCACTAATCCTCCCATATGCTAGCTCTGGGTCCTGTGTTGGCTTTGTACCCTATGTGATCTAATAATCTCGGTATAGGATGCCACCCTTTGCTCTGTTGGAACTTCCCCATGATATAGACCCCTATAATATGCAGCCTTCCAACTCACACTCTCTTCTTGTCGCTGGATTTTTGATATGTAATATTTTGTTTATTATTGTAAGCCGACTTGGCAAATTGTAAAATGACTCTTGTATATAAAGGAGATCATTGTAGACATTTAGAGAGGTAAGGTAGCGAGCAAAAAGATAATTATTAGGCAAACCTAATGTGTGAATTATAGGTCAAGGGTATATGTATAGAATAGAGTTAGAACCGATACTAAATCTGGCATTGGAGATGCTATTGTAAAGCAATACAGATCTTTAGATTAGTATAATCCTCATTATAAGTCAGTTTGACTTCTCATTGAGCAGTGAGCTCTAGGCAGTTGGCCTTCCTGCATGTGCAGGCCCCTATTGTAAGTAATATTCTCTTATTGGCTAGTGAGTGAATATTGTGGGTCACAAATCCCACCGAGGTTTTTCCCACATTGGGTTTCCTCGTTAAACATCTTGTGTTATGGTGTTCTTTTCATGTGGATGTTTCTGATTCTGTTTATTGCATTAATTCTTGCATACCGGTATACTACTATTTTATTTTATGCATGTTTTAACTTAAGAAATTCTTATCACCGGTTAGATACTGATTCACCCCCCCCTCTCAGTATCTGTGGGAATCCTAACAATTGGTATCAGAGCTTGGTCCTCTATTTTTAGAAGCCTAACAACTTGAGGAAGATCTTGACACCGGTAAAGATGGAAAATCTGATGAAGCAACTTGAAGGAGCTCTTACTGACTATGATGTAGAGAAGTTGAAAAATATCAAATTAGAAGATGATTTAAGAGCAGCTCAAGATATCATTCAGACACTTCAAGAAAATATCACTGTTACAAGAAATAAGAGAAGAGAACTTTGTGAAAAATTGCAAAATGAGAATGATGAAAAGGAATCTCTTAATGATATGATAAGCAAGTTGAAACAAGAGATCATGAAAAATAAAAAATGAAATGCGGGATACGACTATGAT
Source organism: Cryptomeria japonica (assembly GCF_030272615.1). Classification (NCBI taxonomy): domain Eukaryota; kingdom Viridiplantae; phylum Streptophyta; class Pinopsida; order Cupressales; family Cupressaceae; genus Cryptomeria; species Cryptomeria japonica. The sequence continues at coordinate 271,045,301 of NC_081406.1, forward strand.
ATTTTACAAAGAGATTGAGGATAGAAAAAAGAATGAAGAAGAATTGACCAGAAGACTAAGTGATGTAGCAAATGAGAACACAAGACTTAGCTATGAAAACGACATGTTAAAGATAGATCTGATGCATACTCATAATGACTCAAATGAACTAATGAGACAAAAAGAAATCTTGGAAAGGCAATTGGAAACTGCAAATCAACATAAAGAAAAATTCAAGAAAAGCTCAGAAGAACTTGGTACCTTATTGAAGAATCAAAAACCTAAAGGTGACACCTCTGGAATTGGCTTTGAAGTTGGAGAAACCTCCAGTACTGCAAATACTCAGGATCACAACAAACCGGTAAGACCACCTAATGCTTATAAATTCAATGGAAAATGCTTTAACTATAATAAGTATGGTCATAGGGCAAATGAATGTAGATCTAGGAATTATCAGAATATCAATACACCCACCAACCAATGTTCCAAATGCAACAAAGTTGGTCATAACTCTGAAAACTGCAGAATGAATGTGAGATGTTATGTTTGTGGAAGATTTGGACATTTATCTAATCAATGCAGAACACAAACTGGCATAGGTTATGGGAAAGCTATTCAGAAAAATAATGTAACTTATTATGCATGTAACAAGATTGGGCATATTGCTAAATTTTGTAGAAGTAAAAGTACACCGGTAGACAACAAAAGTGCTAGCTTGAAAGGAAAAGAAAAAGTTGAAGAGGTTAAGGAAGAATTCTCAAAGCAATGGATTAGAAAAGCTGATCTAAACATTGGGAATACTCCTCCACCGTTAAAACCAACAAATGCTTCACTGGCACGATAGAGTGATGCTTCCCCGGTAGGATAGAGAAGTGATCCACCGACAAGAAGTTCTTCATCTAATTGAAGAAAATTTCCTTAAGGGTTTGGCAATCTAATGACACATGTGCTATTATTCCCTCGGTTAGAGATAAGAAGTTGAAAATTACTTAATCGGCATGCAATTAATGTGGTAGATAGCAAAAAAGACTTTATAAAATAAGGTTTTGGCTCCATTTCATTTCACCATGATTTCAAACTTTCAAAGAGTGCGAAGATTCCGGGCTAAGGCATTTCGAGCAAGAAGCAAGCACACTCCAAGCAATCTTTCATCCAAGATAGAAAAAGGTATTTAATCATGGCATCCACCTCTGCAATTGAATACATAGCGAACCCTACTATTGTGGAAGTAATTAAAAGACCTAGGCCCGTATTTCAGTTAGTCCCCAAAATAGCAAAGAAGGATGATACCTTAGGTGCATTTTCTCAAATTCCTAAAGGTGTTGTATATGCTGAAGACCCTAGAATGTACATCCACTGTAATATTGAAGAGTTAGGAGATGAGGAAATCAAACCATGTATAAAACTGAGATATGTGATGATACCGGCAATGTTAAAGCTGAACACAAGGTATTGAAACCCTAGGATTCACATAAATCCTTAGCATTCCTAAATTTCCTAAAGATGTGATTAGGATAGTGTTAAGAAGAGTTCATGGAGAATTTTTCTAGTTAGATTCAATTCATAAGATCACCAAGGAAGCGGTAAAGGTTGTCACAGGGTTACCGGCCACCGGTAAAAGACTAGACAAAAACAAGAAGGTTTCAAATGATTTAGTCATAGACCTAACAGGTGCAACATTTGATAAAAGATCTCTAAGGGTTAACAATGTAAAGGATACAAATGTGAGATTCTTAAGTATGATATTAGGTTACAAAGCCACTCATGCTAATAGACTTAACTTAGTTTCAAGTTTATGCATTAAGAGTGCTTATGATATGATAGCAGACAATGCAAAAATTGACATCTGTGAATGGTTAAAGGATGAACTGATAGACAACCTTGGAAAGATAAAGAAGGATAAGAAAGGAACTTTCAGATTTGGAAATTTGTTAGCATGCCTAATGCTTCATATAACAAAATAGGTTCCCGGTATAGGATATAAAGAATTAGGATATGACATACCAGTAGGAAAGCAATTGATAGAACTATTTAATACCATGGGTGAGAACAAGGAAAACAACATTCATGACTTTTTCCAAGCATTAAAGACAAAAATGAAGAAAAGGATAAGGTTATCTTAGAAAATTGTAGATAAATACAAAGATGATATATGCTTTGTTATTAAAAAGGATGAAATATGGATGGAAGCAATCATCCCAAGGACAATTTGGGTAACAGAAATGGGCTATGAGACAGATGACCACATAGTTGAAACTTATGCCAAAGCACTTCTGGAAGCCCCCAATGAACCTAAGGAAGAAGTATTTGGTAGTGTTGAAACCATAGAAAGCCAAATACAGTCCAAGAAAAGAGTGAAGAAGGTAGAGGCATTTGTGAGGAAAGGATCCAGACAAGAAAAGGCCATTAAGGAAGATGTATTAAAGAAAACTGGCATAACTAAAGATGAGTTGGCTGTCCCACAACTTGAAGCTCATCTATCACTGGTAGGTACTTCTTCAGAAGGTGACATGCCAACAACTTTTGAAAGAGTTGTTAGGAAAAGAGATCCCTCACCAGCAACCACTCCTTCACCTAGAAGGACAAGGTAGAAGCAACAAGCTGTGAGATGTCCGGTCAGAAAGGTCACACCTAAAAGGAAGCTAACTCCTAAGAAAAAGAAAAAGAAAAAAACTAACTTGGCACCTCTAGACATATTGCTAAATGAGATCATAGAGGAAGGAAAACTGAAAAACATAGGGAAAATTTATGACACCCTATTTGCTGATGAGAAAGGGCAAGTTGAGGAGAGTGTAATACTGCATATGGACATGTTCAAAAAGTTTTTGATGGAAGTTATCAATGAAATACCTGATGATTTATACAAGACTTGAGGCCAGAAGGCAAGGAGTGATTGAATTAGGCAAGAAAATAAAAATAGAAAAACTACTTGTTGTATGTCCGGCAAACTCCCCAAAGGAAATTGATGATCTAATTGCTCATGTAAACCGGACTATTTTCTCCACTACACACCGGCATATTTCACTAATGGCGGGAAGAGTTACAGAAGTTACAGAGCAAACAGAAGATGGTTGGGACATATTCTTGGTTGAAAAGGAAAAACAAGAAGAATACAGGAATCCCAAGCCTATTAAGGTATATCAGAAGGATAAGGACAAAGGGAAAGGCAAAGTTGGTGGACCTCCAAGCATAAAGGTTAAATACAACCTACCTCCACCTATGAAAATCACAACTCCTGAAGACCAACCGGCCGCAGAAAGTATGGATGTAGAGGATAGTAATCCAAATCCTGAAGTCCTATACACTGTAAATGTTGATACCCAAAAGATCAACATAACAGTTGATAAAGATACAACTGAAAAGTCAGATATGGCTAAAAAGCCTCCAGTAATAGGAGATATAGAGCAACCAATAGAGGATACAGGGAAAAAGATGGAATCTGAGGCACAAACAAAGAAACCAACAGAGCTAAAGGCTCTAGAATAGGCTCACAAGGAAACAATGCCACCGGTAAGCAATGAAGTAGGAAAACTAGTGCTAAAAGAAATACAAACACAAACTGACCTACCAGAGGTCAATACAAGCATGGTCACTTCCATCGGTACTCAGACTCTTGCATCATCATCAACATTCAAGTCAGCTAATGTGACTAAGGTATTGCTTGAATCCATTAAGAAAATAACTGATTGTAGCTCACAGGCTTACAAACCAATAGATGATTCAATACCAATTTTGAAGATAATTGCTCCTGATTGTAATATAGTTAAGAAAGATTCTTTAGGACAGTTGGATACATTATGTAAATACATTTCTGGAAATATTGATAAAATAAAGGAAGAATCAGCAAAGGATATAGTAGAAAAGGAGAAACAAAAATTCTTTGAAGAAGAAATAAAGAAGTGTAACAGAGACTTTGACACACTTCTACCGGAACTGTGTAGTTTGTTGAAAGAATATTAAAATCTTTATAAAGACACATGCAAAACAAACTTCTTGACTGTAGATATTGACAAGAAAATAAGCAAGACACAGAATGAGATAAATAAGCTTGCAGACAATTTTGTCAACTCACCGGATTCACTATCTGTTTTTGAAGATAAGTTAGCAAATTTTGAGGAAGAATTGCTTAAATAGGAAAGAGAGAAAGAGAGAATAATAAACAAGGCAAAACACTTGAGATCCAAACTGAGTCCAAGATTGGACTATCTAGCATCTCTGCAGAAGGAAAACTTAGAGGCATTAGCATAGGAAAGTAAAACACCGGCAAAGCAATTACAACATCTCACCGGTACTGTGAAGAGGACTGAAACAGCAATAAAAGATAGCAAAAAGTTTATGGATAGTATAAACTTAATTTTGGGCGATCTTTTTCAGATAATAACTACCCAACTACAAGGTTGAGGATATGACTACAAACTCTACTAACATCTTGACAACCTTTGTCATTGATGCCAAAGGGGGAGTAGTAGGATGAGAAAGTTCAAAGATAAGAATCATATGCTCAGGGGGATCCCTTCATATTTTTGGTAAACATTCTCTTTGGTAAATTTTTTTTGGACTAGACATTTTGGACACTTTTTTAAATTTCTCATGAGTATTTCCATCAATGCCAAAGGGGGAGATTGTTGGCATATGGACACTCCAATGAGACATTGTGTGTGATTGAAGGTTTTGTCATTGATGGCAACCTTGCAATCCTATGGCACCGGCAAGACTTCATACCGGAAAAGCATTACACAAGCAAGACAGTGCACCGGCATCAACAAGATCACTCTACACTGGCACCGGCATAGAAGAAAAGATGTATACCGGCGTAGAGGCCGATAGGATTTTTGATATGTAATATTTTGTTTATTATTGTAAGCTAACTTGGCAAATTGTAAAATGACTCTTGTATATAAAGGAAATCATTGTAGACATTTAGAGAGGTAAGGTAGCGAGCAAAAAGAAAATTATTAGGCAGACCTAATGTGTGAATTATAGGTCAAGGGTATATGTAAAGAATAGAGTTAGAACCGGTACTGAATCTGGCACTGGAGATGCTATTGTAAAGTAGTATAGATCTTTGGATTAGTATGATCCTCATTGTAAGTCAGTGTGACTTCTCATTGAGCAGTGAGCTCTAGGCAGTTGGCCTTCCTGCATGTGCAGGCCCCTATTGTAAGTAATATTCTCTTATTGGCCAATGACTGAATATTGTGGGTCACAAATCCCACCGAGGTTTTTCCCACACTGGGTTTCCTCGTTAAACATCTTGTGTTATGGTGTTCTTTTCATGTGGATGTTTCTGATTCTGTTTATTGCATTAATTCTTGCATATCGATATACTGCTATTTTATGTTCTGCATGTTTTAACTTAAGAAATTCTTATCACCGGTTAGATACTAATTCACCCCCCCTCTCAGTATCTGTGGGAATCCTAACAGAGGCTTATATAGGGTCCCCAATGGCCCCGTTTCCTTCTCCTTCCCCCCCATTCATTTATTTATCTTCTTCCTTCACTATTTCCTTTTCTTTTCTTCTGATTTTTCTTCCTTCTCCCGTCATTTCCTTTTTTTTTGGAGAATTTTTTACATTTTTTTTCAAAAAATTGCCAAAAAATTCTCAAGGGGGTATATACCACCCGTGTTTTCATGCTGGGGCATTCTCTTCTTCTGTCTTTTAACCAATATCAATTTTGTCGTTGCGTAAAAGAGGGGCAAAATGTAGACATCCAAAATTAATTAAATTAAGTATTTAATTAATTTTATCCTTTCTACATAATTAATCCATTTAATTAAGCTAGTCTTTATTCTTCTCAATATTAATTAAATTAAATTTAATTAATCCTATCACTATAGTCCAGGTAATTGATTTATTTAATAAATCAATTATTCCCTATTCTTCTAAGGTTATCTAATTAAACCCCCCTTTAGTTAATTAATGATAATTAATTAACTTAGTCATGTGATTCCTACAAATCACTTTCTCTAATTCCTCATTAGCCTAATTAATTCTTCTCGAATCCCTCACAATCATGATTAACATTATTCTTCAATTTTTAATTCTTCCACTCATTCTTTCTCCTCTTGTCAAATCCTCCTACAAACCCCGCTTGTCCTTTAATCTCTCATTATCTCACCTAATCACGTTCTTAATCATTTGCTAGTGGCTAATCCCCATGATTAACCACCAAGTCAACCAATATCCATAAATGGCTAAATCCACTTGTCCCCTCCTCACCTTCCACCTTAAATGCACTCAATTGGGTCATTTAAAGGATTTCAAAATTTCACACTCTCCCATGCCTCTCACCTTCCCAAGGAATTTTAAACTCCTTTTCTCATTCCCTTTCCCTATGCATTTCATTATTTAGGAGTTTTTAATTCCTCATCCATCCCCCAAGGAATTTTTAATTCCTTTTTATTCTCCCAATGTACTTGGGGATATCTTCCCCATGTACATTGTGGAGTGTGGAGACAAGAAATGGCTTTATGGAAAATCTCTTGGTCTCCACACCTAGTCATGTCAATGTCCCCTAAATCCATGTGCTTCCTCTCCCTCAATATCAACCCTCTATTTCCACTCAATTTTGACCATCCATTCATCCTCTCTCAAATCTATAAATTGGGGTCTTCTCCCCTTCATTTTCCATCTCCAATTAAAGTAATCTTATGTTGGCCTAATAGCTCTGGAATCCTCATTTGTGCACCCATATTATATTCAATTAAGCATCCATTAATAGAAATCTGCTCCATCCATTCATCTTGCATCCATGAATCTACCATTTAGCCACTTGCTGTGAAATATTGGAGAGTAACCCACATCCCAAAATTGGATCAATCCAAACAAGTCAAGGAGGGGTGCATTTGTTGACTTCAACAAGAGTCCAAATCAGAGGAACAAGAGAGAACCCTCTCTTGAAAGGTATAATTTGTTGGTTTATTCTTTTTATGTGGTTTCTTATGTTATTATGATTTAAGTTAACCATCTAACTCTTGCTTGCATTTTCCCTTGGTTCAGAGGGTTCATTCCTAGTAACAAAATATAAAGAGTCCCCATCATCATCAACACATGTGTTTGAAAGAGAAGTGGGAATTGAATTAGAAGAAGTTTAGATAAATGACAACAAGGATCCTTCAAGGCTTCCTTCTTAGATTGAAGGATTTTATACCCATTGATGGAAGGCATAAATTTTAATGTACCCAAATTCTTTGCTAAAAAAGCATCATTGATAGGAGATTGTGTTGTTGAAGGAATCATATTATTAAAGGGATAAGTTCATCCTACTTCATTATGAACAAAATCATAAGGATTAGGATTAATCTTGATTTTGTGAATTTCATTGATATGAATTTTATTGTACAATGAAGAGTAGAAGGGATTGCTTTCATAGAACGAATCCACTGTCTACCTAGAAGAAGGTTATAATTAAGATAGTTGGGCATGACATGAATAGGAGTAGGTAAAGTCATGGGTCCTACTTTGATAGGTAATATGACAATACCAATTGACTCTCTAGGAACATTATTGAAGCCATGAACATAAAGAGGGCTAGGTTGAATAAAAGAATGATCCCAATTTATCTTGTCTAATAAGTCAATACAAAAAAAATTAAGTGTTGACCCATTATCAATTAGGGTACCTCTTATGTTTTGTTCATAAATGCGAGAAGTAATCATAAGGGGATCATCTCTATTTTTAACCTTTATAGAAGATAATTCATCTTGTCAGAATGTAATATCATTTGGTTTAGAAGAAGGATGAGGAACCACTTTATGAAAGGCTTCTTGGATCAACATATGGTGTGAAGGGGAAGTTTGAATTAAGTCCCAAAGGGAGATCTTTGCTAAGATATCATGGATTTTCTCAACAAGATCGTTATCAATGTGTTTCTTAGGGTAAGAGGAGGAAGAAAGATAAGTGAGAAGAACATTTGGATCTTTCTTTTGACACAAGCATTAAATATGTGATGTATTTCAAAACCATAATTTTTTTCTAGTTGTCTTTCCATATCACCTCTTTCACATATGTATTTTGCAACTTTTAGGATATTGGGAGGTTCCTTGGGTTTAGGATTCTCATAACTAGAAACATAAATGGTATTGAATTGATTAAACTCTTTGTTCTCCAAGGATACATCTTTAGAAGGAAGAGAATTAAGGAAATTGCTAATGATTTCATCCTCTTGTGCCAAAGTATCTTTATTGGTAAGAAAACCGTTAGGAGAAGGACAAATATAACTCATTAATGCTTCATCTCTAGTGGAAAATTCCTTGAAATGAAAAGAAGATATGGTATCACTAGGAAAGGTAGCTACAATATCATTCACTTTCATAAAATGATCCTCACGAGGGAGGTACATTTTAAGATAAACATCATTCTTCAAAGCTTCATCCTTAGAAGGGAGAGTCTTGAAAGAAGTTCTCATAGTGTCATCTTGAACCAATGTGCCCTCATTGGTAGGACTAAATTTGGGAGAGGATAAACCTATATCCACCAACACTTTTTCTCTAAAAGAGGTACCATGTATGGAAGGTAAAGTAACATTAAGGAAGGTGTTTATGATATCATCTTCTTCTTCTAGGATATTATTATGGGAGAGATGTATTTTAGGAGAAAGATCAACATAAATTTTCAAAACTTCATCCTTAAGAGGAAGATTTGTAAAAGAAGTGTTAATAATCTTTTCTTGTACCAAATTGTCCTCATGAACAAGAGAGGATTTAGGACATGAATTATCATGGTTCATTAGGCTCTCTTATCCAAAAGGTAAATCTTGATAAAGAGTATTGTCATCCACATCAATTTCTTTTATCACAATAGCTTCTTCATAAATAGGATTTCTAGAAGGTAAAGGTTCATAAAGCAGATTATCTTGCATGAAAATATCCTTGCAAGTTTTTGGAGATTTAAAGGATGATTTAGAGGTAAGGGTGAAGTCATCTAGAGTTTCATCCAACATCTCTAGGTCATCAGTACTAAATGGCTTACACATTATGTTGATCATATTTTGGCAAAAGGATGGTTTAGAAGGTGAAGACATAGGATAAAGGAAACCACCAAGAGCCTCCTCAAGTTCTTCTCTAATATATATTTCTTCAAAAGGATAGTCATCATAAGAAAATGGATTATCAAAGGCACATAAGTCTTGTAAAGAGTAATCTAACATTTTGAAAAGAAATACTAACTATCGCAATGAAATGATCTAAAGAATGTAAACACACAAAATGCATTAAAAAAAAAAATTAAATTTTTCTTTCAAATAAAGCTATGAAATGAAAGTATCTAAATATGAAAATTAGATCTAAAACACAAAATTAGAAATACGCAAGTGTAAAAAGAGTAGGGTTCACCAAAATGTAATGGATAAACATGGAATTGAGAAGTATTAAGACCTAACTCCACTTTCATTCATACATTGGAATACGAAAGCACCTAAAAGAGTCATTTTTTTTGAATAACTCTTGTGAAAGAAAGTCAAGGAATAATTTTAGGGTTTCTATTCCTTTGCTGCTATGAAAGGGAATATGACAAGGATAGGAGAATGTATAATTGAAATGAAGAAACGAAGACAAGTAACTAATAAAGTACTAAAATAATCTAATACATAATTGAATTGAGACAACAATCATAGATATGAGAAGGGAATTTTGATGTGCACCAGTAATTGAAATCTGGGTTTGAACTAAGAGCACCAGGGAACCTAATGTAGTAGTCTGAAAATCTAAATTCTAATGCAGTCCATGAGACACTTGTCAAATTTGAACCTATTATAGGAGGACTATGGCAATCCAAAATGCCCTAGTCGAGGCACTTTCTTTTGAAATTTGGTTGGATGCTCTGTCTCTTCTTTTTGGCTTAACTGGGTACCTGTAGTTGCACACAAGAGGAAAAAAAGGGGGTTGTGGATAGGGGTTTTCCTTAGGTCAAACCTCAAGTTTAGACTTAAGCCTAAGTGAAATAGAAATTGAAGTTGAACTGAATTGGAAAAGATTGCCTTTTGAGGGAAAGGCTAAATTGCTTGAATGTAGATGATTATACCTTCAATAGGTGATGCAATGCTCTTAGGATAAGTCCATGCATTGATGCAATAATAGTTGTCACGGAGGATTGTGCCTGTGATGCTAAGTATGAAACTCAATTATCCTATGAAACATGGGAATACTTTTAGGCCTGTGGGTATGCCTATCGTGAAAGTAGACCTTTGGAGATCAGGTCAACTTCTTGTCTGATGAATCTCTTGCAAAATTTCTTAAGAAAATGGATAGAAAGAATATTGAAATTAAACCTACCTACGAGGTGATGACCCAAATATTGCTTTTGAAATCTGCAACCGCTTAACCCAAAAAATCTTCAACAAATAACTTTTGAAAGTTTCATAACTCAATTGAACATTTGAATACATAAATATTTCATAGAAAGGGCTTGATTAGAAAGCTTACTTGAAGGAAAATAAACTATCTTCACAACTACAAACCCATCAAAATCATATTACACAAACTATAACCTGCATTAACCATGTATCCTCCTAAAATAATACTGCTTGAAAGAGACAACATGAAAGGATTCAAAGATTAAATCACAGAAAAATTATCAGTATCTTTCATTCAACACTAGACAAGAAGTATCGAGAAGGAATCTACTACTATCATATTGAAAATAAAGGAACTGCTACTGTTACAAACTGAAAAATACAAGCTATAATCCTGTCCTTGAGAATGAACGGGCCTAAAACAGTCCACAATCATGTTGAGGAAAGAAAAAGAACTCCCTAATAATGAATAGGAGAGAGAATATATAGAAAAAAAGATGAAGAAATATGCATCCTGAAACCCTCATATGAAAAATTGCATGAGAAAAAGCCTTGGGCAGATTTGCTTAAAATGGCATAAAAACTCATGCAAAACTTTGCCAAAAATAGCTCCTGATGCTGAAAATAAGCCTCCAACTCAAACTGCACGAAAAATACACCCTCTTGCCAAATATAGAATTGTCAACTCTGCTAAAAATAGCCAATCTGAAAAAAGCATCATTTTTTCTGAAAAATCCTACATGAAACCTTGAGCCAAAAATAGCACTGAAAAAGAAAGCACCCCCTTTACTGAAACTCTGCATGTCATGATGCCAAAAATAGCACTCTCCCTTTATCTCTTGAAATAATTTATTTTAACACTTAAAATATTAAACAATTCATTTTATATTTAAGTACGAAAATAAATTATTTATTTCCTTTTATCTTCTTTCTTTAAAATAATTTTATTTTAACACTTAAAATATAAAACAATTCGTTTTATTTTTAATTGCTAAAATAAATTATTTATTTCCTTCTAATAATTTTATTTTAATATTTATTGAAATAATCTACATATTAATTTTAATAAATAATAAAATAAAATATTAAATCTAATAATTTATTTTTTAAACATACCTTAATTAAGAACAACCAGTAGTTCCAACTTGATCTTCCACCTTGTAATCTTTATCAATTGCATGAATGATTCTCCTTGGGTCGAATTTGATGAAAAAACATGCAAAACTAAGGTGAAAATTGACCCAAACTGATGTTGAACTGCTAAAATTGATGTTGAACTCTTGAAACTGACAGTTAAGTTTTGTTATTTTACAGTAAAGGTTTCTCAAAATTTACAAACTAGGTTTACACAAAATTTAATGGGTTTTTTTCACCTTGAAGTCTTCTAATTTCTATGTAAAAATCGTAAAAACCCAGATCATAAATTTGTATATATGATTGAAACACGATCGCTGCTTTTAAAACCCTTTTTACACTTTATTGTCTTAATTAAGTCAATTAACATTTGATCAATGAAAAGAGGTCACCAAATTTAGGTGTAGAAAAATTTGGTAACATTTTTGGTGACCTCTCAGGGATATTTGCCTGCTAAACAAATAGACCGGTGCCTTAAAGCATATCCATTGGGCATGGAGTCAAAACTGCCCTCTTCTAATATGAAAACTCTTTTGAATCTGTGTAACTTCTGTTGTAGCTCAGTAAAACAACAACGAAAAAAATTGAAAGAAACTACTATGGCTCTTCCTATAGCTAGGTTCGAAAATTGTGCATCCACACTTCTTGGAAAACTAAAACTAAAACAAAAAACTGGAAATTGAAATGTGCTTGGAGCACTTATTAGGCTGAAACATGTGTGAAAATTTTAACATCTCAAGAGGCTGCCCAATCAGGCATCTATCCCGAATGGAAGCCAAGCCAGTTTCAGCTGAAGTAAAACAAACTTCACTCACCTACCCATATCAAGAAAATTGTATTTATAATCAGTTCAGTGAGGTATGGGGTTTTGTTTTCATTTTTTACGATCTTTTGCAGCAACTGATAAGGTAATATCTTCATTCATCATTTGTCCTCAACTTTTCAGAAGCTTTTGAAACATCCTAAGCTGAGAAGAAAAGGAGGTTATTTCTCAAAACCAGTCAATGGTTTGGTATAACCAAGTTTGTCTCTTGGTTAGAAAAGGGTAGAATAGTTTCCCTTTCAGTTTATTGTATTCAATAAGTGCTCCAAGCACATTTCAATTTCCAGTTTTCAATTTCAGTTTTAGTTTTCCAAGAAGTGTGGATGCGTAGTTTTCAGGACCAACTATTGTAATACCCTAAAAATGGTCACCTAAACCATGGGCCCCTAATCTCGGCTACATCACCAAGGTCCTAACCAAAGGTAATTAAGTCAATCATGAGCACCTAATTAATTAATTCCTTAATCATCAATGTCACATGGCAGATAAATCATTCTATATTTATTAAATTAATTAATCATTCCAAGTAAATCATTTTAATCAGTTATCCTATTTATTTGATTAAATATCCTAGCATATTTAATTGATAAATCAATTTGCCATTAAATCATTAAAAAGGAGTTAATTTGAAAAAAAAGAATCAAATTTGAAAAAAGGAATTAGATTGAAAAATCTCAGAAAAGCAATTAAATCAATTAAATATCAAAATTGAATAAAAATATGAAATAAATCAGTTTTTCTGATTTTATCTTAAATTTAGTTCAATTTCCTTAAAAGATTGGAAAAGCAGTCAATCACATCAATTCACCTTGATTGTGCTTCCTCTTGGAGAATCTATGCCGCTCATCATTAATCGATCTTGACCATTGGTCTCTCTCTAGATTTTCTATAAATTCAGGATCTCATCTCTCATTGAAGATTACCCTGGAGATGTATTGTTATTATGTTGTTTTTGATGTAGGATCATTAAGATTTTGTGCATTGAGAAATATTACATCTTAGTTTATTGCATATTAGTTTAATCATGATTGCTTTAATTCATCTAGCTCAATATTCACTCATCTAGCTTAATCTTGCATCCATTTAGCTCAATTTTGTGCTCATATAGATTAAATCTTTCATTTAGGTGTCGTGTAGTCACTAGTGTTGCATAAACAAATCTGAGAGGAAGACTAAAACTCACATCTACTAGAAGGCAATAGGTCTCTTTGTAATGGTTTTATTATTCATTGATTATTGATTTACTAACCATGCATCTAATGACTTAATTGAAGTGTTGTGTATTCAAATACAAACACAGGTCCACTTTTTACATACACATTTTTTGTGCACACCATGGGGCTTGAAGATTACAATTTTTTGGCCTTGCAGATCAATCATTTTTTTATTTTCCATATATCGCCTGTACAGTCTCTGCAAACTATCATACGAGCTTTGACATCACATAGTACGAGTTCTGTGTTTTGTCATATGGTTCTATGGGAATCCTCGTACGATATTCTTCTTCTATCATTTTATTATCATTTTATTAAGTATTTACTCATTTGGTTCGCTAAGAATACTCATCTGGTTCTGTGAGAATTGTTGTACGAATTTCTGATTTTCTCATTTCAGAAACATTATATTCTTTAGGGTTTTTCTTGAATTGAATTTGATTTACTAATGCTAACCCTGATCTGTCTTTTGTCTGTCTGAAATATTTTCACAACCTAACTAGTTTTTTGCAGAACGCTTGTTAAAGAATCCATCAATCAAACTTACACCTGTCAAAGAATCCATTGATCAAAAACAACATGACTATTAATGCAATGTTTTTGCAGGATGCCTAAGGAGAATCAACTAAACATTGTGTATTCTTTAATTCATTTCTAGGCATTTAAATTGTGATATGGCTAATGAATAAATCTTCTTTCCGTGTTTGGGAAGAGTCTAAAAAGTAGGAGAGTATACCTTTGTCTGCACAGACAATCAGAAATCCAGACCCTTGAATCTTTTCTAGTTTTGAAATTTGTGTTTCTTTAGTGGGCCTATCACAATGGGAAAAAGTAATCACCCTATGAGAATGACCCAAGTGAGTACAGCTAAACCCAAGCATTCCAACTCACTATAATAAATAGGCCTTTCGGGATTAAAGTCTCAGAGGACAAGATTATTTGAGTTTTCTCTTTGAGATCTCTCATATCAGGCATTTTGTAGGGCCTCGCAGTCTCAATCACACTTGCGTGACTACATCTTGTTTTGGTACCTTGTTGGTCTATAGGCCTCAATCGCACTTGCGCAACTTCAAGGGGTAATTTCAAACAAAAATCCTTACTACGAACTTTAAAATAGTAGCTACCTGGTTCACCTCCGAAAGTGGGATAATCTTTGTGCAAGAGAGATAGTAACTCTCCCAAGATACTTGTCATTTCGTGCCCCCATTAGCGTTTGGAGTCAGCTAATACGGTGTTGAGAATCCATTGTGTGAGACTCAGCGGTCGTATTCTAATTAGCTATTGGGTGTGTACCTGAGCCTACAAGCAAACATTTTCTCTCTCAACCAACTTCCTTAGAATTAGCATGTTGTGTTTGAAGTCACTTCATATCTTACATGTTTGCTATGTTTCTGTGCTTGAAACTAAAAACTAAAACTCTAAAACTCTGAAGCTGAAAAACAATCAAAAACATCAAAAAATCAGTGGTCAGAACTTTGTCCTTGTCAGAAACTCATCCCTATCCGGTCTTGTGTCGTACAAGTCTTCTACTTAGTCATACTACCTAGTGAGAATTATCATCTGGTTAATTGTAAACTATCATATGAGTCATCATCATCTTTAACAGTTTGTCGTCTAAGAAGCATTAAATTGTCATGCGAAAATAGGTAGCAACTCATACGAATTTCCTAGTTTGATGTCTGGAAGTCCTTAAATTGTCGCCTAGTAAGTAATATTCTATTGTATGAGCCTCTGATTCTATCAGTCCAGAAGCCTATTTTTTTGCATACTTTTCTAGATCTATCATACTTGCCTAATCAGTCTGCAGTGAGCATATATCTAGTCATTTTAATCTTGAGCATAAACAATCTTGACCCTTGTCATTGTGTTACATGACTTTGTCAATTGTAACTCAGCTAGTTCAATCAACCACTCATCAATCTGATCAATCTGATCCGCTTAGATCACGTCTTATACAGGATAGATCATTTATGAAACTAGACTTGGTCTTCATCTCCTTAATTATTACCTCAAACAAACAAATAGCTTTGATTTAATCTTGACTTATGTATCTCTCCTAGCTCTCAGTCACATCGATTATAAATGTATGTTCAAACTAGGACCTCTTCTAAGAAAACTAACAAAAGTAAGGACAGTCTTACTCATTACAAACTAATCCATTCTTCCAAATCAAAACCATCAATAAATCTCCATGGCTACCTTGGCTCAACAATTCAAGATCTCAAGAGAGAAATATATGACAATCAAGCCCAACAAAAAGATTCAATAACCCCTCTTGAGATAAAATTTATGATATCAGGAACACCAAACTTCAAGAAATGCTAAAACAATTACATAAGGTGGAACAAAAAGATTGAAAATCAAAAGCCAACTGTCATACAAGAACGCAAGATATCTTCACCAAGACAAAAAGACATATATCCTCTAGATAGACAGTTCACACCTTTAGGGCAATCTATTGAGTTAGCTTTGGAAGAGCTTCTTGAGCACAATCTTATCATATTTCCTAACAAGACCACATGGGGATGTGAATTTTTGATTAATTATTGTGTGTATCATAGGCATAACAAACATAAGACTTTCATGTGTATGGAATTAAAACATAAAATTCAAGGCCTCCTTGATGATGGTGTTATTGAAATTGAGGATCCTAATAATTCACCTAAGGAGAAACCAGATGTCATTACCAAGCATGATCAAAATTATGAACCTGTGTCTAGAAATGGCCCACATGTAGCCTCCATATCTTCCATGATGCCTCCATCTCCTAAGGATTCTCAACAACAATCCATACCATATCCCTCAAATAATGAACCTAATGATGAAACTTCTCGTGTTAACCCTCAAGGGCTATCTCAAGGGCCATCCCATCCAATGGTTGAAAATGATCGGTATCTCCCTAGATTCCCATGATGATCCCCTTCCATCTAAAGAGAAAATCATCCTTCCAAATCCCATTCCTAATCCACTTCCTAAGCAATATCATGATGCCTCTTCTACCTTTTCAAATGATCCTATTCAAAATGAAGAGTCAAACACCATTCCTACTCTATCCAATGGTCCTCTTCCATATCAAGATCAAAGTATCCCTTCATCTCCTTGTCAAAATCCTTCGTGTTCACCTCAAGGATCCATCATGCCTACAAAGCCCTCCCATACTGCCTCAAAACCCTACTAACTACAAAATGCTCGATAATAACTAAAGATCTACCCAAAAGTGGTCACATCATAAACATATCTCTCCACTGCCTCCTCTAGTCATCCCAATGCTCTAGACCCCTATACAATCTCCAAACTACTACTATTAGGTCATCTAATTGTCTCCTCTAAAATTGGTCTTGCCTAGGTGGGGTTGTGTGATATAACCAGAATATCTATATACAATGGGTTGGCCATCCTATCATGAATCATCCATAATCAGTCTACAAACTGGGATGTGTTCCTAGGCCCACATCTACAAAACTAGAATGCCTGCTGCCATACTCTTCACCTCTCTATAGGAAATCTCATGCATCTCATGGTACATATGCGCAAGTAAGCATGAACCCCAACCTAATCTGACTGGATAATGAAATATCACCAGCATTCTACCCTATCAACATAAAAACCCCTATTGTCCCCTATCAGGCATCACGAAGCAACCAATAATGCTAGCCAAAACATACACCAGAGGAAACTGTTCTCCATACCTTCTCAATAGATCATCCCAAGTGATAGACCAATCCAAGATAGTGCCAGATCTTGAAATATGCATCTAAGTGCCTCAATGCCCTGTCATGGATTTGCATCATAATCAACCTTATCTCCAGCAAATGGTATCCTCAAAATCTTGTAAACATCCTTAGGAGTGTAGTCATCTCCCCAGTCGGCAGGTGGAAGGTGTTATGCTCACTATGAAATCGCTCAACTAACGTAGTCAATAATCTATGATTCACATGGATATCAGGCATCTACAACAATTATCCAAATCCACACGAATCGATGTGATCTCTGTGTGCATCTGATAAGTCTTGCACTAATCTCATAATGGGTGGATATGTGCACCTGAACTGAATATTTGGCAACTGAACCTGCAAAATTGAACACAAAATCATCACTCTACAACCAACGTTGAGCTAATAATGTGCCAAAAGTGCTAACAAATCTAAATTTACAAGAATGAAATTCAAACTTTGATGTTTTGATCATTAAAAATATACACTATTTTTCATACTAGTAAGTACATAAAAGCAACAACTCGTACGAGTAAAGATTACGAATCGTATGATTAAACTATCCTATATGAGTTTCTGTTCCACACAAGATGACAAAATGGTTACTAAAGAACACACTCATACGATTCAAGGGTATACACCATACGACAAAACTAATACCTTAATACAAGAAAATATTAATGACCAGTTAATCGTATAATAAACCCTAGTAAACCAAATGATAAAACGACTAGGGAGGAACTTGAACGAAGTTTAGAACGAAAAATTCAACAAAAAATTCAAGAAATGAGAAATGAAAGAGGCTTAAGATTGATCACTTACCGTTGTTGGGTAGTTTCGAGGTCGATTATGTCATCCCTGGCGCTCGAATTGGTGATCTGGAACAGGAATTGCCATTTTGCTCCAAAGAAGGTTTTTGAAATTTTGAACTTTGAGAGGTAAAAATGAATTGAAAATGACCCTTTCAACCCCTTATATAGGCAAAACCCTAATTTTCAAATTTTCTCCGATTGACACAAAATTTGTACTCTTAGCTAAATCAACCATCCTGAGTCTATTTTCAGGATCAAAATCAAAATCCAACCTCAATTTTCTAGTCAAATTTTCACAACGTTGACCACTTGACACTTTCATCTTCACGTCATTCTTCGCATCACTTTGCGCTCAAATATTTTTTGAATCAATTATGATCTCAATTTAATTCTCCAATTAATCACCGTACTCAGATTATCATCGATATATCATTATACTAAATAAAATTGCCTAAAATCATTGTGATCTCGCTATCTTTCGATTTCGCTCTTGAGGGGGCATACTCATTACGTCAACATTATCAGTGATTACATCATCAAAAGTCAAGAAATTATTCAAATCTTCATCTAAAGTTGAGCAGAAAATATTTTCAATCAAAGATTAATTGAACTTTAGTCAATCTCTAGGGGAATATCAAGTTTTTCCTCATTTGAATCAATCTTCAAATCAGTGTGTAGTTTCATCATATCAAATCAAGCTAGACATTCTGTTTCGTTAATTGGTCCTTGTTCAATCAAGTTCAGAATCGGTTTTGTCTCTTCGCTCAACCAATTCTAGTTCAATCAAGTTCTAGATTGGTGCTTGTTTCTCGATCCATCAAGTTCAAGAATGGTATCTCGTTCTTCATTGGTCCTAAGTTCAATCAAGTTTAGGATCGATATCGCTCTAATATATTCAACTTCATCACTTCAAATCAAGTTGAACATCTCACTCTTCATCAATTTGTGATTCATTAAGTTCAAAACTGATATCTCTTCGACA
Organism: Cryptomeria japonica; assembly: GCF_030272615.1. Taxonomy (NCBI): domain Eukaryota; kingdom Viridiplantae; phylum Streptophyta; class Pinopsida; order Cupressales; family Cupressaceae; genus Cryptomeria; species Cryptomeria japonica. The sequence continues at coordinate 271,064,252 of NC_081406.1, forward strand.
TCAACTATTCTTTGAATCAATGTGTTGTCCGCACATCAATTCAAAGAGGGGAAAATGTAATACCCTAAAAATGGTCACCTAAACCATGGGCCCCTAATCTCAGCTACATCACCAAGGTCCTAACCAAAGGTAATTAAGGCAATCATGAGCACCTAATTAATTAATTCCTCAATCATTAATGTCACATGGCAGATAAATCATTTTATATTAATTAAATATCTATTTAATTAATTAATCATTCCAAGTAAATCATTTTAATCAATTATCCTATTTATTTAATTAAATATCCTAGCATATTTAATTAATAAATCAATTTTCCATTAAATCATTAAAAAGAATTAAATTTGAAAAAAGGAATTAAGTTGAAAAATCTTAGAAAAGCAATTAAATCAATTAAATATCAAAATTGAATAAAAATATGAAATAAATCAGTTTTTTCTGAATTTATCTTAAATTTAGTTCAATTTCCTTTAAAGATGAGAAAAGCAACCAATCACATCAATTCACTTGGATTGTGCTTCCTCTTGGAGAATCTCTTCCGCTCATCATTAATTGATCTTGACTATTGGTCTCTCTCTGAATTTTTAATAAATTCAGGCTCTCATCTCTCATTCAAGATTACCCTAGAGATTTATTGTTATTATGTTGCTTTTTGCTCTAGGATCATTGAGATTTTGTGCATTGAGAATATTACATCTTAGTTTATTGCATATTAGTTTAATCATGATTGCTTTAATTTATCTATCCCAATATTCACTCATCTAGCTTAATCTTGCATCCATTTAGCTCAATTTTGTGCTCATATAGATTAAATCCTTCATTTAGGTGTCGTCTAGTCACTGGTGTTGCATAAAGAAATATGAGAGCAAGACTAAAAATCACATCTACTAGAAGGAAATAGGTCGCTTTGTAATGGTTTTATTATTCATTGATTGTTGATTTACTAACCATGCATCTAATGACTTAATTGAAGTGTTGTGTTATTATTCATTGATTATTGATTTACTAACCATCTTGCTCCTTGAATCAGATCTGGTCTTGAATTGATGATAAATGTTAGCATAAGATGTCATCTTGAAAATGAATTGAGAGGGATGCCTTATATAGGGATTTCATAATTAAAATCACCATTAGGAAGAATTAGAATTGAAGTATTTTTGAACGGAGTGGGATTTAAATAAGAAAGGCCTACCAAATTATCCTCCCAAAATTTAGGGAAAATAGTTTGGGACCATGGTGGTGGTGGCAATGGTCCTATCAACTTTTTCTCAAATTTCTAGGGATGCGAGATAAAATGATTATAATATCGAATCCAACTCAGTGGCTCAAACCAAGATGTGTAGATATGTGAAATATGCTTTGAGTTGAAATTAGGGTAAGATTAGGATTAAATAATGATTAAAATAATAAAGGGCACACCTAGAATTAAGGGCCCAAATAAGAGTGTTATGATGTAATAAAGTGGTATAAGACCCATAATATTAATTTAAATCAATAAAGGTCCTATAATGCATAGATGAAAGGGAAAGACTAAAATAGGTGCTAGGAGAGTGTGAAATTGGACACACTAATAAAGGTTTACAATTTGCGATGCTATAGAAATATAGAGGGTTGAGATAGAGAGAGGGAGAAATAGATATATAAATATGAAGACAATGAGAGAGAGGGATATAGAGAGAAAGAGAAAAATATATGGGAAGTGAAAGAGAGTAGGAGATATGAAGGAGAGGAGTGTATAAGAGAGAGATAGAGATAGGGAGGGAGAAATAGGGATTGTGTATCTGTGTGAGTGAAAGAGATATAGAGATATGGATAGGGAGGGAGTAACATGGAATGTGTGTGTGTGTGTGTGTGTGAGAGAGAGAGAGAGAGAGAGAAATAAATAGAGGGTAGAAAAGTAAAGAGATATATAAAAAGAGCAAGCAATAGGAGAGAGGGATAAAAAGAGAGAAAGATAGAGAAAGATACAGAGCGAAGGAGAGAGAGAGAGAGAGAGAGAGAGAGAGATCAAATGACATGCTACCCTAAGCATAACTCCCCAAGGACACATGATATTCTCAAAGTTAGTTTCTCTATAGATCTCTCTCTCCATATGTGTTTGTCTCACTCTCTTGCCCTAAAGTTTCATATAAGTTTTAAGTTGTTCAATTATTTTTATCATATAAATAGAAATAACAAATTAAATATAAGTATTCTATCATTAATTAAAATTTAATTAACACTAAAAAATGAGCTCCGCACAAGGCAGATGGCTTCGAGCGGCAGAACAATTCAAAATTCATGGCCAGAATTTGTAGAGATCACAATAGGCTTGGGAGAGGAAAGGTAATGCCCCACCAGGAAACCCCGAAGGTATAAAACTAAAACACAAGAATAGAGTGAAAATATTTTTTTTTAAATAGTTAAAACAAAATAATGATACATTGAGTTAACATGAAGATCAGATTACACAATGGAAGACTTAACTAACACCTAAAGGGTTTCCCAATGTGATTACTTGGTTCAACACTAACTTGACTCACGCTAATTAATCCAATTAAGTTGATTAACTTAATGAAATGATAATACTTAAACAATGGTTAAATTTATTTGATAGGTTAAAAATATAGATAACATGATTAAGTTCATCCATTCCAATTTAACCATACATTACATCCAATCTTAAATTAAAACATATGCCATGCATCTAATTTCCATACATACTTTAATTGCATTAAAAGATTATGAATACTTTGCACTTCACTAAACCTACAATCTTCATGATCCATAATACTACACTTAATAACTTCATGCATACATTTAAGATTAATATCATCTAATCTACATTATACATTTTAACCATAATGTCATTCATACATGCAAAATAAAAAGGAACTAGATGAACACAAACACCACATAACACCAAATTGATATCGGAGTTCACCCCTAATGGGCTACATCTTCGGGTCTGCTCAACTGCAAGACCCCTCTAATAAAATAATAAGGTGAATAATACATAAGGTTCTCATCAATTACATCCGGCCAATAAGGTGTACATACACAAATAATACATATGACCACATCGGTCCCAAAAGATACATGAATGATCCAAGAAGAAGAAAAAGGATCCATCAGAAACATGATATGGAGCAAATACAAAAGAACAACTAGAGCACCAATGAGACTAAGTCCTCACAACCCATCATAAGCAACCCATGGTCTAACATGAATAGCAGGTACTCTTAAAGGCATAAACAACCAGATATGACTCCACAATAGTACTCCTAGCAAAGACATCACAAACTGCACACTAGTGAACATAAGGGACAAGTGTCATCACATAACTTGGTATGGTTACCCTGGTAGGTCTCCATAGGTCCCGAACCCATCCATTGGGTTACCCTAGCAACCTTTCCTGAACCTCCGGCCCATCCAAGTCTCATGTGGACCCAACACATCCTTTCATGAAGACAAGGTTGTTGGTTTGCCATTTCAGTCCTTCTCACTACATGCCGAGTTTGTACTAGCACTCATCTCATGTGTGAGGCATAATTATCTTATTTAGTGTTTTCATCTACTAAACTCTCTAATATGCTATTAGGTTATCACTTATTTAGACACACTTTCGATGGGTTACCTTGCTACCACTTTGGGCGCAGCCCCCACTCGAAAGCCACTCTCCCATATGACACAAGACCACAATCAAACGAACTCCTAAAACCAAGGTATACACAAGGACAAGCATACGGAGTTCAATACGGTAGGAATACCCACTAGGCCAAACAAGTCCTCACATGAGGTGTACTAACTGGTGATTCTCTAACTAGAGGCATGACCAACAATAGTCAACCACATAACAACATCCAACACTCGCATTAATGGACATGGCTAGATACAAAACAATCACATGAAAACAGTCAATACTCGAGATCAAGGACATAACAGGATACAAAATAACCATATGACAATATCCAACACTCACAATCAAGGACTTGCCATTCTTTAATCAAATGCAAATACAAAAATTTAAACACGCATTGACATAGATCTGTAATGACAATCATTTTTCCATATTGCTAAAAATACAAATAGATCATGTTTTCTAATTGATCTAAATTTCCAAATACAATATTTGAACAAAATCACTATTACATAATAATTTCAATACCAAAATTGCAATTATATGATCCTACCTATTTTCCAATACATAAAAAAAAACATTAATAAATGTAATTTCTCATCTAATATCCATATTTCATTAAAAGAAAAACTCAACAAATTTCTAACTATATCTATCCATCTTCAAATTCCCCAAATAACATATTATTTAATTTCAAAAATTTCCAACTAATCTATTGTTTAATTTCCAAGAATAATATAATATTTCTTTTTCCAATATTGAAATATCTAATCTAATTTATTTTTAAATCAGAATATGCTTCCTTGTATGTATTTAAAAAAAAATACAAATTAAATATTAATTAATATTTATATTTATTAATTAACAATTAATAATATATATACCAATTAATTATTAATTATTAAAAATTACTATTTAAAAACTTTTTAATAAAATAATATTAAAAAGTTTTAAATAAACTATAATTAACAACTACGTTATTATGTTTTTTTTTTCTTTTAATAAAAAGATGCAATAACCCATGGGGCCCACGTCCCAACCACAAGGGTGGAAAGTGCAGCCATGGAGGCATGCACTTCCACTACGGAGGTTGCGACAACACTATGGACACAGACCTCCACAGGGGTTGTGATCCAAGGGAGGGGCATGGGTCGAGCCATGGCTCCCCCACCCTCCAAAACTTAAAACCACAACATAATTTATTTATTTTTATTATTATGATTATAAAAATGAAAACCCTCATTTTGCACACACAGTCACGGGATTTTCCAGAAAATCCATGACGATTTTCATTTATTATTATTATTATTTCAATAAGAAACAAACCCCCAAAACAACAAAATAAATTCAGAGAGTTCTTTTTTTTTTGTTTTGAAAACTACCAGCATGCCAAAATACCCAAATTGGCAAAATTTCAAGCATTCTCCACTTCCATTATACCAAAAAAAAAACAAATAGATTTCTCAGTTTAAACCCATACCCAAATTTTAATCTTGAAATCAATCTGAGCAAACCAGAAACTGATTTGGAAATGGGAAATGTATTCAAAGAGGGATAAATTCAAAATCTCATTGCTATTCTTCTCTATTCACAAATTTGGAAGATTTTTCAACAAACAACCACAGATTTCTTTCTAAACAAATCAGTAATTTCTTTTAAAACAAGGGAAATTAACCAAAATCCTACCTCCAAATGCAATCCTGGAAGTGATTTGATGAAGAGCCCAACCTACAAGCTCAAGAGTTTTCTTCCAACCAAGAATGCTCAATCATTTTCCATTTCAAAAACAACTCCCCAAAATTTTTTGAAAACCTTGGTTAAAAGGGAATTTTTTTGACCAAAAATCTCTTCTTTAGGTTGAAATTATTTTCCACCAAATGAAAAACATTTCTAATTAAAATTTAACCTTCCTAAAATATTTTTCTTTTCTTCCTCATTTAATTTGCTCCAATAAATTTAAAACTAACATTTCTATCACAAAATGTTAATGAGGGTAAAATATTTCTATTTTCCAATTTCTAATTAACCTTTCTTTCAAAATACATACAAATGAATTAATTCACAATAGAAAATACAATAAATCAAATTTGCTAGTAATATGCATAAAACAATATGATTTATTGATTAATCACACAAAGGGGTCCTATTTAATTTAGTCCCTTTAATTTGCGAATGTGTAAAAACATAATTAATCTAATTAAATACTTAGGATTTAATAATCAATTTTTATCAAACGCACAACACGCAACTCAAGAAAACCAAACAAATACATGACCCGCATACCCAACTAAAGGAGAAACTGACGGATGACTGACGCTGCTCACTTGAGCATGACTAGGGTAAAACGTGGGGTCTTATGACCACCTTAACCACTTCCTATGGACCAAAACGATACACTCAGACCTGCGAAGCTAGGTGGCGACGAAACCTCGTACCTATGTGGTATTGTACCTGCAATCTCCTGCAACAATAAACCACACATGCATACATATATATTCAATGAAAGTGTTAGCCTGGGGTTAATAACATGAATTAGAAGAACAACTAATCTTACATAAGAATTGATGTGAAATCAACATTTACAGGTACACACATTAAGCATACTACCTGACTATAACATTACAACATGGTAAATCAACCATCCAAGAAAGCCACTGTGTGGGGGAAAAAGCGAGACTAGGTTATCATGCCCTAATCCTACCTTTTGTCACACATTACGGAATACGAAAGAGCCTAGAGGTATCACACGATTGGCTACTTCTTTTTGTGAAAGAGAGAGCCACGGGCTACCTATTAGGGTTTCTATTCCTTTGTTGTAATTGAAAGGTAAGATTATGCAAGTTCAATTCCTAACCCTAGAATGCAAGTATGAACTAATAACAAGATTGCAGAATTGAACTTAAACAAGGGAAAGCTGTAAGTACAAGGATAAGACAAGAATGCAAATGCGTACCTGGAGTCAAAATCTAAGTGGAAATGTTCGGGACGGGGGCGCGGGCGCCACTGTCCTGATTCTGCACCTGAAACTACACCTGAAACCACTGTTTTTACACTCTGGAAACTGTCTGAAATGCTGTCTGTCAGGAGGACCAGGGCGCCCAACGCCTCTGTCCCAAGGACCAGGGCGCCCCATGCCCCTGTCCTAGTATCTTGCTCTGCAATTTGATGTGGGGTATTGTACCTATATATTCAATGAAAGTGTTGCAGGAGATTGCAGGTACAATGCCAAGTTGTATTGTAAAAGTAATGTGTGTGCAGACCTTGTGTGTGTGCAAGATCTAAAATGCAAGTAAGCAAACTAGAGCAACCTAGAAAGTAAACCCTAATTGCTTGTTAATGATAATGTGAATGCTCTAAATCAAGATGCAAAGTGATCTAAAGCATGAATAAATGAGATATTGAGGCTTATGCAAAGACATGAAAACAACATGAAATCATACCCAACCCTCAAGGGAGGAGTACAAGCCAATCTTCAGTCGGTGATCTCCTATTGTTCTTCAATGTCTTCCAAGCCCTAGATGAATGAATGGAATTGATAAATGCTTGATAGAGGGATGTTGAAAGTTGTTGAAGTCTTCAAAGATCTGCTCTTTCGCTGCATATGAGGTTCCTGAAAACAAAATTCTGATCCCTTCAAATGAAGAAAGAGAGCTCTTATGTATGAAACCCTAGGTCATAATTTCATCTTTTGGCCGACCTAGAGATTGAATATCCCGCCAATTTCTTGGGGTTAAGCTTTATTTTATGATTGGATCGCACTCCTAAAATTTTGGGAAAAATGTCCGGGATCGTGTACACTCCGGGCGCCATGGTCCTGACAACTTTTCACCAAATTTTCAGGGCCGTCATATATGATGATTTTAGAGAGAATCCCGAAGTTACAGGTGATTTCGAGATGTTTTGACCCCCGAAATCAAGCCCCCAAGCTCAGAATAGGGCCTAATTAGGGTTTTTGATTAAGTAGTGTATTGGAAGAATAAAATGAAAGGGGCACGCTTTGATGAAAGGGCCCGACTTTATGATGTGGAAGATGATGAAATAGAACCTTTAGACCTAATTAATTTGATTAATTAAGTGCTAAAGGGGAAATGAAATGCAAAATGCAACTGCGCCAAGGCGGGTGCTAAACTAGGTGTTAAATTGTACTGCTTTAGCAAGTGCGTACAATTTATGACGTTACATTTAGCCCCCACTTTAGCGATCATATGAGTACTACGTGCATATGCAAGCTAAAGTACAGAAAGTAAACATCATTTGAAAAAGGATATATCCATAAGTTGTCGGACGAAGCCCCCAGCGGTATCTGCAGTACACAGTTAGGAACCGCACCCTACAACACACACGTTAGATCACAAAATCACCTAATGCTTACTAAGGAAGGTGATGAAATTTGCGAGTAGCTATATGCCCCCCCTGTTTCGACTTGCTTATTAGGGAGGTGAAATAGGGTAGCATGTTTACTTACGACAAATTGTGTAAGAGAGTATTGATGAGGGATGTTCACTGAAAAGGCTTCATCAGAGCACTTTTTGGAACATCCCGAGAGTAGGGGAACGAAAATATGATTCCTATGCAACAAACGGTTTGAAAATCGCATCTCCCAAACTCAAGTTATGATGAAATGAGTGATAGAGGAAAATTAGGGTTTTGAAAGTAAATGTAAAAGAATGAAAGTATATACCTTTGAAAGTGACATTTGCACTTGTCACTTTGTTGATTCTGAGTATTGTTCATTGCAGCAGAGCCCACATAGCCATCATCATGCCTTCACGATGACCGGAGCGTCCCACAAGGATTGAGATCATGCGACAGGCCGTGATCGACGACGAGCCACCGGACGAGGTGAGTTGACTGAACGTTGACTTTTGATTTTCTGCATTTGACTTTCTGTGATCGTTTGCGGGCCCTGGAACCCAACCATGGGTCCCACACAGGGCGCCATGGTCCTTGTGGGGCGCCATGGTCCCTTCAGGGCGCCATGGTCCCTGACAAGGCACCATGGCCCCAATCAGGACTTGGCGAGAGATGCCAGGGTTAGCATACGATGTTCGACAGTTTTGCATGAATGATTTTTGATGTTTGAGTACTGATTATAATTATGTTTTTGTGATGCAGGGTCTCCCGTATATGAGAGAGCACATGGCGGGACAGATTCTACATAGTTTGCGAGATCAGATTCCCCGACTCACTCAGGCAGAGAGAGACACATTATCGATAGTAGGTTTGTGGTCTATGATTCTTATGCCGGCCATCCGATTTCATCCCGCGATGCTGATGGCATTCATGGAATGGTGGGATCCTGACACATGCATGTTCCAGCTTCCAGTAGGGGAGATGGCAGTGACACTTGAGGATGTGTACCGCATTCTTCACCTACCGATCAGAGGAGCTACCGTGACATATGCGACCGATCGGTCAGTAGAGGATCATCAAAGGGAGTAGGTATATTGCATAGGGAGAGTCATGCCGAGCGAGATGAGAGGTCGTATCATGGTCAGCTGGCTTTTACACCCTACAGGAGAGGTGCCCCTCATGAGATGTCTTATGATAGCCATCATTGCACTAGCTGTCTGCCCTAGTGGGTGAGGTACACACATGCATGGGGGTCTCACGTGGTGCATCAGGGCTATGGAGAGACACAGGAGAGTATATGCCTGGGGTCGGAGTATGCTTGCACATCTCTATCATGACCTCGAGGAGTATGTTTTCAGACAGGGTTGTAGCTTGATGACATGCACACTTCTGGAGGTGTGGATATTTGAGCACTTTACATGCACCAGGCCTGTCGGCTATCCGATGAGTATGGCTAGCGAGCGACCTAGGGTATTTGCTTATCCACTTACCAGCGAGTGGAGATTTGGAGATCTATTGTATTGGAGAGTGATAGTTGATAGATTGACAGCCGAGGTGACCGTGTGGAGACCATATCTGCGGATGCACAGATGGGATGGGATGGAGAGACAGTTAGAATGCTTACAGAGGAACCGCCTATTGAGAGGATGATATCCACACATCATAGTCCCATTCTACTTCGACTGAGTACGGAGGCAGTTCGGGCTAGAGCAGTGTGTCCCAGCCGATGTGCCCATCTACACTCGACACTCGCGAGTCCTTCCTAGACCCAGAGCAGTAGCGAGACCGATGATAGATGATATCGAGATCACGGATATAGAGGGGTCCGATCAGGATGTGGTCACTGATTATGTTGCAGACCTCGGGGCATAGCGTAGGTATCATTCCTAGTTTGTGAGACCATACCCAGGGCCTATCTTTCCACCAGATCACTTGACAGGCCATCCAGGTCCATGGAGGCATGGAGACCGAGATGAGGATCAGGGATCCAGGTCAGAGGAGCCAGAGGAGGGAGAGGGTCATGAGGAGGCAGGAGGTCTTGATCCGCCTATAGGAGATCAGCCTAGTGTCGAGGAGGAAGAGGATGAGGATGACGATGAGGAGGAGAGAGATGATGATGAGGAGAATGAGGATGCAGATGAGGATGAGGATGACGGGGAGGATGAGGATAGAGAGGAGGAGGAGGATAGAGATGATGAGGAGGAGTTAGATGTAGCTCCTCACCATTCAGGGGATGATACCGTAGCCTTAGATCCTCCCGTTATTCCCCAAGAGGGGGAACACGAGGTGCTACGAAGACTTGCACCTATCGGGCACAGATCATTCGAGTGTGGGGAGCCTAGTAGTTCCCAGTCACAGATGCTACCATATCACGATCCCTACTGGCGTGAGGGAGATCCAGGTATAGTAGGTTTATATTGATTGATTGATGTTTTGATGATTTAAAATGGTACTAACACAAAATCTGTTCTACTGCTACAGCTAATGTGTAGGAGTGGTGCTCCTTGATCTAGCAAGCAGAGACAGATATCTCCAGGACAGCGCAGATCCCTAGTTCCTCATAGGTTGCTTATAGACCTCAAGGGAACGCGGGTCAGCATGATGATTTGTTTTCCCCATTTCGAGTACAGGTAGAGATATGGAGGGAGAGAGAGCGGGCTCTATCAGAGGACCTTCAGCGAGCACAGTGTGATCTAGCAGCAGCTCAGGCCGAGGCTACCTCGTATCGCGCTATCCTTATGGATAGGGATCGTAGGAGTTCCTCTCGGAGCCATTCATGATCTATATCACGGTACACTCCCATGGGTCCACCTGCACGGCCAGATCAGGAGGGAGCATCTAGTCGTCACTCTCCAGCCACCAGCCCTAGGGATAGGAGATGATTTTATGATGTAGGGTAGGTCACATTTTGGATGTGTAGTGACCTACCTTTGTATATTGATCCACATATATATATATACATGCTTCTTTATTTCAAACATGTTATCTTTAATGCCTAAACAATGTGTATTGTGATTAAAGTTAATACATTTGGTAGATGTACATGTATGTTCTGAATTTAATTTCCATGTGATTGATTTCTCAATGCTCCATGATTAAATTGATACATGTGTGACTTAATTAAAATATTTAATCAAGTACTACATTGATGATAAGGAAGAAGGTATGTATTAAGCCTACGAATCATATAACCAATGTGATTTAATTTGAATTTAAACACAACATGACATGATTCAACTTAACACATAAAAACATTGTATAATATGTCAACATAATGAAAATGTAAATCTTTTGTAATTTACATAAATGAATTCAAGACACACCATAAAGTAAAGAAACGTGCTTGTCAGGAACGAAGCAATATAGATTAAACAAAACATCATTTAATTCTATTTGCTCTAATCAAAGATATGTTAACATATTATCCAATTTTGAAGAAGTGAGAAAGGAAATAGATAAATGATAAGGAATGAGGCATTAAGCATAATATCTTCGCAAGTGCATAGCGTTTATAGGGTCTTTAAGAGGCGTACTGTCTACATCCGCTATTTTGTAAGCACTTGATCCATAATCTTCAATAACGATATACGGTCCAAGCCAATTAGGACTGAATTTTCCCTTTTCTTCAGGTAAGGCATTCACATTGCGCTGATTCTCATAGAGCACTAAGTCACCCACTGAGAAGGAATGTTGAATAACCTTATCATTATAGTTTCGTTGTAGAGTTTTGTGATATGCTTGAATATGCTCAAGAGCATTTATACGCTGTTCATCAAGCATCTCAAGCTGTTGAAGTCTTTGTTCTCTATAGGAATCATCATCTATTATACCTTTGAGAGAAACTCTAAGTGATGGAATCTCTAATTCTAAAGGCATAATAGCATCAGCACCATAAACAAGATTATAAGGAATAGTTCTTGTGGCAATTCGTACACTTGTTTGGTAGGCCCAAAGAGCATAGATTAGCTGAGTACTCCAATCCTTACCATGCTTATTCATGGTTTTGCGAAGAATTTGTTCGATTATTTTATTGGATGATTCCGCTTGACCATTTGATTGAGGATAGTATGGTGTAGAAAATCGATGTTTGATATGATATTTCTCGAGGAATTTCTTCACGTCTTTATTCTTAAATGATGTCCCATTATCAGAGATTATAGTGGAAGGTATCCCAAATCGAGAAATAATGTTTTCTAGAAGAAATCGACAAATCACTTCAGCTGTAGTGGAGCGAAGAGGAACAGCTTCTACCCACTTTGTAAAGTAATCTGTTGCAGTTATAATGAAAACATGTCCTTGAGATGAAGGAGGAGAGATTTTACCGATGAGATCCAACCCCCATGCAGAGAAAGGCCAAGAAGCTACCTGAGAACGGAGTTCTTGGGCAGAAGCATGAATCAAATTATTGTGTTGTTGACATTGATGACATTTCTTAACAAATGAAAAAGAATCCTGCTGCATAGTTTGCCAGTAGTATCCCATTCAAAGTAATCTTTGAACCAAGGATTTACCTCCAAAATGCCCCCCACAGGCACTTGAATGCGCCTCTTCAAGAGCAATAGAGATTTCTGATTTGTTAAGACAGCGAAGGAGAAGACCGTTATAACCCCTTCGGTAAAGAACATTAGAGAGAATGATATACCTAGCAACCAACTTGCGAACTCTAGCCCTGGTGTTCCTATTGGCGGAATCAGGAAAGGTACCATCAGTCAAGTATCTTATGATATGCGAGTACCATTCATCTGAGTCTATGAAGTCGCAACATGTCACCGGGCTGGAATCATCTACAATAGCTGGAGAAGTAAGGTTGTGAATAACAAATTTAAGATCAACCACAGGGTCCTCTAAAGATACAAGAGAAGCCACACATGCCATTGCGTCCGCATGTCGATTATCTTTTCGAGGAATAGGTTCTATGGTGTACGAATCATTTTTTTGTAATAAAGAGATAGCAAGGTCTTTATATTGTGATAACTTGTCTTGTTTCGCTTGATACAGTCCTGTTACTTGTCTTATAATCAGTTGAGAATCTCCAAAAATATGTATGTGTTTTATATTCAAAGCTAAGGCTGCCTTTATTCCTGCTATAAGAGCCTCATACTCAGCAATGTTATTGGTACATAAGAAATTTAGACGATAAGATAAGGAAATGGACTTCTTTGTAGGAGAAATCAAAACAACAACTGCCCCCGATCCCGTACAACACTTGGAGCCATCAAAGTATAACTCCCAAGTTTCATCTTTCTCTGTACAAAGGATGAAGTCGTCGGGAAAAGACTCAGGGTTAGGGAAGGAGAAAGGTGAAGGGGCCTTAGCTAAGTGATCGGTCAACGCTTGCCCTTTAATTGCTCTTTGTGAAACAAATTTAAGGTCAAATTCAGTTAACATCATAACCCACTTAGCTAGGTGTCCTGATAAATCAGTTTTAGAGAAAAGATGCTTCAACGGATCAAACTTTACCATGACGTGGACTTCTGAATTTAAGAGATAATGTCTCAATTTCTGAGTCGCAAACACCAAGGCCAAGCATTGTCTTTCTATCACAGAATATCGGGTCTCATAATCGAGTAAGGTACGACTTATATAATAAACCGGACACTCCTTACCATCTTTATCATGTTGTGCCAATAATGCTGCAAGAGCATGAGAGGAAGCAGCCGTATAAAGAAGGAAGGGTTGAGAAGGTTCGGTCGGTCGAAGGATAGGAGGATTAGCCAAATACATTTTTAAATCTTCAAATGCTTGCTGACAATCTTCATTCCATTGAAAAGTGATATTCTTTTTGAGAAGTTGAGTGAAAGGAAAAGTACGATCCGCAAGTTGAGATACAAACCTACGAATAGCTTGAATTTTTCCTTGTAAGCTTTTGAGTTGAGACACATTTCTAGGAGGTGGCATGTTGACAATAGCATCTATTTTCTTAGTATCCACCTCAATCCCATGATGCGAAACTATGAATCCTAATAGTTTTCCACTATCCACACCAAAAACACATTTTCGGGGATTCAAGCGCATGTGATATTTACGAATCCTTTCAAAGATTTGACGAAGGATCTTAATATGATCTATGCGAAGAATGGATTTGGCTAAAACATCATCAACATAGTCTTCTAGAGTCTTATGCATGTAATCATGAAAGATAAGGGTCATCGCTCGTTGATAAGTTGCACTGGCGTTTTTAAGTCCAAAAGGCATCATTATCCAACAAAACGTACCCCAAGGAGTGGTGAAAGCAATTTTGAATTGATCTTGAGGGTTAATGAAAATTTGATTGTATCCTGAAAAACCATCCATGAAGGATAATAAGGCATGTCCTGCCATAGAATCAACTATCATGTCAATGTTCGGAAGAGGGAAATCATCTTTTAAAGAAGCCTTATTTAAATCCCGAAAATCGGTACACATTCTTATTTTATTATCTGGTTTAGCCACAGCGACAATATTTGAAATCCATGGGGAATAATCAATAGGGCGGATAAATCCAGCCTCCAATAACTTTTCAATCTCAGCCTTAACAAGCAAAGCCACCTTAGGATTCATTTTTTGAATCTTTTGTTTCATGGGCTTAGCATCAGGGACTAAGACAATATTATGAGTAACAATCTTAGGATCTATACCAGGCATGTCAGAGTATGTCCAAGCAAAGATCTCGGGGAATTCATGCAATAAATCTTCATATTGTTTTTGTTCCTCTTCATCCAAACATTTCCCAATTTTAATAACTTTTTCTTCATTGGAAGGATCCATCTTAACATTAGTGGTGTCACTTATGAGAAGATTACTTTGTTGAGGAGTATCCTTTAGCTAAGGGAATTCTTTCACAATCTTGTCGTTATCCGTCTCTTTTCCAAAATAGGTTTCAGTGTTCAAACAATAAGGGAGTCCCCTATTGTGATGATAACGAGGAAGAGTATCATATGCTCCTAAAAATTCAGCTAAAGCATCATCTGTAGGGAAAACATCAAAAGCACAAGCACACGAAGGATCCTCATCAATGTACTCGGGGTGTTGCATTGATAGAGAGGTAGAAATAGCATTAAAACTAATACAGGGTCTTCTAGAAGCTTTAGTGCGCTTACAGGGATTATAGCCAAGTCCAAAGGCATGGTTGTGAAGATTATTCTCTAGAGGAACCTTTATTCCTTGTTCGTGCGCACCACAACCATTTCCATGATACCCATGCTTAGCAAAAATGCGAAAACCACGACCATAACGATCAGCCATTTCAGACAGAGAAGGCGGTTTTTCATAAGACAAAGAATCAAACTCTTCAGAATTAGAGGTGCGGGGAGAAGAAGTTTGAGAAGCGGCCACAAAGTTATTACTCATAGGCTCAGGTAATGTTGATTGATTTTTAGCTTCTTCCTTCTTTTCAGCTTTAAGCTCTCTAGAAGGAACCTTATATTCACCTACAAAGGTAGGATTAAAATCAAGGGATCCCCAATCATCATCTGCGAGAACCTTCTCAGGATCAAAATCCTTCTTATGTGTAGTTTCAAGTCGAGAAGAGTCTTCTTGAGGAGCTCCAGACTCATCCAAAGAATTTTGATCATCAGAGAGTGAGGATTCATCGATAGGTATCTTGTTTAAAGAGTCACCACTAGACGAGGGCGACTTAGAGGCACCCCCTTTGGAAGTAGATGTTTGTAAACAAGCTTGAAAATTGGTATCACCTATCAAGGTATATGTCTTATTGTTGTAGATAAACTTAACTTGTCTGTGCAATGTAGAGGGGACAGCTTGCATACTGTGAATCCAAGGTCTCCCTAATAACAAGTTGTATGTTAGATTTCCCGACATAACATGGATAGGAGTAGGCAAAGTAAAAGGCCCCACTGTGATGGGTAAGGTGATAGTACCTAATGAAGTTTTAGCCACATTATCAAAGCCTCAAATAGGATGAGAGTCCGGCTCAATTAGAGATGTATCCACATTCATCTTATGCAAAAGATTAATGCTACACACATTAAGACCAGAGCCATTATCTACTAGTGTTCATCTTATAGCAGTGTCTTTCATGATAACCACAATCATCAAGGGATCATATTGATGTTGGATTTCACTAGTAGGCAACTCATCTTGGGTAAACACAATTTGAGCTTTAGAATTCATCACAGAGTTAACCAAAGATGCTATATTACTAGATGTATTCGGTGGAGGAACATTCAAATCTTTCAAGGCATCTTGTAACATTCCATGATGAGCGAAAGAAGTTTGAATCAAATCCCAAAGGGATATCTTAGCAGGGGTAGCTTTAAGTTGTTCTATGGGATCATATTCCTTACTAAGAACTTGTGAAATACGCGGAGCTTGCGGAAGAATTGGTTGAGGATTCGGAAGAGAAACTGGAATAACAGGAGGAGGACTAGGCTGCCTATTATTTCTGGTATGATAAGTATGGGCAACCGCATGATAACTCTCTCTAGTTATTTGCTTGGCATAACTATAAGGACTTATAGGTTTTCTTCCTTGCACAGTGATGATTGGTTTATTCGGAGTATGAAAGGAATCATGATCATACCCTCCTTGGACAGTAAGGAGAGGTGATTTAGGACCTTGAAAGGTGGGAGAAGGATAAGCACCTTGGACTTCAAAGAGAGGCTTTTTATGCTCATTCAAGTTTATCATGTTAACCAATTTAGAAGTTTTGTTTTTGTTTAGAGATTTCGATAAAGCCACAAAGTCATCAAGAGCATCATCCAACAAAGCATGATCATATCTATTGAAAGGTTTATCTTTTGATTCAAAAGGAGACATCTCCTCATAGAGGGGATTGTTGAAAACAACCATGTTACTAGATTTAGTGGAAGAGTTGATAGGAATGTACCCTTGAGAGGACTCATTCAACTTATCTTTCTCATCACAACGAAATGGCATAGTAACAAGGTTTATGAGTTTTTGGTAAAATGAAGGTTTGGCATCTTTAGGGTTCAAAAACTCATCTAAAGCTTCATCTAATTCATCTTGGCTATACTCATAATAATCATCATAAGCATGAACATTTTGCAAATAAAAGTCGGACATTTTGAAATAAAAATTGCATGAAATTTAAACACATAATGCAAAGAAACACACTCTTTTTTTTTTTTTTTTTTCTTTTTAATGAAATGAAAACACACTAGATCTAGATCTAGATCTAACAAATGCAATGCAAGAAGAAACAATGATAGATTCACGTCGGGTTCACCAAAATGTGTGGGGGAAAAAGCGAGACTAGGTTATCATGCCCTAATCCTACCTTTTGTCACACATTACGGAATACGAAAGAGCCTAGAGGTATCACACGATTGGCTACTTCTTTTTGTGAAAGAGAGAGCCACGGGCTACCTATTAGGGTTTCTATTCCTTTGTTGTAATTGAAAGGTAAGATTATGCAAGTTCAATTCCTAACCCTAGAATGCAAGTATGAACTAATAACAAGATTGTAGAATTGAACTTAAACAAGGGAAAGCTGTAAGTACAAGGATAAGACAAGAATGCAAATGCGTACCTAGAGTCAAAATCTAAGTGGAAATGTTCGGGACGGGGGCGCAGGCGCCACTATCCTGATTCTGCACCTGAAACTGCACCTGAAACCACTGTTTTTGCACTCTGGAAACTGTCCGAAATGCTATCTGTCAGGAGGACCAGGGCGCCCAGCGCCTCTGTCCCAGGGACCAGGTCGCCCAATGCCCCTGTCCTGGCAGGACCAGGGCGCCCCACGCCCCTGTCCTGGTATCTTGCTCTGCAATTTGATGTGGGGTGCTGTCTCGACCTGCTTTTTCCGGATCTGCAACCTGCGGCGTCGTCCGAGTCTCGAAACCTACACTTATATCTGAAAAAGGTGTTTGGGCGGCTATATAGGGTTTTGCCTTATTCAAAACCCCCGCTTCGGTGATTTCCACCTCCACAAATAGCCAAGTTGTATTGTAAAAGTAATGTGTGTGCAGACCTTGTGTGTGTGCAAGATCTAAAATGCAAGTAAGCAAACTAGAGCAACCTAGAAAGTAAACCCTAATTGCTTGTTAATGATAATGTGAATGCTCTAAATCAAGATGCAAAGTGATCTAAAGCATGAATAAATGAGATATTGAGGCTTATGCAAAGACATGAAAACAACATGAAATCATACCCAACTCTCAAGGGAGGAGTACAAGCCAATCTTCAGTCGGTGATCTCCTATTGTTCTTCAATGTCTTCCAAGCCCTTGATAGAGGGATGTTGAAAGTTGTTGAAGTCTTCAAGGATCTACTCTTTCGCAGCATATGAGGTTCCTGAAAACAAAATTTTGATCCCTTCAAATGAAGAAAGAGAGCTCTTATGTATGAAACCCTAGGTCATAATTTCATCTTTTGGCCGACCTAGAGATTGAATATCTTGCCAATTTCTTGGGGTTAAGCTTTATTTTATGATTGGATCGCGCTCCTAAAATTTCGGGAAAAATGTCTGGGACCGTGTGCACTCCGGGCCCCATGGTCCCGACAACTTTTCACCAAATTTTCAGGGCCGTCAGATATGATGATTTTAGAGAGAATCCCGAAGTTACAAGTGATTTCGAGATGTTTTGACCCCCGAAATCAAGCCCCCAAGCTCAGAATAGGGCCTAATTAGGGTTTTTGATTAAGTAGTGTATTGGAAGAATAAAATGAAAGGGGCACGCTTTGATGAAAGGGCCCGACTTTATGATGTGGGAGATGATGAAATAGAACCTTTAGACCTAATTAATTTGATTAATTAAGTGCTAAAGGGGAAATGAAATGCAAAATGCAACTGCGCCAAGGCGGGTGCTAAACTAGGTGTTAAATTGTACTGCTTTAGCAAGTGCGTACAATTTATGACGTTACAGCCACTTAAAAATTCAACGAAGGTCAAACTGGGTTTAAAAATCTGATTAGGGCAAGGGTACTATAGGAATGATGGTAGATGGCATAATAAGATCCAAGAAGTGAATGGATTTCGTGACTTCAAGTCTCAAATCCCTCTTTCCTACCTGAATAATATTCCTTTGCGGACTCCTAGGTTTGTGACAAAACCTAACATCATTTTGGCCACTTGTGGTGATAGTCTCTAGAGATTACCGTTGTTCAGTAGAGCACCCTTCAATCCAAAAAACAACTTTTATGGTAAGAACAATAGGGCCTTCAATAATAAAAAAGGAGAGTTTTTCCAAAAGGGAAAGGCTCCACATCAATAGAACAGAGGTATCCTAAAAGTTTGGAAACAAAAGAAGCCTCAACAACTGCCTATGGAGGAGGTTGCTCTGATTCTTGCAAATGCGGGCAGAGGAGATGGCAAAGGATGCTATAAAATATCCCTTCTGGAAGCTTATCTGGATACACAGATAGCGTATTTGTGAGAAAGGGCCCTAATTGGTAAGTTTTGGAATCATTCTTTTGAACCATATTTTTTATAGTATGGGCGAGGGAGAATTGGAGTGGAATAAATAAAAAAAATTTACATTGATAATGTTTATGGATTCTTTATAGCAATATTTTCATCAAAATATTTTAGGGATAAGGTCCATAAGAACAAAGGTTGGTTTTGTGAAGGATTTGACCTTTTCACTATTCTTTGGGGCCCAAATTTTGATCCCAAGAGATCAGATATAAAACATGCTCCCTTCTGGATTCAATTTCCTACTCTTCCATTGGAATATAGGGATTTAGATTTGATTTAGATGTTTGCAAATCAATTTAGCATTTTCATTAAACATGACCTTATTCCTTTTGAGCAAACATTTCTTCCTCCTAGAGTTTGTCTTTTGATTGACTTGTCAAAGCTTAATTCAAATTAGTTGGAATTTTCTTTAAAGTATGGGGTTTGGAATCAATTGGTGAAGCTTTCAGAGCCAAAGAGTGTAGTTGGTTATATAGATAAACTAGGACATTTTATGTCTGCATTTCAAGGGGAGATTTGTGCAGAAGTTAGAGTGTGTGATGATCAAGTCACTGATCCACACAAGTGTTGCTTTAATCCTTCTAATAATAATATTGTTTCTAATTAAGGTAAATAGGAGTTTTATCAATAAGGTTCCTCTCCATGTTCTCAAAATACTAATAAGATTGTGGAGACTAAGTCTAATTAGATTCCTGTAATTGATTGTTTGATGCCAAAAGATGGGGGATATTATTCATATGGAGGGATTCTTCCCTTTATTCTAAATGGTTCTTCTAGTATCAAGATTTATGTAGAGAAGGAGTGCATTCATACTTTTAGTATTTCTCGGCCTTTATCTAATTTTTTGTCCTCTCATTATTATTCTGAAGTCTTAAGGGAGAATAAGGATTTTTTTAGCACAATTTAAAGTACCTTTTCTAGCAAGGAGTTAGATTTGGTCATTGAGGAACAATTTGGGAAAGATTGTGATTAGATTTTAGATGAGGAAGTTTCTCTTTGTTGGTTTATAAATGAGTCTAATCAGTATGGGTCTTCTTGTTTGAGGATTGTTGGTAATAGTTCTTTGGGAAAGGTGGATTTTAGAGTTGGCTCTTTATGCTAGGGAGAAGGTACTTTGAAAATGAGGGATTCTATGGTACTTGAGGCCACAACTAGTGGTTTGTTATCCAAATCAGAGTCTTATTTTCAATCTCTAAGTATTATAGGAGGAAATAAAGATGAGACATTGTTACTATTAACATATCATAATGAAGATAATGACTTGCTTCCTAAAGATTCCGATAAGACTAATACTATGCAAATAATACAAGTGCCTTCTTCTAAGTCTCCTAATCAATCTTTTTTATGTACTGTTCTATTTATTAGACAAGATCAAAGAAAGATGTGTCTATCAAGAAGCCTAAAGGGAAGGTTGGAAGGTCTCCAAAGAAAAAGAGAATGGTTAGGAAAATCTTAGAAAATATTAAAGCAAGATTACAGACTACTCTGGATGACAAATTCAACCCTATGAGAGTGGAATTCTCTCAAGGGAATTCATAAAAATAGTCTCTTGGAATTTTAGGAGCATTAATGCCCCTAAAAAAAGATGCCTTATCAAGTCTTAGATTGAGGGTTGTGGGGTAGATATTTGATACAAGAGACCAAGTTTTCTCAAACTTTAGATTTACAACTGTTCAAAAATTGGAAAAAGTGGAAATATATTGCTTCTAAGTCTATATGTGCATCAGGGGGATTTTCTATTCTTTGGAAGGAAACAAGTGTTAATATTGAAAGTTCAGACATCCAAACTAATTTCATACTGGTCATGGTTACTTCTTCACAGACTAAGTTCTATTTGATTGTTGTATATGGCCCTAATTCAACTATGGGAAAGCAGTACTTATGGGAGTCTATATCAGCTTCTTTAGCTAAATATCCTAATTTTCCATTTATTATTGAGGGTGATTTCAATGCAGTCCTCTCCATTAGGGATAAAATGGGAGGTATCACTCCTCCTCTTAAAGGAGTGCAAGAATTTATTAATTTTGTTAGTAATAATGGATTGAAGGACTGTGTTCCTATTAATGGCAATGTGAATTGAACAAACAAGAGGGATGGATTATGTCATATTGCTGAGTTGTTGGATAGATTCTTCATTAATCTAAATAAATGTTCTAAGTATGGTATTCCGATTACCAATGTTATTCCTCTCTCAGGATTAGATCATCTTGCTATAGCAACTTAGAAGTCCCCTTATCTCTTATTAGACAAAAGCCAATGGGTTCTCTTAAGTTTGAACAAATTTGGTTTCATTATGCATCCTTTCTGCCTCAACTTCAAGTTTGGTGGCTGAGTGCTCCCTTTTTTCATGGATCTAGGATGTTCTAGTTTTGTAAACAATTATACTGGCTAAAATCACAAATCAAGAAGTGGAATTCATCAGTGTTCAAAAACATTTTCAAGACTAAAGTAGAATTAGAAGCTAAGATTGTGCCTATCAATAATAAGATCATGCAATATGGTATTAATGAACAATCTTATTATCAGCTGAAACAACTGAATCTGTAGCTAGAAGAGGTTCTTAATAGAGAGGAGATTTATTATTAGCATAATTCTAGGGAGACTTGGTTGCAAGTAGGAGATAGAAACACTAATTTTTTCCATTCTTTAATGAAAATGTGGAGAGAAACTAATTGGATTTCTCAAATAAAAAATGGGTCAAGAGATAATGAGGATATTAGTCTTGAAGTTGTTAGTTTTTTCTCCTCATTGTTTTATAGTTCTAGTGATTTGGATGCAGATTTAGATTTCAATAACAGAGATTTGTCGAATCATACCCCTTCTTTGGTTACTAATCAAGACAATTTAGAATTGATGAAGCCTTTTTCTCTAGAAGAAATCAGATTAGTAGTTTTCTCCATGCATCTTGTTAAGGCTCTAGGTCTAGATGGGTTCATTGCTATTTTTTTTAAAAATATTGTACAAACATTTGGAAGGTTGTTGAGGAGTCTAGGAAAAATGGGAATATGCTGAAACAGTTTAATACTACCCTCATTGCATTAATACCAAAGATGGCAAACCCATCCACATTTGCAAATTTTAGGTCAAGATCTCTATGTAATACCATATACAAGATCGTAAAAAAATATATATCAATGAGATTGGCCAGGATTATTCCCAAAATTATATCTTAGCAGCAAGGTGGTTTTGTGCTAGGTAAGGAAACATTAGAAGGAGCCTTAGTTGTACATGAATTTATCCACTTTGTCTCCTCTCATAAATTGGAATAAATTATTATTAAATTAGATATGATGAAAGCATATGATAGAGTTAAGTGATCATTTCTCCATCAAGTCCTTCTCAAGTTTGTCTTTTCAACAATTTGGTGCAAATGGATTATTTCATGTTTATTAGGGGGAAATTTTTTTGTTATTGTGAATGGGAGACCAAATGGTTTCTTCTCTTCTTCACAAGGAGTTCATCAAGGGGATCCTCTTTCCTCATCTTTATTCATAATTTTGGTAGAGGTATTGAGTAGGAAAATTTCAGTAATGCATAGTCTAGATATCTAGAAGGGGATTTTGCTTCCTCAAACTCGAATCTCAATGACCCGCTTATTGTTTATTGATGACACAATGTTGTTTAGGGATTCTTTTGTCAAGGAAGCTAAGACAATTAAGAAAACTTCAGATTTGTAATATGTAGTATCAAGACAGAAAGCAAATGCATCTAAGTCAAAAGTTTTTATCTTATTTATTGTTCCATTACCTTGGCAAATATGTTAATTGATATTCTTGTTGGGATCCAAGAACACTGAGAGGGGGGGTGAATCAGTGTTATGTTAGTATCATAATATTTTACCCTTTTATAAGATTCACATATAAACTGGTAAAAGAAGAAACATATAACTTGAAGCAAATAAACCATCCACATAAATGAACACCATAACACACAAAATTTATACATGGAAAACCTCAAAGAGGAAAAACCATGGTGGGATTAGTGACCCACAATACCAATTCACTATCCATATGAAAGATATTACATAGAATGGGGACCTACACATGCAGGAAAGCATACTGCCTAGAGCACATTGCTCAATAAAAAAGAGTCTCCCTAACTACTAGCTTCTGCTGAGATAAAAGAGTAAAGATGAACTCACAAAATGCATCTGCAATGCCAAAAAGAGTTCCGGTTATAGCTTTGTTCTATACTGGTTCATAAACCCTGAACACCTCTACTAGTATCTCCTTTCCTCCAAGAATGCTTTACAAACCATCTATTGATAATAGGATGATATTACATTCGCATACAAATGATATACATGCATGTCCTTCGCATTACACAGTTCTTCTACCTTCTCATATCTCTCTTATTATCAAAATGACCTAACAAACTGACTTATATACCCTTTAAAAACAATATGCCTTATGTTGGCTTACAATACATTACAAAAGCTATACAATGTTAGCCTCATAAAATAATTACAAAATGATTTTACAAATAAAACTTCCTTCGAATCCTAGCCTGATGTCGACTTCCTTGAAGTGTTGGATGTCGGTGCTGGTGTTAGTGTCGGTGATGACCTTGAATACTCCAATGTAACTATTTGTCGGTGTATGCCTCCAAATGCTGGTGTGTGTCTCCAATAGAATCTTGTTTCCATACAGAATCTGGTTGCCATCAATGACAACATATGAATCCAATGAGTGTCAATTTCCAACAATCTCCCCCTTTGGCATTGATGGCAACACACATGTGAAAGATGGATTCCCTGCTAGTTCAACTGAAATATGAAGTATACTCCCCCTGAGCAATACACTCAGTCTGATATCTGATATTTTTCACATTATATACACTCCCCCTTTGGCATCAATGCCAAAGACCGATGAAAGAATTGAAAGAATTTGATTAAGAATCTGTGCAAAAGAATTTACCGGAGCTTGACCAATTTCAAAATTTCCGGATAAGCTTTCTCTAGCAACTGTAAATATGTATCCCAGCCAGTTTTGAAAGTTTCAGGTATAGATACAAGTCCACTCAGTAAGTGTGCAAGTGTATCTTTTTCAGTGACTTCTGTCGGTGTGGGATTTGCAAGCATATCCATACATTCTCTCTTGTGTACACCAAGTGAATCCAATCTTGGACTCACCATTCCTCTGAGACTCCTTTCTCTCCAAATAATATTGTCTCTTTCCTTTTCAAGAGAAAAAATTTGGTTCTCCAAAGACAAAATTTGTTCATCAATAGATGTTATGAGTGAAGTTAGTCCATCAAAAGAATTGGCAATATTAGCAACCTTTTCATGTAACTCCCTTAACTTGTTATCTACATTTGCTGTAAGAATTTCTATATTACAACAAACCCTATGGATGTTAGTACACTATTTCAAAGAATTTTCAAAAAAAATGAGTTTCTCCTCAATCTTTCTCTTCTCTGTTTCAATAATCTGGTCAAAAGAGGCTCTCTTATCCAAAGTAAATCTCTCAAGTGCTTTCTGGTCATAAATTTGCTGCAATGATTGAAAGTTTTTAGATATATGCTCTATTAGTGCCTTAAGCTTGCTAGAAGGGCTTTCTTCATTTTCAATCATACACTCAGGAATCAATCTATGCAAAACTATTATTGAATTATCTATTGTTCCTTTGTTTGCAGACCCCTCATTTATTAGCTTTTGAGTAGCCATCATCATTAACTCAGTAGGGCTCAACTCGGTGATTGATTTATTCTCAACTTGAGAATGTCAATTGCCAAAAGTTTTGTCGGGAATCAGTATCAATTGTCGGTATAATCTTATCAGACCCTTTTACCTTATCCTCCTGTGCACCAGTGGAAGCACCACTTGGTGCAATATCAATTACTGCCAATGGAGTAATATGCACAATATTATCTGTAACCTGTACATTATCCACATTACCTTGCTCAGTCTTTACAAATGTTATTTCAGCCAGTATAGATTGTACATTCTTATCAATATCTACCAGTGGTATCTGTACACTCTTATATACTATCAATATGTCCAAAATTGGTTCTCAACTTCCCAAAATTCCTTTTCCTTTAGATTTGTCCGGAATGGTGGAAGCAGTTGCCTTAGAAAATTCTTCTTGTGAAGTGAGAAAATTAGGGTTCTTTTGGAAGAATTTGGTCCAACCATCTCTAGTCTCATTTACTATCTCATTGACTCTACCCATCATTAGGCTTATTTGTCGGGTTTTGCTGCTAAAAATTGTTTTGTTTGCAACATCTATACATTGTTTCATTTCCTCATTTTTTATTGAGCCACACATATTCAAAAGTTCTACTTCCTTAATTTACTTATCCCTCTTAACTGTGTCTAGTCTTCTTGCATCTAACTTGTTATACAGTGTTAGAGGAATTTCCTTCAAAATCTCTACTAGAGCCTTCTTATATATATCTATATGTAACAAAATTGCTTCTTCAATTTCATTTTTCTCATCATCATCTAAATTTTCATAGAAATTTGATACATTCTTCAAAATACCATATTTAGTTACCTCATCAATCAATTCAACACAAGTCATTGGGAGGATCATGGTAACATTACCAGATTCAATTGCTTCATCAATTGCACTATTTTTCTTCTTTCTGAGGTTGCAGGAGTGGATGGAGTAAGTTGCCTCTTCTGAATAGGTTTCCTTGTTGGAGGTGTGGGTGTAGTAGGTTTTGTCACTTTTCTCACAAGATTCCTCCTTGGCTCTACCTTCTTCTCCTCTACCGGAGGCTTCTCAGCTTTCTTTCTCTGTACCCTTCTGAATGCTAGAGGTTGGTTGTCCTCTGGATCAGTATCAGAAGTAAAAGGAGAAAAAAAAGTTTCAGGCCTCATCTCCTCAGGAGCACTAGCCGCTGTCGGTTGATCTATTGGTTTAAATCCAGAACCTAGTTTTGTATCTATCCTGTGAATTACATCTTGAACAAATGCAGACATCTTATCAATTTGATTTTCTCTCCTTTTCTTATTGAAGCCAATTTTGACTTCAAGTTCCTTTTCCTTCGCAGTGCCACAATATCCAGTTTTTTCATCCAAAGGAGCATCAATCAACTTTTTAGTATAAAGTTCCAAAATGTTGTCATCTACTTCATATCCTAGCTCAATGACCCATATGGTTTTACGTTCCACTACTTCCATGAGGGTTTCATCAGTTTTTATCATAAAACAAATATCAGTGGAGTATTTCTCCACAATGTGCTTAGAGATCCTCTCCCCCAGTCTCATGTTTTCCTATAAAGTTTTGAAGTATCCCCAAAGCTTCTCATCCCTATCAGTACAAGACCGATGATTGCATCTTTGATTTGCATACCTACTACCATGTCATGATCTCAGTGCTTCTTCCCTAGACCAAGTAGCTCATTCATGAAGTACAACATTAAACAGACAATGAGATTCCCAAACCTAAAAGTTCCTTTCTTAACCCCTTTGATCTTGCCTAGATTAATCATTAATTCACTTCTCAACCATTCACATAAATCATATTTTTCATCATTCCTTAGCTTTTGATGTGCAACATGGATGCAAGAACTGGCAATAGAGTTCAATCAACTAGATTGAGTTACCTTGTAGTCAATGATCATGCTGGCAAACTTCACATCTGTCTCTTTGATGGTACTGATTCTCATTGATCTTCCATCATGGGTTGCACTAGTGAGCTTCTCAACTGCAGTGTTGGAAATCTTCTTCCCTGGTTCCTATCCGACTTTGGGTAAGTTGGTGACTGTCTGAATAGCTTCCTTGGTAATCATGTAGGGTCGGTCCAGCCAGATGAATTCATTATGAACCCTGCTTAGAACATATCTGATCACCTCATCCTTGAATTTTGGTATATACAGGATTCTAGTTAACCCTAGGTCCTCAATGACTTTGTATTCTCGTTTGATTGTCCCGGAGTTGCCCAATATCACAGATTGATACATGCCCTTGATCTCCTCAATGCCTAAGTCTTCCAAGGTGCAGTTACATCTGCTACATACATTACGTCATCGGGAACCCTTGAAAATGCGCCTGCAAAGTCTTCCTTCTTGGCTATATGGGGAACTTCCTTTAAAATGGGTCTCAACCTATCCTTGACTTCAACAACTATGGGATTTACAATGAAAGTAGGAGCAGATGATTTGGATGCCATTTCAAAGAAATACCTAAAAATGATCATCGGTTGAAGATTTGATTACTTCTTAGATGATTGTTGGAAATCCTTCAGAATTCCTTTGCTCACTCTTGATCACCTATGATTTGCCTTTGATTCGCTCTGGTTTGCTTGAATGTTGGGTGAGTGAAAATGAGTCCATTTTCTCTTTTTATCAGCGAGTAAACCCTAATTCATCATTGTCATGAATGTTTAGCGATGTATCCTATTGGATGTCGGTTTCATAGTTTTATGCTAGATAAACCTTCATCAATGATCAATACCACTCTCCAGATCTCTTCAGGGGAATATGCAAGATTTGTAATGAATTTTCCAACCCCTAAGGCATATGCCTTAGTTACCAGTTGAATTTCCTATCGGTGCAATAATGTTCTAGTCTATCGATGGAGTTACAAGTGCAGTTATCGATGTAGTTGCATCTCCACTTGGTTCTTCAGATTTTCTAACCCCTCTTGGTGTGATCTTGTTGTATTTCATCTACCTTCTGCTTTCCTTTCTCATTTTCTTTATCATTGCCAACTGGTGTGGTCTTGCTTCTACAGTACTTAGCAATATGACCTATTTTGTTGCATGCATAACATGTAACAATGTTCTTTTGAATTACTTTGACATATTCGGTGTCATTCCTTGACCTACATTGATTAGCCAAATGACCAAAATTTTCACATGCATGACATTTAACATTCATTCTGCAATCTTCTGACTTATGACCATATTTATTGCAATTTGTGCATTGACCGGGAATTGAATTGTAGTTTTGATTTTCTCTATTTATACATTGTCTAGCCATATGCCCAAATTTATTACACACAAAACATCTACCATTGAATTTATAAGCATTAGATTGCCTTACTGATTTCCCCTGTTCTGATGAATTCTGCATATTGTTTCTCTGATCTTCATTTGCAGTACTGGAGCTTTCACCTTGTACAAATCCAAGTCCTCTAGAATCTTCATTCTGCCTTTGTCTTCTCAATAAGTCATCCAATTGTGCAGCACTAATTTTGAATTTTTCTTTATACTCACTTGCAGTAGTTAGGTCATCTCTCAAAGTAGTTATTTGTCTTTCAAGATCTTGTTCATTATTCCGGGAGTGTGCCAAATGAGTTCTCAACAGATTATTTTCATGAGTCAATCAACCACTTTCTTCAAATTTGTTCTTCAGAGATATAGCAAGATTTTTTTCCTTCTTCTTTATGTCCTCAATATCTTTTGATAACCTCATAGTCAGGTCTTGCATTTAATTCTTCATGAGCATGTTAGCTTGACTCAGCTTCTAACATTGTTCCTTAAGTACATTTTTCTCTTCATCATCCTAGTTTTGAAAAAGTTCCTTTCTCTTAGCTTGAGCAGATGATAACCTTTCTTGCAGAACAAGAATGAATTCATTTGCAGAATTCAATTCATCTTGCAATTTAGGTTCTTCATCCTTTCAGCATCATAATCCTCAAGTGTCATCTCAAGTTGCTTCTCCATAGCCATGTTCAATGATTCTGATTTCAAGATCTTCCTCAAGATGTTAAACTTCTTCCGAGGTACCAAGCTTTGATACCAATTGTTTGGATCCAAGAACACTAAGAGGGGGGGTGAATCAGTGTTCTTCTAGTATCATAAGATTTTACCCTTTTATAACATTCACATATAAACCGGTAAATGAAGAAACATATAACTTGAATCAAATAAACCATCCACATAAATGAACACCATAACACACAAAATTTATATGTGGAAAACCTTAAAGATAAAAAACCATGGTGGGATTAGTGACCCACAATATCAATTCACTGGCCATATGAAAGATATTACATAGCATGGGGGCCTGCACATGTAGGAAGGCACACTTCTCAACACAAAAGAGTCTCACTGACTACTAGCTTCTATTGAGATAAAATAGTAAAGATGAACTCACAAAATGCATCTACAATGCCAAAAAGAGTTTCGATTATAGCTCTATTCTGTACTGGTTCATAAACCTTGAACACCTCTACCAGTATCTCCTTTCCTCCAAGAATTCTTTACAAACCATCTACTAATCATAGCATGATATTATATTTGCATACAAATGATCTACATACATGTCCCTCGCATTACACAGTTCTGCTACCTTGTCATATCTCTCTTATTATCAAAATGACCTAACAAACTGACTTATATACCCTTTACAAACAATATGCCTTATGTCAGCTTATAATACATTACAAAATATATACAATGTCGGCCTCATACAATAATTATAAAATGATTTTACAAATAAAACTTCCTTCAGAACCTAGTCTAATGTCGTCTTCCTTGAAGTGATGGATGTCGGTGCCGGTGTTGGTGCCAGTGATGACCTTGAATACTCCAATGTCGGTATCCACGAGTGTATGCCTCCAAATTCCAATGTGTGTCTCCAATATAATCTTGTTTCCATCAATGACAACATATGAACCCAATGAGTGTCGATTGCCAATAATTCTTGGTTTCAAATAGGGCATTTTGCCTTGTAAATATCTTGGCATTCCTTTATTCTCAAGAGCTAACAAAGGATGCTTCTGGTCTTCCATTGTAGATTCAATTAAGAGCAAAATTGCATCTTGGAAGAATACTTGGCTTTCATTAGCAGGTAGAATTTTGATGATCAAGACAATGCTGGCTACAATTCCAAATTATATCATGTCTGCTCTTCCTATGTTGAAGAAGATTAAGTCAGAACTAGAATCATTATTAAAAAAAAATCTTTGGAATGGAAACAAAGAAACCAAAAATAAAATTCATTTAGTGGCTTCGAATAGTGTCTGTTCATCAAAGGCTTTTGAGGGTGCAGGTATTCACAAATTTGATGAGAGAAACCTAGCTTTGGGTGGTAAACTTGTTTGAAAATTGTACAAATATGTTAATTCGATTTGGGCATCAATTATTAGAGCCAAGTATTTAGATTCTAAGGATTCAAAGAGAATTTTCACCATGTTAGACCCCCCTTATAGATCTCAAATGTGAAATTTTTTGGTGAAATGCAGAAGGATTTTTTTACCCAATCTAGCATGGATAATTCATGATGGTAAATTAGCCAGATTCTGGGAGGATTCTTGGAATGGTCTTCCCCCTTTGGAAAAACTACAAGGTATTGAGGAACTAAAGGTTCATTTGAAATCTTCTTGGGCTACTTGATTAAGGATTATTTTCAGAATTCTTGGTTGGATGGGTATTGGTCAATCAAATGGATATATTTGTCTTATGTTGTTTCTCCTAGTATTCAAAAGCAATCTTTATTGTAGGAACCTAGAAAGAGAGTGATTCACTTTAATAATTCAAAGGATGAACTTGTTTGGTTACCATCTAGCATTGGGTCATATTTAGTCTAGCGGGTTTATAAGGCTCTGACAAGTTCAGTCCATGAAGTCACATCTAAGGGTTTTTCCTTTTGTTGGTTAGGGGAAGGACTTCAAAAAGCGGGTGCTTTTGCTTGGTTAGTTTTAAAGTGTAGAATTTTAACCAGTGATAGACTTTCTTCACTTGGTATATCATAACCCTTTAATTGTGTTTTATGTAAATAAAATGTTGAGACAATGGATCATCTTCTTCTTAATTGTAGCTTTATTCAAGATTGTTGGAAATGGGCTTTGAGAAAGCTTCATTGGCAGTCCCCTTTGCAATTGAAATTAAAAAAATTATTTGAGTCTTGGTCGTGGTTGTTTGGAGAGTCTTTTTTTTTCAGTAATTTGGGAAGTTACTCCTACCCTTATCACTTGGAACATTTGGTGGGAAAGAAATAGACACATTTTTAGGAAGGAGAAAAGTAATTTTGAGGAGGTAACTTTCAGAATTGAGACTTACATCTCAGAGGTTGTAAATGCTCATACAATGAAGAATAAGAAACTTGATTCATAGTTCACTTCTTGAGATAATGATATCCTTAGGGAATGGAAATTGGTAAAACTCCCCTTCAAAGGAACTCTCATGAATAATTCAAATAATAAGGTGAACAAGAAGGAGATTAGATGGAGACCCCCACAAACAAAGTTCTGTAAGCTGAATTTTGATGGTGCTTCTTAGGGTAATCCGAGAGTTTCGGGAATAGGGTGTATTATCCTAGATCATAAGGGCATTTTCATTACAACAGGGAAAGAAAGAATACAAGATGGCTCCAATAATATAGCAGAAGCTAATGCACTTTTGTTTGGTGTCAAAATTGCTTTGGGAGAATAAATTCAAAATCTAGTGATTGAGGGAGACTCCATGAATGTCATTTTAGCTCTCAAAGGATTTGAATCTCCAACTTGGAAGATGAACTACATCATTCAAGAAGCCATCTCAATCATGCATAAATTTTAAAATTTATCAATTATGCACTGTTATAGAGAGACCAATCAAGTATAAGATTATTTAGCTAATCAAGGATGTAGTTTGTAGGAAGGTGAAAATTTTATATCTTCTATTGAATTGTTACAGAATGTAGATCTCAAGAAATTAGTAGAAGAGGAATTGGAAAAATGACATATTTGGTCTCCTAACTGGACGTGGGATTTTGCAGAGTTCCCAATGGTTGACAATCATTTGCAGTGTATGTTTTTCATTTCAATCAGTTGAGTTTGAAATGAGTTGTTCCAAAGTACATGAGGGAATTTTACAATTATTGTTTGATGCAACTATTATTCGTTGCAAGAATTCATTTCTAAGTACACTTATCCAGGTGAATATGTCATTGATGGCTTTTTAAAGGATAACTCTGTCCTTTTTTCTATCTTGTCTATTGCAAAAATGGATGTCATCCCCTTCCATGTATGAAATTAGTGCAATGGCTTGTGTGGGCGTCCTGGGAATTTTTGGACAGAGGACATATTGGCTCATGTGGTAATCATGGTTCAGAACCACTTGTATTTTTCATGGACACTTGTTATTAATCGTGCAAGGGACATTAAAGGATATTCAGTATCACACGTAGTTTGATCAATTTATTTTATATCTTACAAAGATAGATTGCATCAGAAATATGCTTCACTTCATTTTTTGTATTCTTTGGCTCTTCCATGGCGAATAGGGTGATTTTACAAGGTAGATTTATAGTGTTTCAACCTCAAGGAAATAATGCCTAGTTTGAACTGCATTCAAATTTTGTTATTCCCTATTCAAAATTTGAAAGGGAAATTCATTCACTCATTGGGGAAGATTGGTTACAAGCAAACCTATTCGCTCCTCCTCCTCTGCTAGTATCTCGATTTGCAACTATGATAATGTATTTATCCTAGTCTCTAAAATTTACAAATTTAATTGTGGGGTCCTTTGTTCTTACTAGTTTGTTCACATGGGAGGAATTGAACTGACAGTTGGATAACTATAATGTCTTCATGGGGGATCCATGGATTGGGGGTTTTCTGGATAAGTTTGAAATTCTTGAAGATTCTTTGTCAAGATTGTTTCTAATTACTTTCATTAATAGATTGAGGTATGATTCTCCAGCTCCATTTTAGTCTTGGTTATATACTTATGCTTCTATCATGGGAGAACAAATGTTTTCAACAACAAGGGTAAAATTTGAAGCTCTTTGGGAGATTCTCTCACATGCCAATATTTACTCTCATGGATATCCTTCGTCTTTTCCACTCCCATTTGATATTGCTTCTTCTAAGGAATCTACCAATGAAGGTTAGAGATCAAGGATTTGTTGGCAAATTGGAGGAATTGATTATGTGTTGCATTAATGTTTTGTCATTGATGGCAACACTAGCTATTTTGGTTGTTTACTAGTTTCTGATAGGTTCCAGTAGAGTGGTTGGATTATGATATTGATCCGGTATGCTTTGGTTTGTGGAATTGGTTTACATCTATCATTCACGTTATTCATATTTGTATCATGATAAGTTGGTTCAGGATTTGATGCCTCATGAGCTATCATTTGTTCTAGTAAGCATTTTGGTCACCGGTAAGGGTTTTACCAGTAGAACTTTGTTGAAAATCTTTTGATGCACTTGATAAGTGGTGTCGGTGTGGCTTCTAGATGGCTTTCGAGATGTTGTTGGTTATCTTGTTTGTGTTCCTGTTTTTCGGTGGTGTTGCATTTAGGACCGGATCTAATGCTATATTATTCTGCTAGGTTATGGACTGGTTTATGTAACGTGTTGGTGGATGATCCCGATGCGTTACTGATTGGATCTATTGATTGGATTATGTTGTTTTGGTCTTAGGCCGACTTGGTTGATCATTGGATTGTGGGTTTATGTTATGAATTTATTGTATTATCTTTTAGGTGGCCGACCTAATTATTTAGGTCCCAAGTTCGTATAAATATGATGCAAGATCTCTTTGTAGATCGTGGGTTTTTGGGATATAGGATTATCTGTGTATGAATAAGGTTGTAATTATTTGCAGAGGTTTTGGTCGATCATAGGTGATTGAATTGGGTTGGTGAAAGAGGTTTAAGACCTTCGGTATTGAGCTTAACTGGAACTATTCTTAGGCATAGGAGATGTTATTCTTGCAGTTCACTCTTCTTTCCAGATTGTAGTCTGGATTTATTTTATAGTCAGTGAGGCTCCTCTTGTGATGAGCAGTGCACTCGAGGCTATTGGCCTTCCTGCATGTGCAGGCCCCTCTTTTTGTAATCACATACTTACTACAGAAGTATTGTCTGATTGTGGGTAGGCTTTCCACCATGGTTTTTCCCTTTACCGGGTTTTCCACTTACAAATCTTGGTGTTATCTTTTGTGGATGGTTGGTAGATGTTTTGTGGTTTATATTTGTGCTTAGTTGTTATATCTACTATTTGGGTATTTGGTTTATGTATTCTAGTAATAAGGTTTTAATGCTTAAAGTTCTATAATCCGTCGACAACTTATTCACCGCCCCCCCCTCTTAGTTGTCCACCGGTTATTTGAGTTGTCTAACAATTGGTATCAAAGCCTGGTCCTCTCTGCAAAAGCTTAATTTCTTGAGGAAGATCCTATGGCGTCTAATAGTTCAATTTCATCTATAGTTATTTTTCAGAGAGAAATTCCTAGGCTTGATGGAACAAATTATAGAGTATGAAAGATTCAGATGGAGACTCATCTGAGATGTCTTGGTAAAGAGATTTGGGAGATCATTGAGAAAGGATATATACCTCATAATCTAGCATCTAGCAATCCTCCTCCAGCACACTTGGATAAGGAAATTGAAAATGATTGTAGAGATAGATAAGCCCTTTTGTGTGCACTTTGTGATCAAAAAGTCATGGGACTAACTGACAAATCAACTGCAAAGGCTATATGAGATAAATTGGAGACTTTGAATGAAGGTGACCCTACTATTAAAATTCCTAAACTTGATGGTTACCAGGTGAGATATGAGAACCTGAAGATGGAAGAAGATGAAAGGATTACTTCTTTTATGGAGAGAGTTAATGAAATTGTTCTGGGAATTCAATGTTGTGGTGGATCTCTGAGTGAAGACGAAATAGTTTCTAAAGTATTGAGAGCTTTCCCATTGGCTTACAAGATGAAGGCTACTATAATTAATGAGTTGAGAACAATGGAAAACACCTCTGTTAATAGGGATGCCTTGGTTGGGAAGTTATCTATTTTTGAGCTTGAGGAATTTGGTCCTTCTGGAGTTGCAAAATCTGAACCTTCTTTTCATGCATCCACGTCATCTACCAGCAAGAGTGATTGGAAATAATTATATGCTAAAGAACTGGAGGAAATGAAGAAATAAGATGAAGAGTTTGAGCAACTTGAAGCCCTAATTTCTAGAAGAGTACCTAAAATTTTGACAGGAAGTAAGTATGAAGTAAAATCACCCTTTAAATGTTTCACATGTAATAAGATAGGTCATTTTGCATCTATATGTCCTTAAAGGAATTCAAGATTTGAGGAAAGAGATAGAAGATCTTTTAGGCCTAACCATGATTATCAGAACAAGCATATATACAGGAGAAACAAAGACAAATCATACTACTATGCGGATGAGGAAGGTGTGACTGATTCTGACGATGAACTAGCACAAGATTCAGCTAGTGGATCCGGCAATGGAAAGGAATGGGTATTCTTGGCTATCAAGGAAGATGACATGGTACTTGAAGAAAAGGCCCTTATTGCCAAATTTGAAGACAATGATGAATGGGTGATTGGCAATGGATGTTCACATCATATGAGTGGAGATAAAAGGAAGTTTCTATCTTCTCAAGAATTTGATGGCGACCTAGTTAGATTTGGAGATGACAAAGCATGCATGATCAAGGGAAGAGGAACTATATCATTGAATGGTAAGCACGATATTGATAATGTTTATTATGTTGAAGGTTTAAGGCATAATCTTTTGAGTGTAGGATAGTTGGTGGATAAGGGATTTCAATTACAATTCAAGGATGGAAAATGCAAGATTATCAATAGATCTGGATTGGAGATTGCAACCGGTACTCAGACTAAAGGTAACATCTTTCATTTGAACTCCAGTGAGAAGACATGTATGATTGCACAAATTGATGAGAATTGGCTATGGCATAAGAGGTTGTGTCATGCGAATTTTGATTGCATTATAAAGATCAATTCTACTAAGGTAGTTAGAGATATACCTAAGATTGTGAAGCCCTATGATCTGGTATATAAGGAATGTCAAATGGGAAAGCAAGTCAGAACTTCTTTTAAGAGTATACAAGACAAATATAATGATGTTCTTGATCTTATTCATACTGATTTGTGTGGTTTGCTAGAAATTTTTTAGGGTGATAGATATTTTATGCTAATCATTGATAACTATTCTAGAATGATGTGGATTACTTTTCTAAGGGAGAAATCTGAAGCATTCGAAAAGTTTAAAATCTTTAAAGCTAAAGTTGAGATAGAGATAGGATTGAAGATTAAATGCTTAAGTTTCAATCAGGGTGCAGAATTCACATCCAGTGAATTTAATAGTTATTGTGAAAATAATGGGATAAGAAGACATATATCTGCACCCCAGACACCTCACCAGAATGGAGTTGTGGAAAGGAAGAACAAAACTATCTTAGATGTAGCTAGAAAATGATGATGGAAGTTAATCTACCTCATATCTACTGGAGAGAAGTTGTGAGCACAACGGTATACACATTCAACATAGTTCATATCAAAGGAGACACCAGTAAGACACCTTATGAGTTATTGTTTGGTCATACACCTACAGTTAAATATTTCAAAATCTTTGGTAGTAAATGCTATATCAAAAGAGATGATTCCATTGGAAAGTTTGATCCTAGATGTGATGAAGGGATATTTCTTGGTTATTCTAATGAAAGCAAAGCATATAGATGTTATAACAAAGGATTGCTGAGAATTGTGGAGAGAACTAATGTCAAAGTGGATGAGTAGAACAGAAGTCAAATCAAAACTTATGACAGAGAACTGGCAGTGGAAATGATCATAGCTGAACTGGTAGCACCTACACTAGAACAAAATGTTGAACTAGTTACTCTGGAAGTATGAGAAAATTATATAGTAATTGAAGATCAAAGTAGAGGATTAGAAAATCAGAAGACTCCTAAGTATGTAAGGTTAAACCATTCAGAAGATCAAATCATTGGAGACAAGAATAAAGGAGTGATGACAAGGAGGTTGGCAGCTAATGAGGTATGTAAAATTTCTCAAGTTTAACCAGCATTAGTAATTGAAGCATGTAAAGATGAATGTTGGATGAAAGCTATGGAAGAGGAATTAGATCAGATAAAAAAGAATAATACATGGACTTTAGTTCCCTAGCTTGAAAATAAGAATGTTATTGGGACTAAATGGGTTTTTAGGAATAAATTGAATGAAGATGGACAAGTTGTGAGGAATAAGGCTAGATTGGTTTGTAAAGGATATTCTCAGAAGGAAGGAATTGATTATGATGAGACCTTTGCTCCGGTAGCTAGGATTGAAGCTATGAGATTATTTCTTGCTTATGCTACCCATAAGAACTAGAAGGTTTATCAGATGGATGTTAAGTGTGCATTTCTGAATGGAGATCTTGAAGAGGAAGTTTACATTGAGAAGCCTAATGGATTTTCACTTTCAGATGACAAAAACATGGTTTGCAGGTTAAGGAAATCTTTATATGGATTGAAACAAGCCTCTAGATCTTGTTATGCAAGATTGGATAAAGGGTTAGTGCAGGATCATGGGGGGCCAAAAAGTGGCAATGTAAAAAAAATAGCCTTTTCCACTCGCCTAAAAATGCAAAAATCCTTGTTGACTTTTTGCTTGGCTTGGGTGTCAGTACACCTTGGCATGGTAAACACCTAGGCAAATCAAATATCTGATAAAATTGGATATTCGAGAATATCGGATATCTGATTTTTATAGGTAATTTTAAATTAAAAAATAAATTATATATTATATATTATATAATATATAATATAATATAATATTATATATTATATAATATATAATATAATATAATATTATATATTATATAATACATATCTTATAATATATAATATAATAATATATTATATAATATTATATTATATTATATAATATAATATATAATACAATATAATAATATATTATTATATTATATAATATATTGCTATTTTAAAATAATTTATCTATAAAAATCGGATATCCGATTTCTCTGAGACAATAAAAGTGGATTGTGATAGCCTGTGGGTTATTTTTTACCCACGGGCTATGCGAATTCTATCAAATCCGATATGCGGTTGGACCCGATATCCGATTTTGTGACCCAAATTTGCAAAAAAATCTAATAAAAGGTAGGATTTTTATTGTTTTTCATCATTTTCATTCAAATTTTTGCATTTTTTTTAATGTTTATTTGTTTTTTCATTCAAAATATGTTTTTTCATGAAAACTAGGTTTTTTTAAATCAAATACAAAATTGTTCAATTTTGTTAACTAAATTGAATTGTTTACATTCAATTAGGTTAAAAATGGGGGATGATAGTGAAAACATTGATCAACGACAATCGCAACAACCAAATCCTCCTGCATACAACCCTCATTTGTCAAACCCCCCCTCAATTCAGGATTTAATTGCACAAAATTTGAACCAATTGAGGGGGATTACAGATATCTATCATAGGATCCCTCACCTGAACCCAATGTTTGATCCCCTCATGTCCATCATAAAGAGTATAGAAACTGTCGCTGAGGAGCACAATGTCTCTCTTTTGTGGTGAGATTTTATGAGGGAACAATATGCGAATGGCTTGTCCTATAAGGAGATCAAGGATCTCAAGATATCCAAAGCCGCTATTGCCGGATTTTTTGTGAATCCCCACACTGGTCAACCCATAGACCCCCCAAAAAAAAAATTCTATTAAATGGTGCACAAATGATGATATTGTGAAAAAAATTTGGGATCGTTGGTGGATGGTTTTCAATAAACCACCCAACAAAAATCTTGATGTCCCCATCTAATTCATCAAAAAATTGTATGCTGAGTTTGTTTTAGGAAAACATGTGAACTACTTTGACATCCAACCTTTCCAAGGTGTGGGTTTAGGTATGCCCCAAAATAGACCTGGGACAATCAGAGTAGTCCAGGGCCCATAT
Source organism: Cryptomeria japonica (assembly GCF_030272615.1). Classification (NCBI taxonomy): domain Eukaryota; kingdom Viridiplantae; phylum Streptophyta; class Pinopsida; order Cupressales; family Cupressaceae; genus Cryptomeria; species Cryptomeria japonica. The sequence goes on from NC_081406.1 coordinate 271,103,222, forward strand.
GTTCCCCCTCCTCCTGTTGATCCCCCACCTCCAGTGCAGCATCCATATATCATCTGTGAGGTGGCATCATGAACCATATCGGCTATTCACTCTTTGAGTAGCCTTTTAATTTCTCAGGCTAGGGCAGTAGCTCATCCTTCTTTTGATGGTAGCACTGCATTTGGTGGTACTGACATGTCCTCCTTAGCTCCACACATTTGCATGCCCCATAGTTGTGTCATGTGTGGGCACCTATGCTTGGGTCCAGTTGGACAACCTGTTGATCCTCCTGCTCACACTGCATATTATGAGGTGCATGAGATGCACGATGCACCAAATGTTATGACAAGGACTAGAAGATACCCTGGAGAGTCCTCCCATGCTAGAGGCGAGGAGGCACCTTCATCATACATTGATGATGTAGTGATAAGATTTGTATTTTCATAGTTCATTCTATATTTTAAATGAATATTTATAATCTAGATAATATTAAGTAATAATTTTTATTTACATGGTCTATTTAACAACTGATGACATAGGAGGAGTTGACATAGATCCAAGAGGGCACCTTGACGACCATTTCATTTGGCCTTGATAGCTTTATGGTATATATATTATTGCACCTAGTCATTTGTATTTTATTGTACATACATGCTCATCATTTATATTGGTATTAATTAGATTATGTAGTAACTTGCATGTATATCTTATTTTACTCTTGTAGGGCAGAAGTAGTGCGAGTGCGGGGTTGTGCGATTCGGGATTTGGTAGTGCAACTAGAGACAAGGGAAAGGTAATTGAATGCATAATATGATTGAATGAATAGTTCAAATAACTTATAATGATTATACATGTCTAGACATAGATTGATAGTTTCACATACTTATTGTGTATATTTACAAAAAAATTCTTGGCTTCACATCCTTGTTGACTACACCCATTATACCTAAAGATGAAGAAGAAGAAGAATAAGAGATGCCTCGAGTACAAGTGTGTTTATTTAATTTTGTGTTTAGTAGATATAATTTGATATTATCAGTGACAATTATATTCTAACTTGTATCAATGTCATGTTTGTGAACATATGTAGGTTGTGTATGAAAATATTGAAAACATACCTCCTCTACCAAAGACATACATCAAGAGTCCTCCAAATCCGAAGAGAAAACATGGACATGAGGTAAACATGAATAGTTCAATTATAGTTCATTTTTATGTTAACTTTTCGAATGTGAGTTATATAATATAACTAATCTTAATCGTGGTTTGTTTTTTCTTGTGCAAGATCCTTCAGAGCCGAGCAGTATGGCGAAGAGGATCAAATTTGATGATCCATCAGTAGCTTAGGATGTTATAGATAGTTTTGGGATGCTTACATGTCTAGTTGGCATGTGTATTTTGTATATGGACATACATTCACGTATATAGACATTTATTTTGTTTGAGTTGGTCTTTATGCCATATTTGTGTATGGACATACACTTGTAATCATTTGACATTTTCTTATATACAAAAGTTGATATTTGATCATATAAATTGTTGCTCATGTGTGCATGGTGTTATCATTTTAAACTTTAATCTTCAATCCAATTATTAACAATGGTTAATAATGGTTATTTAATGAAAAATACAATTCATTTCATTTCATCGTAAGTGTTAAATTTGGTTGCCTTTGGCAACTTCACCAAATTTAATGACCTCCTTGCTCATCAGGCCTCCACGAGGTCAAATTTGGAAGACAAGTGTTTTGATAGATTCTCAATGTAAATAAGGTGAAATATAATCATTTTTATGTAATAAGGTCATCTAGACCAAATTTTTTATGTCTAGTCATAGGTTACTCATATTGGCAAAATTGCTCAAGATTGTTCTACTCGTCGCGATCTAGTTCTGCTCGTCGTGATCTCGTTATGCTCGTCATGATCATGAACCATCAGTTTTGACATGTCTAGTTAGTCATTCTTACCCTATGAATGCTCCTATTCCCCCCCCCCCACCACTCAGTCTAACGCTTGAGGTCATACCCTACGAACGTCGTCCCTTGAGCACCCTAAGTGCTAAAAATTGTCAAAATTTGACAAGCCCTAACTCGGAATCCATGGCACTTGTGAAAAATATGTTTGATCCTACGGGGCCATGAGAGGGGTCCCTACAAAATCCTATCTCGGTTTTCAAGATTCCCTACGGTTTTATTAGGGCAACATTTTTTCAGTTGGCAAAAAAATCGTCAATCTCATTCAATCAAATGTTATCACGTGGCCAATTTCTCATTTTGCTCATCATGATCACGAACCGTCAATTCTGAAATGTCTAGTTAGGCATTCTTACCCTATGAATTCTCCTATTTTACCCCCCCCCCCCCACTCAGTCGAATGCTCGGGGTCATACCCTATCGACGTCGTCCCTTGAGCACCCTAAGTGCTAAAAATTATCAAACTTTCATGGGCCCTAACTCAAAATCCGTGGAACCTACAAATGATCCATTTGAACCTATGGGGCCACGAGAGGGGTCCCTAAAAAATCCTATCTCGGTTTTTCAATATTCCCTACGGTTTTGTTAGGGCAGCATTTTTTCAGTTGGCGAAAAAATCATTAGTCTCATTCAATCAAATGTTGTCACGTGGCCAATTTCTCGTTCTGCTCGTCGTGATCACGAACCGTCGGTTCTGTCATGTCTAGTTAGGAATTCTTACCCTATGAATTCTCCTATTGCCCCTCCCCCCCCAACATGGTCGAACGCTTGGGGTCATACCCTACCGGCATCGTCCCTTGAGCACCCTAAGTGCTAAAAATTGTCATCAAACTTTGATGGGCCCTAACTTAGAATCTATGGCACCTATGAACAATCCATTTGAACCTACAGGGCCATGAGAGGGGTCCCTACAAAATCCTATCTTGGTTTTTCAAGATTCTCTACGGTTTTATTAGGGCAGCATTTTTTCAATTGGCAAAAAATCCGTTAGTCTCATTCAATGAAAAAATATAGATAAACAAGCATTACACTGTAGACACATAATGATCATCAATATTTCCATGTATTTTATGCACATAATTACCATTACACTTGCATGTGACATCCATGAATGAATATGCAAACATTATTTTTCATCATTATCAATACAACTACACCAATGTACTCATGTGTAGATACATTGTATATCATCAATATAACTAAACCAGATTGCTCATGGACATCGTATATCATCATAAAAAAGTTACATCAATTCACATCCATATACAAATACAACATCCTATTTCATATGCATCAGACATCCTCATGTCCTAAGAGAAAAGCTTACCTAGAGCAATGTCTGCATATAAATGAAGACCAAAATAAGCAACCTTTTTATGTGGAATGAATGTGCTACGAGAAACAAATTATAACACTTAATACAAACTATTTTGTCAAATTATAAATAGATCGTTTGAAACATTTTTAAGACGTACAAGATTGTCTAATTATGAAACTTACCAGTTTCTCTGCAAAGTCTACAAGCATAACTTTGAAGAAAGGCACATGTTGATTAAAGCCCTTCCCACTGCATTTCTCTGCATGGTTGAAGACGATGGTAGATATTGCCATTTCTAAATGGATATACATTCACTTAACATAGTGTGTGAAAGTTTACAAAATTTAATCACATTGATAAAGTGAGGGACTTAGTGTTTACACACAAAATTTAATATCATTAATGCACACAGAGCATACGGTGTTGTGTTTGGCTATAAAATTTTGTAGTTCTTGAAAAGAAAACTTAAAAAGTAGCTAAATATTGATAACCCCAAGGAATATGTACCATCACCAAGAGTAAACTAGTCAATGACGAATGATCTAGCATGAACTTGTATTTTTAAGAATTGTTAGTCTACACATAAAATGCATGCATGAACATAAAGGCTTTATGATAATCACTTCAACTGAAATGCATGATAATAAATGAAAAGGTGGGATTATATACCATACAAATACGTCCCTTCGAATTATATCAAGAGAACCCACTATGTTGACGCAAAAATCATAATGTGATAGTGTTGTATATCATCAAAAAGACCTACATGAGCCTACAGGTTTTGTGATAATTATATCATCAAAAATTGTCAAATAGTGTTGTCTATTATCAAAAATCATAATGGTCATCAAATGCATGATAATAATCCATGTTGCAAAAATACGTCCCTTCAAATTATATCAAGTGTACCCTCTATGTGCATGCAAAAACCATGTTGCAAAAAAAAAAGTTCATCAATAGACTTGCATTTTGAACACATCCTTAATATACATGTAACAAACTTGAAATTAAGGTTTTATGATCATTGTTTGAAATGAAATGCATGATAAAAAAAATAAGGCACCATTAAAGACCTACTACTCAAGTATGCCTGAAGGGTCATCTCTTTGCTTAAGAGTATCCAATATTGCTTCATGATCAGTAGTAGTCACTGTCCATAGGTCTTTGGTCTTTGGTTTTGCTTGATGTTTCAACAACTTGACATTTGTAGCTATAATAAGGTGTGAATACATGAGAATGATTTTGTGTCTCTCATAGTCTTCAAATGCAGGTATGCTATTCTTTCTAATCATGTATGTTCGCAACCAAGTTCCCACAACAACAACTGAACTTGTAGGATATGTAAAACCCATCATCATCTATCATTGGTTGTGTTAGATTTTGTTTTCCCTATACACATCATGCCAACCAATATTTTTATCTCTCTTCATTCCCTTGCAGTGCAACAATTGCAAAAACATGTCCTGGTTGTACAAGATCTGCTAGACGGTCACACTCAAGTGAATTTTCCATGTCATCGTTTGACAAGGATATTGTTTGAGATAAAGGAGTTAGATATTGTGGAACCCATGTATCAACCCACTCACTTGACTCGCACTGATCTAAATTAGACTGAACACAACTCTGACAAAAACAAGCCAATGCTCATGTCCAAATGGTCCATGTACTTGCATCTAAGTTGAGAAATGAATGCATCTTTGAAGAATCTTTAATTGTTTGACAGTCCAATCTGTATCCCACTGTGCCCTCCTCAACCAACCAAAAGAATCTGATCATTGTTGAATCAAGAGTACCTCCATGTGAAAATGTTGAACTACACCAATCAACAATATAATGTACATCAGAGAAATTTGCACCTGAAATCCTCAATTTCTCCTTAACTAGAGCTCTCTTCAAACATGCACCTACTCCATCATGCTCCCCCTTCCCATGCCTTGCCTCAAAAAAACACCAAATATGAAGTATACACCTCTCTACATGCATTCTACTCAACCAATAAAACATGCGAGCATTCTTGAATTGACCCGTATAGTTATTTGACCATATGATATGTCGATCAATTGCAATATCTTTCTCATGCAAGAACTCAAAAAAAATTTCAAAAGAATGTTGCACATACTTGGAGGAGTGTGATCTATCATCACTCATATAAAAATGATACTCCCTGATTATCTGCATGTCCTCTTCTGTACTATCGGGAGCATGTCTATATGTAATGTGAACAAAAATAGCAATCTGGATTGAATTCTAGTACTGAGACTGTACCTCATTATGTGGTTGCAATGTATATTTCTCTGCAAAATCAACCACCGATACAATAGTGCCAATTGGGAAAGAGTTTTTACACATCCTGAACTGTTGATCCAACCACTAAGACCTATGGGTGTGTCTTGCATACTTGTAGAAAATATTTTCCTTAAAATCCAAAATAAAATCGGAAACACTCACTTCTCTTGAGACTAATTCACATCTAGAATCTTCACCTCCACTCTTCAAAGTATATTTCATTGTCTCATATCTTTTTATCTCAACATAATTCTTTCCAAACTCGTGTTCATTGCCCTCATGAAAACATGAAACAAACTTTGACAACTCACCACACTATGAGCACTTCTCATTCAAACAATCATTTCTATAGAAATAGAAGCCATCATCTCTAGGGCATAAAAATAGATCTTGCAAGTATCTTGATGATCTCAGAAATAGCATTACACCACACTCCTGCAACATCTCATTAGTATGCATCATAGAATGAATATGGCATAAAATTTCATGGTACATTGAAAACTCCACATGGTACTTGCAACAACAAGTATTACAAAGATTAAGAGGTACACAATAAAATGGCTTCAAAGATTCAAAGCCCCTTTGTGATATTTGCAAAGTTGGATGTACTTCACAAAAAAAATTGTACAACATTGTTTGGCTTGATTCCAAAAAATGTTTGGGATGTGGTGTGCGGTGTCGGTTATCGGTTCTTAATTTCAAAATGTCCTTTACATTGGGTGATACTCTAGAATTAGAGTGCCAAAATTGTTGAATCTCCTCCTTCAAATTGCCAGTCAACTTTCTATCAACACGTGGAAGCCTCCCACCAAAAGCCCATGTATCATGTTGAAGTGGATCGTCAAGTCTTGTCTTCATGCAAGTGCTCTATCCAAATTTTTACGGTTTATGTTCAAATCAACACAAGTTTGTCTCATTTGATGAGCCTTCCTCAATTGATGGCTTACTAAGGAGGTTGTAATCACTCTTTGAGCGACTCTCTTATCTCTTTCCTTGGTATTCTTTCCAATAGAATTGAGAGCATCAAATAGATTTTTGGCAATAATAGAATTTATCTCCATCTTTGTGTTCATACGAATCTTCAATTTGTTTAGCAATGGTCTCATCTTTATCATCTTTAGCAATTGAACAAAAATTTGGCATTGCTCGGTCAATGTCTTATTGCTAAAATTTTGGTCGAAAATTTGTGTAGCCCAGAATCAAACAGTTCTTGTTGGCCTCTTGCCTTCAAGATTCACAATAATGTTCTCATCAATTTCAAGTAACCATTTTGAGGTTCTTGAAGGTCTTGGATTTGGAATTTGTCTTTCATCCATGAGAGGGTCTTCATTTCTGAAGTAATTAGGTGTTACATATTGTTCACTTGGCCGAGCAATTCCAACTTCAATGTCAAAGTTTTCCACATTTTCACCTCCAATGTCAAAATTTTCCACATGTTCACCTCCTATGTCAAAAGTTTCTACATTTTCACCTCCAATGTCAAAAAAAATCATATTTACACCAAAATTATGGACACCTTCATTGTCAACTCCCAAATTTTCACTTTCCATTCTCACGTCATGTTGAGCATTTTCATTATCACTTTCAACATCATGTTCAACATTTTCACTTTCAAAATCTAAATTTTCATTTTCAATAACTTGTTCAACATTTTCAAATTCAATTTTCTCTTCACTTGAAGTAACATTAGTAATATTTAACATACCTTGTCTTCTCCTCCTATTACCTTCTCTATCTCTTTCTCTATACACTTCAATTTGGTCATTTGAAAGATTTCTTTTGCATTTAGACTTCCGACGACTACTACTCCCCTTTTACCTCCACAAAGATGCTCCTAAATGATTGGCAATGTAAGATTTTTACTTTAAGAATCTCTCAAAATCACAAATTTGTCTCATCTTGTCTGAAAACCCATGATTGTCGATAGAAACTAGAATGTGAAGAATGTGGGCCATTGGAATCCACAAAATGGCCCACAAGGCTCTTTTTTATTTACAAAAATTGGATATCCGATTTTAATGCATAAATTTGGAGTCCCAAAAATAATTCTCATTGCCGCCTTTTTTTATACTGTTGCCACATTAATGGCAGTGGTAGAAATCGGATATCCGATTTCAATACTCATATTTTAGAGAGAGGGAGATTAGGGGATGGGGAGAGAAAGATATTAGGGGAGAGAGTGGGGAGGGGGTAGGGGGAGAGAGAGATTAGGAGACAGAGAGAGAGATTAGGGGAGAGGGAGAGAGAGAGAGATTGGGGGAGAGAGAGAGAGATTAGGGGAGAGGGAGAGAGAGAGGGATTGGGGGAGAGGGAGAGAGAGATTAGGGGAAAGGGGGAGAGAGAGAAATATTAGGGGAGAGAGAGAGAGAGAGAGAGAGAGAGAGATTAGGGGAGAGAGAGAGAGAGAGAGAGAGAGAGTGAGTAGGGAGAGGGAGAGAGAGAGATTAGGGGAGAGGGGGGCGGGGGAAGAGAGAGAGAGAGAGTAGGGGAGGGGAGGGGAGGGGGAGAGAGAGATTAGAGGAGAAAGGGGGGAGGGGGTAGGGAGAGAGAGAGATTAGGGGACAAAGAGAGAGAGATTAGGGGAGAGGGAGAGAGAGATTAGGGGAAAGGGGGAGAGAGGGAAAGATTAGGGGAGAGGGGGAGAGAGAGATATTAGGGGAGAGAGGGGGGAGGGGAGAGGGAGAGAGGGAGATTAGGGGAAAAGGGGAGAGAGAGAAAGATTAGGGGAGAGGGGGAGAGAGAGAGAGATTAGGGGAGGGAGAGAGAGAGAGGGACTAGGGGAGAGGGAAAGAGAGAGAGATTAGGGGAGAGGGGTCATATGACCCCTTAGGACCCATAACGACCCAATATGGTGTCATAAGGGGTCATATTGTGTCCTAAGGGGTCATATGGTGTCTTAAGGGGTCATATGACACAATATGACCCATAACGACACAATTTGGTGTCGTAAGGGGTCATATGTTGTCTTAAGGGGACATAGGACCCAATATGACCCCTTAGGACACCATATGACCCATAATGACCCAATATGGTGTCATAAGGGATCATATATTATCTTTAGGGGTCATATGGTATCCCATGACCCCTTAAGACACCATATGACCCCCAACGACACCATAAGGTGTCATAATGGGTCATAGTGTGTCATAAGGTGGCAACATGAACCATTATTACAATATAAAAAGAAGTGTCAATATTGCTTACAAAAAATTGACACCTAAGGGGTCATATGACATAGTATAGTATCATAAAGGGTCATATTGTTTCCTAAGGGGTCATATGGTGTCTTAAGGGGTCATATGACACAATATGATCCCTTAGGACACAATATGACCCATAACGACATAATATGGTGTCGTAAGGGGTCATATGGTGTCTTAAGGGGTCATAAGACACAATATGACCCCTTAGGACACCATAGAACCCATAACGACCCAAAATGGTGTCATAAGGGGTCATATATTGTCCTTAGGGGTCATATGGTATCCCATGACCCCTTAGGATACCATATGACCCCTAACGAAACTATATGGTGTCATAAGGGGTCATATGACCCATAATGACACTATATAGTGTCGTAAAGGGTCATATTGTATCCTAAGGGATCATATGGTGTCTTAAGGGGTCATATGACACAATATGACCCCTTAGGACACAATATGATCCATAACAACACAATTTGGTATCGTAAGGGGTCATATGGTGTTCTAAGGGGTCAAAGAACACAATATGACCCCTTAGGACACCATAGGACCCATAACGACCCAATATGGTGTCATAAGAGGTCATATGATGTCCTTAGGGGTCGTATGGTATCCCATGACCCCTTAGGACACTATATGACCCCTAACGACACCATATGGTGTCATGAGGGGTCATAAGGGGTCATATGACCCATAACGACACCGTATAGAGTCATAAAGGGTCATATTGTGTCCTAAGGGGTCACATGGTGTCTTAAACGGGTCATATGACACAATATGACCCCTTAGGACACAATATGACCCATAACAACACAATTTGGTGTTGTATGGGGTCATATGGTGTCCTAAGGGGTCATAAAACACAATATGACCCCTTAGGATATCGTAGGACCCATAACGACCCAATATGGTGTCATAAGGGGTCATATGTTGTCCTTAGGGATTATATGGTATCCCATGACCCCTTAGGACACCATATGACCCCTAGCAACACCATATGGTGTCATAAGGGTTCATCTGACCCATAACGACACCATATAGAGTCGTAAAGGGTCATATTGTGTCTTAAGGGGTCATATGGTGTCTTAAGGTGTCATATGACACAATATGACCCATAACGACACAATTTGGTGTTGTAAGGGGTCATATGGTGTCCTAAGGGGTCATAGGACACAATATGACCCTTGAAGACACCATAGGACCCATAACGACCCAATATGGTGTCATAAGGGGTCATATGTTGTCCTTAGGGGTCATATGGTATCCCATGACCCCTTAGAACACCATATGACCCCTAACGACACCATATGGTGTCATAATGGGTCATAGTGTGTCATAAGGTGGCAAGATGAACCATTATTACAATATAAAAATCAGTGCCAATATTGCTTACAAAAATTTGACACCTAAGGGGTCATATGGTGTCCTAAGAAGTCATAGGACACAATATGACCCCTTAGGACACAATATGACCCCTTCCCCCTCACTCCCTCGCTCCCCCCTCTCCCCTCCCTCCCTCTCTCTCTCTCTCTCCCTCTCTCTCTCCCCTAATCTCTCTCTCTCTCCCTCTCCCCTAATCTCTCTATATTCGCCCCCCCTCTCTCTCTCTCTCTCTCTCTCTCTCCCCTAATCTTTCTCTCTCCCTCTCCCCTAATCTCTCTATCTCTATCTCTCTCTCCCTTCCCCCTCCCCATCTCTCTCTCTCTCTCTCTCTCTCTCTCTCTCTCTCTCTCTTTCTCTCCTCTCCCTCTCCCTCTCCCTCTCCCTAATATCATATACTAATATATTGTATATTAATATATTATATTAGTATATTAATAAACAATAGATTAATTATGTGCAAATTTAATTATTGAATTTACTTATTAAAATCGGATATCTGATTGTATCAGATATCCGATTTTTGTTGTACAAATTTAAAATTTAAAATTTTGGCTCGAGTTTGCTTTGGGATTTGGCTTGGAAGTGACAAGCCTAAAAAGTCAACTGAAAAAACGTGTTTTTCAGTATTCCTTGATTTTCCAAACTTTACACTGGTGGCTGACGACTTTTTTTATAGCCAAAAATGATAAAACGAAAATAGATTTTTAAGGACGTTCTCAACTTTCCAACAATATAAGGCTTATCTTATTTCGACTTTAATAAATAATTATTATTTATTTTCTAATTGAATTCCGACAAAAGTCCTGATTGATAGACTGATTGAAAAACACTCATAACTTTCAAAAAATATAACATTTTTTGAATCCAAAATATGCGTCACATCCTATTCTTTGTCTAGTATAGGGAAAAAAAATTTAAATTTTTTTTTTATAAGTTTTTGACCAAGTTAAGGTGGTCAAACGTAGGAGTTTCTGAATTTCGAAAAAGATGTAGTAAAAAAATTATAAATAATTATTTACTTTATAAAAAAATGTGTGTCACATTTGGACATGAGTCTAATACTTATATTATAAATCTTATGAAAAAATATTATGATTTGATTGTGATTATGGTGGTCAGACATATGCCTACTTCTTATCTTTTTCCTGAAATTTTAGTACCACTGCATTGAAATTTGAAATTTTCATCGAATAGGATTTTTTTTTCCAAACAACAACTAGTTGCTTAGAAACTACATTCAATTTTCTATAGATTCTCTTTTTACATATTTTAAAAATAATGTTCACAACTTATTCAAATTTTCATGTCAAGTTGCATAACTCTGATTTTCTGAAATTTCATTGCCACTTAAGGGCCTATTTTGGCACACCATGATCCTACACATACCTTAAATATCTTTTGAAGTTTGGTTTCAGTAAAGGTAATGTTTGTTGGTATTATGGATGTGTTGCATTGGTTTTGTCATTGATGTCAACACTTGTCAACACTTATCCTTGTGGAGATCTTTGGTTATGTTCACCGACATGTTCAGTGACTTATGCACAGTCACCGGTATTTGGTTAACCGATAGGTTATATTGTTCACCGACACTGAGGATGATCTGTTATCATCTGGAGATTACTTGGTTATGTCGAAGACATTGTTTGGACACTTGGTTTTGGTGATTTGATTATTGGTACAATCGAGTTTGCATATTTGTTGTTACCGACAAATAGATCTAGGTTATGGACCGACAAGCATTATCTATTCCAGATCAGCACGACACATTATGGAGATTTTTTATTAATTGGTTATTATTGTAAATGCATTGAGCCGACATCATGCATCGCATATTGATTCATTTGTAATTGATTTAATTGTAATATCTTAGTGAGCCGACCTACACATTTGGTTTTAGGTTTTGGTATATATATAAGATCTCATTTATGAGATTATGTAGAGAAGGTGAAAAAGGATTGTAATAAGATATATGCGAATATAAGAAGAGCTATACACACAGACATCATTTGAAGATTCAAGGAAGGTATGAGGAAGGCGAATCAGAGCTTAACTGGTACTGAATCCAACATATGAAGATGCTATTTTGAGCAGTACATTATCATTGGATTTAACCATCCAATTGTAGTCAGTGTGACTCCCGTTTTGTGTTTGAGCAGTGAGCTCTAGGTAGTTGGCCTTTCTGTATGTGTAGACCCCATTTGTACACACATACTATCTGCAATAGTATCATTTGATTGTGAGTAAGGTTTCCCATTGTGGTTTTTCCCCTTATAGGGTTTCCACGTACAAATAACTGTGTTATGTGTTGTGTATGTTATTTGTCGTTTGTTTCATTCATTAAAATTTATTGGTACTGTTATTAACTGCTAAACTATCTACCGGCATTAAAGTTTGGTTTAGCAGTATTATGCATTAAGTTTGGTTAAGTTATATTTGGGTTGAAATTCATAGACAACTGATCCACCCCCCCCTCTCAGTTGTCTTCGGGTCCTAACAATGTTGATAGTAATTTATATTATAAGATCACTGATGATGACATATTGATTGTTGAAGTCTTTGTTGGTGATATCATTTTTGGAGGTGAGGATAAGTTATGTATGGAATTCTCTGATAATATGAAGAATGAATTTGAGATGTCTATGATTGGGGAGATGAAATTTTTCTTAGGTTTGCAGATTACTCAGACTGATAAAGGTATTTTCATCTGTCAATCTAAGTATGCTAGGGAGTTGAAGAAATTTGGTATGGAAAATTCTAAACTGGTTGGTACTCCTATGGTTACAAGTGAAAAATTGACTAAGATAGATGCATCAGCACCGATAAATCCTACAAGGTACAAGTATATGATTGGAGGTTTGTTATGTCTGACTCGGACTAGACTGGATATAATGAATGCAATTTGTATTGTATCAAGATATCAGAGTGATCCTAGAGAGAATCATGAGAGTGCGGTGGAAAGGATTTTTCAGGTATTTGCAAGATGGTTTGTGGTATCCTAAAGATGATGGTTTTACACTATGTGCATATACAGATGCAGATTAGGATGGAGATGTTGATGACTAGAAGAGCACATCCAGTGGAGTTTTCTTTCTTGGAAAGAAACTTGTTTCACGGATCAACAAGAAGCAATCATGTACCTCTTTATCTACCGTTGAAGCTGAGTATGTTGTTGATGCTACTAATTGTACACAAGTTCTATGGATGAAGCAAATGTTGAAGGATATAAGGGTAGATTGTAATGAACCGGTAGTTATTCACTGTGATAACTCTGCTGCTATTGACATATCAAATAATCTGGTAGTTCATTCTAAGAAAAAGCACATATCTATCAAGTACAACTTTTTGAAGGAGAAGGTGGAAGCAAATGAAGTCAGATTGGTTTATGTGAACACTAAAGACCAGATTGCAGATATCTCCACTAAACCCTTGCCTAAGGAATCATTTGAGTACTTCAGAGATAGATTGGGGGTTTCTACCCCTCTAGTAGAGACCTGAGTGATGTTGATCGACATCAGTCTGGTATGCATTTACAGAGCTACTATTCATTTCAGATTGATGTGTTGGTGCTACTACTCAGGGGGAGTAGTCAGTTGTGTGGTTCAGTGGATTTATGATTTTTCTTTGATGTTTATGTTAGACTTTTGACATTGATGTCAAAGGGGGAGATATATATGTGAAAAAAAGAGCTTAACAGAATATCAGTCAAAGGGGAGAAATCAGAGTTTAATAGGGTTATCATTCACAGGGGGAGTTTTTTAACTTCATTGTAATATCATCTTATGGGAGATTGTTGCCTGTCTTCCTTTGGGGGAGACTTGTTTGACATTTCTTGGCACTTGGATGTTTTTCACATCTAGTCTTGTCAACAATTCCAAAGGGGGAGATTGTTAGAAAATTGAAGGAATTGATTATGTGTTGCATTAATGTTTTGTCATTGATGACAACACTGACTATTTTGGTTGTTTTCCGATTTCCAGTAGGTTCCGGTAGAGCGGTTGGATTATGATATTGATCCGGTATGCTCTGGTATGCTTTGGTTTGTGGAATTGGTTTGGATCTATCATTCATGCTATTCAGATGTGTATCACGATCAGTTGGTTCGGGGGATTTGATGCCTCAAAAGTTATCTTTTGTTCTAGTAAGCCTTTTGGTCACCGGTAAGGGTTTTACCAGCAGAGCTTTGTTGAAGATCTTTTGATGCACTTGATAAGTGGTGTTGGTGCGACTTCTAGATGGATTTTGAGATGTTGTTGATTATCTTGTTCGTGTTCCTGTTGATCGGTGGTGTTGCATTTAGGATCAGACCTAATGCTATCTTATTCTGCTAGGTTATGGATCGGTTTATGTAACATGTTGGTGGATGATCCCGATGCGTTACAGGTTGGATCTATTGATTGGATTATGTTGGTTCGGTCTTAGGCCGACTTGGTTGATCATTGGATTGCGGGTTTATGTTATGAATTTATTGTATTATCTTTTAGGTAGCCGACCTAATTGTTTAGGTCCCGGATTGGTATAAATATGATGTAAGATCTCTTTGTAGATCATGGGTTTTTGGGATATAGGATTATCTGTGTACGAATAAGGTTGTAATAATTTGCAGAGGTTTTGGTCGACCATAGGTGATCGAATTGGGTTGGTGAAAGAGGTTTAAGACCTTCGATATTGAGCTTAACCAGAACTGTACTCAGGTATAGGAGATGTTATTCTTGCAGTTCACTCTTCTTTCCGGATTGTAGTCTGGATTTATTTTGTAATCAGTGAGGCTCCTCTTGTGATGAGCAATGTGCTCTAAGTTGTTGGCCTTCCTGCATGTGAAGGCCCCTCTTTTTGTAATCACATACTTACTGCAGAAGTATTATCTGACTGTGGGTAGGATTCCCACCATGGTTTTTCCCTTTATTGGGTTTTCCATGTACAAATTTTGGTGTTATCTTTTGTGGATGGTTGGTAAATGTTTTGTGGTTTATATTTGTGCTTGACTGTTATATCTGTTATTCCAGTATTTGGTTTATGTATTCCGATAATAAGGTTTTATTGCTTAGAGTTCTATAATCTGTCAACAACTGATTCACCCCCCTCCTCTCAGTTTTCCACCGGTTATCTGAGTTGTCTAACAGGATTTGTGTTAAGATTTTGACTAGTTATGATGGTATTGACTTCTTACAACTTCTGATCACCTTTGTTGATGTATCTTGTTGTTGTAATTCGAACTTGTTTTTGATACTTATGTTGTATAGGAGTATGGATTAGTCGATGGGGCATACGTATTTGGTTTAGCTATATCTCTTCCCTAATAGGTTGTATATTTTGGTTTTGGCAGATTAGTCTCAAGGTAGTCTTTGAATTAGTCAGCATCATTTTGTAATTATCTAGCAGGTAGTTGGACTCAATAATTCTCTTGGAGGGTGTTCCTTCCGCTCAGTTAGATTATTGTAATTATCTATATCATATTATTATCAATATATTACAGGCTTAGGCCTTTTGCTAAAAAAAAAGAGAGACAAAAAAATTATACATTAAATTAATTCTAATATCTTTTAATTATTATTTGTAACTTCATAAGAAGACATAAATAATTAAAATAAAATTTTAACTCAATGGAAATTAATCCTTAAAAGAAGAAGAAGATGAGTAGAATAAATTTAAAAAATAGATAGAATATTTTACTAAAATAACATAGCATTCAAATATAAGATTTTTAAATCAAAATAAAATTATTCTACAATAATTAAAACTTTAATAAGGCAACTAACTATTAAATAATTGATTCTAATAAATTTTAATGATTATTAATAATTTCATTAAAAAAACATAAATAATTAAAACAAATTTTAAATTTAATAAAAAATAATTCTTAAAATAAGAAGAATAAAGCCCCTAATTCTTTATTTTTTAATTCTCTCTCTCACACACACACATCATCTCCCTCCCTCCCCTTCTTCCTCTCACTCTCTTCCTCCCCCACCCCCTCTCTCTCTCTCTCTCTCACACACACACACACACACACATCTCCCTCCCTATTCCCCTCCCACCTCCCCTGCCCGCCCCCCACACACACACATCTTCTCCTTGCCTCCCATTCTTCTTCTCCCCGTGTGTGTGTGCATTTATCTCTTCCATCTCTATGTATCCCTCTATCCTCTCTCTTTATATGTCCCTCTCCTCTCCATATCCCTCTCTTTCATCTCAATCTCTATCTTCTTCTTCATTTTCTCTCTCACTCTCCCTCTCTGTAATTGTAAACATAAAATGAGCCCGATTATCCTTTTATTCATGTTTAGATCCCTATAAGTGGATGCATAGTTGATTTGAAGCTATCACTTCTCCATAGATACTTGTTTTGCACAAACAACATCATTTGCTACAAGACCTATTAATTGACTTCATTGATTCATAACTCTAGATAAAAAAACGTTTAACCTATTTTTTTTATATAACATTAATATTAAAAATAAATTACTAAAATGAAAAAAAACATATTACTAGTTTTTAACATTAATATTAAAAATAAAAATATTGCATTACATGGAAGGATATTACAATTGGTAGTATAATTTCAGTTGAAATTTAACACCAGCCAATCAATCCAAATGATAGTCATTCGAACTAGACACAATATTTCAGATTCCATCATTGGAAAGAAAGAAAGATTCTTTTATAGTCCACTATGTGAATGGTCTGATAGATTATAGTCATATGTGACTACCTTGTGCTACAAACAAGCATACATACCTTACCCCATGTGGGATTTGAACTTATGACCTCTCTTTCAAGAGTACAAATTCTCCACCCCTATATCAACTCAGATGAACATCAAATTAGCCCAGAGAAAAATTTGTCATAAGTCAAGAGCCGGCGATTCTGCGGTGAAATTTTCTGAGCACTTCCGTTGCTCTCTTCCGCAGCAACGTAGTTAAAAATAGCGAGAGCGTTGCTAATGAGCTGTGAGAGACTATCAAGCATCTTCTTCATGCTCGCCGGAATATTCTCATCCACATCCTCAAACCCTTCAATACAAGTGCCCGGATTAGTGAGCGCCGCACTGAGCCACGTCTTCACATCGGCCGTCCGGCGACTCCAATTGGGGCTAGCAACGACGGAAAGAGTGTCATTCAGCTCATCCACCGTGTTCTGCAGCACCTCCACGCAAACCTCGAAAGCTCCGCCTCCGCCTCCGTTAAATTTCCGGCCCAAATCAGCCGTCCCTTTGGCTATCTCAAGGCTTAATTCCACCGCGATCTTTGCCAGCTCCGAAATATTTGCCCTTGCCGCCGCCGGAATCGAGGACAGAGACGAATTGCAGGCCTCGAAATATAGGGTTTTGTTGCACACCAATTCGATTAGATCTGGAGATCGAGTCCCACCAAGACCGCTGCTTTCTTCGTTTGGTAGGGCGTTTTTCGGCTTGAAGAATCCCGTTCCTACAAATATTGCGCTAAGGATGAGGACTATGGAGCACATCACGAGAAAAATGACCAGGGCTTTCTTCCTCCATTGGAACACTGTATCGTGGCCGTTGCTTAATGGCCGCACAGCCCCGATTTTCTCGTAGTTTTTAAGACTGTACAGATCCCCTTCGCTCATGGCAGCGAATTGCTGTTTTTTCATTGAATGAGATGAATTAAGAAAAACTTGGATTTGGGGAAAAAATGATCCGCATCATTTGAAATGGTCAGTCGTCGTGGCGTAGCGTGTCGTACTCCGTTTTCAGTGACACCGAATGACAACAGTGGTTTGGTGAATCACTGGTTTGGTGAAATTAGTAGCAGCGGTTTTGTAGAATGTGATGTTGACAAGTGGTATATTTTTAAAATGGAAATGGATCTTTTTTATAGTCTATTATATTAGGTCATTAGTTTTCAAGTTTGCACATGATTTATAGTAATATGGTAATGGGATTATGTTGTACTCCATGCAAGAGGCACATCTGTTTTTTGGGATTTGCATATGACTTATGGTAATATGGGATTACGTTGTATTTCATGTAAGAGATGATATTTCATGTAAGAGACACATCTGTTTTTGAGTTTGCTTATGACTTCAGTAATATGAGATTACATTGTAGATCATTCAAAAGACACTTAATTATGCTACAAATGAGGCATACATGCCCTCTACCTTGGAGGATTTGAACTTGGATTTGGTTTTGGTTTTATAGTTTGATTTTTATTAATATGGTTCTTTTTATAATATACAATATTAGGCGATCCGTTTTTTGGTTTGCACATGATTTATAGTAATATGGGATTATGTTGTAGTCCATACAAGAGGCACCGAATTGTACTACAAATGAGGCATACATGTCCTAGCTAGAAGGATTTTAACTTGGATTTGGTTTTGGTTTAAAGTTTGATTTTTATTAATACAGTTCTTTTTATAGTCTATGATATTAGACGATTTGTTTTTGGGTTTACATGTGGCTTATAGTAATATGGGATGCAAGAGACACCTAACTATGCTACATATGAGTCATACACGCCCTACCCTAGAGGATTTGAACTTGAATTTGGTTTGGTTTATAGTTCGATTTATATTAATATAGTTCTTTTTATGGTCTATGATATTGAGCAATATGTTTTTGGGTTTGTAGGTGACTTATAGTAATATGGGATTACCTTTGTACTCCATGTAAGAGGCACCTAACTGTGCTACAAGACTATACATGTCTTACCTCATGTAGGATTTGAACTTGGACTTGGTCTTGGGTTTGGAGGTGGCTTATAATAATGTGGGATTACTTTGTACTCCATGCAAGAGGCACATTATTGCGACATGATCCTATACATGTCTTACCTCATGCCAAATTTGAACTTGGTTTTGGTTTATAGTTCAATTTTTATGAATACTTGTCATGACATATATTAAGATGCAATTTTTTAAATTAGTTTGTTACGTATTAATTAATTATATGTCTAATTTTTTAATGGATATAGTTTATAATATTAGAAAGAAAATTGATTAATTAATTCACTTTTTTTATTGTAATTTTCATTTAAGTGTCATACAAATTGATTAGACTATTGAATTTTGAATGTCATAATCATTTCATCTTATCAATCAAAAGAAATTTTGGAAAAACTAATACACCAAAAGTCATGTAGGCTATAAAGTGAATCCTCTACTTATAGCTCATCTACTCCCCTCCTTTTCTCAATTCTATTTGCCACAAGCTAAAACAAAAAATAAGTTAGACAGTACACTTTTTTATATTTATTTTATTTTTATTTACATTTACTTTTACATGTTTGTTTTCAAAGTAATGTAATTAACACTTGGGTTGATATCATTAATCATACTAAACTTGATATGGAAGTTATGCATGAGTGTCCCTTTATATTTCTATTATTATAAGTTTCTTTTGATAAAGGGTTCCATATAAAATCTATTAAGATATAAGTTTTTTAATTAGCTTGTTATGTGTTAATCAATTATACGATTGAATTATTTTTTATGAATCATATAGTTTATAATGTTTTTTAAAAAATGGTTTTTTTTTTTTTAATCATCTTACAAATTGATTGCAAGATTGACTTTTGATATCGTAATCATTTTATCTTACTTATCACAAAGAAAGTTTGAAAAACTAATACAGACAAGTCATATAGGCTATAAAGCGGATCCTCTAGTTATAGCTCATCTATTCCCCCCATTTTCTAAATTCTATCTTTCACAAGCTAAAAAAAAAAAAGGGTAAGCTAGTATGTTTGTTTATATTTGTTCTATTTTTATTTACACTTAATTTTATGTTTGTTTTCTATTATTCTAAGTTTCTTTTGATAGAGGGTTTCATATCAAATTTAGACTATTTTGACAAACTATTGCTATCAAGAGTATAAGATCTTTTTTGTAACCTATTGGCGTATGGAGCATGAGCCTAAGTTGATACCTCTTTAGCTAAAAGTTAAGTATCGAGTATCCATTTTATAAAAGTTGTCTGGGGCATAATCATAGCCTCATCTTTTATGTTATTCGTGTCTTGCACTTAACAAGACTTAATCCTTGTTGGTCTCATTCAATACTGTTCAACTTCGCCAATAGATCAAAGTCACTCATTGATAATTATTGTTTTGATTTAATTTATATTTGTATTTACTTTTACATATTCATCATTGATCTAGATATTATCACTTTATCTTTGCAATTAATTTATGTATTATGTAGGATTGGCTTGTTTCAATCTCAAAAAATTGGAATAACATAAACATTTAAATGTTCCAAGTCAAATTTTAATTTTCGCATTTCCTTCTACTAGTCATTACGAGCCAACTTAACATACATTTTGTATAATAAGTTGGTATGTCATGGCATTTAAAGATATTCAGTATGCACTTTATTATGCATATGATTACAAGGAAAAGAGAAAATAATTAGAACACATTTTAATTTCTTAAAATGAAAAATACAGTCGCATATGCATATTTATGTGTTGGTCAATGTTGTCATTATTAATGTGGACCACCAAAAGCATCTAACTAATGAGACCCATTCATCTACCAAGTTACATTTAAAATAGTGTCTTTCAACAACACATGGACAATTAAAGACATTAAGTTTCCACAATCCATGTTAATGAATTTGAAAGCTTCTAGATTTGACGGTGTGCATCTTTTTTGCACATCGACGTTTCAAATCATACTCTATGATACATCATCAAAATAGTGAACTAGAGAAGAGAAAATGGATCATAAAATATGATCTAAAACATTGATATACAAAAGATGCACAATCAAACGCAAAATCCTTCAAAATCAACACATTGAAAAATTCACATATTTGAAAGACAAAGACAGAGAGATTTTTAAGAATACATTTTATCTTATCAAATCTACAAAACACATATCAAATATATATCAAACTCAAACATATTATATTCAAAATTAAATCACAAAGATTTCTAGAACCACGCATATATTTTAAGATCAAACCAAAGACTGATCAATTTTTTAAACAATAACCGACACAATTTCAACAAAAATCTTCTATCATTAAATTTAAACTTAAAATATCTCCAAGCTCATATTTCCCTTTCATAGGCAACCTTTAAATATCCCATTTATACTACGTCTCATCCGGTAGCCGGTCGCCATCAACTTTACACGGTGAATATTCAATTGTTTGAATTAAGCTCTTCTGGTTTGATTCGTATAACACCGTCCCCACTAATAATGATAAAAGAAATCAAATAATTATAAACAAAGAAGGGAAAAACAAAAGAATACAGTGCATATCCAGTTGTTTATGATATACTGTGAACTGTGTTTCAACAAAAGAGAAGAAAGTCAAAAAAAATGACGATATAGTTGATAATTGTTATGATTGCAGCTGAAGGAGAAGCTTTACCTCTCCTTCTGCCCTAATTTTCATGCCAATCTGCACGACTGCATCATTTTGTCTTATTGACTATAGAGATGATATATTATTTAACAAAAGATTTGGTGTGACGTGCATGCCTTTGTTTTAATATTCAATTTTCCATGGGGCCGCGCCCCCTGTGATTCGAACCCTGATCCTGTTTGCCGATTTGAATTAGCCTACACATTTAGAAGACAAATAAAAGTCTAAAATTGTATAATGATGATTAGTCAAAGATATATTACATTCAGGTATGAATGTAAAAATGTTGCTTATAATAAAAATTATAAGCATTTAATTTTTTTTATATATATATTATATTCATGTATGAGTGTAAAAATGTTGGATAATAAAAATTAGAAGCATTTAATTTGACACTTATATGCATAAAAAGTTTTGTTTTTTTAAACATTTTATTATTTTTTATTTTTTGATTATTTAATGTTAATTAATCTTAACTTCCACTTCTCAATTACCACTCACTCTGAATTTAATTTAATTTAATGATCAATCATGTTAACTTCGTAATTATCTCAATGCAATATTATTAATTATGAAGGATTGAAAGTCCCTACACAAAATCTACCTTTTTGATAAGAAGGAATAAATAATAAAATATAATGCTATGATAATATAATAATAAAAATGTAGTAGATTTTTTTTATTTTTTATTTTTGTAAGGGGTTTTATGAAGAAGTAATTTTTAAAAAAATAAGAATATATTAAAATATAATAATATAATCATACTTTAATAATAATTTAATATTAATTACAATATCATAATATAATAATTTTAATGTGGAATAATGAATAAATATGATATCTTTCGGTGTACTTTACCTATATTCTCCTAAAGATATGTATACTAGTTATGTATGACTCGTAAGAACAAGTTTAAGATCTTATTGATTCTCACTCAAAAAGCAAGTGGCTCGAACTTCAACTAATAAAAATGAATGTAGGTTAAACATAAAATTTCAAAAATATTTTTGATGTAAGATTGCTTGTGATCTTATATGTTCTTCCATTAGACATATGACGTAAGTACAATGTTCGATGAGTTTGAGGCTCATGTATACTTATTAAAACTTGAGACTAAAATTTCATCTTTTCCTCTAATCCAAATGATTTCTTCATTCATTTGATTTTTCTTCTTCACCCCATATTCCTTACCTACCTTTCCCTAAAACCTTTTTTAGGCAACCCCTACATCCACTTGTCCATTTATTTATCTAATTTTTCATTTCTATCTTCTTTGTTGTCCTATGTAATACAAATAAAAGTATCTCAAGGTAATATTTATTACATTAATGTTTCCTTGTTGTAGAGATCAACTTGCATTGTAGGATCAATATCCATGGTATTGACCCCTACAGTTTAAATTTTGTTCTCTTGCCCATTTTATTCCTATCAGAAGCCAACTTAGTATGTGTTTTGTAATTTATTACTATTTAGTGGTATTTAAGAGCATTCAATGTGAATTAAATTTATCATGTATGGTGTAGTCTTGCTTAAGGGAATTAATTAAAATTTTCCTATTGTAGTAGGCCTAATTCAAAATCAATGCACACAAAACAATAAGGGAGAAAAATGCCTAATGATGATAAATTAGTGTTTTCAAAGATTAATAATTCTTCATGGATTATATGGTGCTTTTGTAGTTTATACATTACAAATAAACCTAAATTTTAATAAAATGTATTTTTTTATTGCTCCAACCAATTCATTATTACTCTCTTTCTCTTCATACACACAATTTTTCTTGTTAATGCATTTTTAATTCTACAACACCCCCTTCTCTTTTTCATCCTATCTAAATATTTCTCTAGTCTATTTATTTTTCTACATTTTGTTAATATTTCTCCCTTTTTGACATACCCCAAAACACCTTTTCTTCTCCACAATTGTTGTCACCATCTTCCCCAAACAATCTACTTGCCCCCTACCAAAAAAATGAATGTCCAAGAGATTGTTTTCCTCTCCAAAAAAATCTTATCACTTTCCCTTACGGAATTAACATACATTTCACATGAGATAAGAAATTCTATGAAAAAGGTTTGAATAAACCGCATATGAATTGTAGCTAAGTTAAAAAACCATGCAAATACATAAAAGACCAAGAAAAAACTTAGAAAAATACCACATTGTTAGAAGGAAACTTCAAAAAATCACACCACAAATGATTTATAATAGAAAAATATCTAAAACATAAGCCAAAAAAATCTTAGTGGAAAATAAGAATTATAGATTTAGTGATTATGTTTTAATCAACATGCCATCAATCTATTGCCAAAAGAAATAAACTTGACCATGTGTATCTATTTTTTGTCAACATTTCAAATCATATTTTATGACCCATCATTGAGATAGTGAACTAGAGAAGAGACAATAGATAATTGAGTATGATTTGATACAAAAAGGATACACAAGTAAATGCAGAAACTTTCATAATCAACACATTGACAAGTTCACATATTTGAAAGGCAAAGACAAAGACAAAGACAAAAAGATTTTTAAAAACACATTTTATCTTATCAAATCTATAAAACACATATCAAATATAAACAACAAATCAAACATGTAACACTCAAAATCAAACATATAATATTTAGATTAAATCACAAAGATTTATGAAACCACACATATATTCTAAAAACACTATCAAACCAAAGACACACAACTTCAACAACAATCTTCTATGCAGAAATTTAAACTTAAAATATCTCCAACCTCACATTTCCTTTTCATACACGAATATACATTTATTAACAAATTTTGTTACCCTAAAATCAATGAATGTCTCCAAAACATCATTTGGGGCCATAGATCGGACGGTTGAAAACTGTTCCCAGTCGCCCACGTGGATTACGTTTCATCCGGTAGCCGATCGCCGTCAACTGTCAATGTGAATATTGTATTGTTTGAATTAAGCTCTTCTGATTTGATTCGTGTAAAGCGGAAAATCGCGATCAAACCCTAGTTGCTCTCCCCTCTTCCAACTCCGAAGAGAGAGAAGGGAGGTTCGCTAGGGTTGATGGTTTTCACTTAAGGGAGAGACTTTACATTCAAAAGAGGGGTTGAAACCCACAAGATCCAATCCCACGCAATGCAAGATTGGATGCTAAATGTGTTTCAAGGGTTAAGACAGCAAGGCTACCCTCTTTTGTAAAGAATGTAGATAGAATGATTAGGCTAGGAATGCATAGAAAGTGACAAAGATTCGCTTATAAACTGAGATAGGGATATAGGATGAAGCTGCGGACCTGGAATTAGCAGTAAAATGTTGATACGGCGCTGTCCTGCAAATTTGAGCGAAAGTTGCCGGGACGATGGCACCCGACGCCACGGTCCTTCGAAAAATCCGC
Organism: Cryptomeria japonica; assembly: GCF_030272615.1. Lineage (NCBI taxonomy): Eukaryota > Viridiplantae > Streptophyta > Pinopsida > Cupressales > Cupressaceae > Cryptomeria > Cryptomeria japonica. The sequence continues at coordinate 271,128,083 of NC_081406.1, forward strand.
GAAACGAAGGGGGATCTGTTCGTCTCTGCACAAGGATTCCAGATCTTCAATTTCAGCCGCGTACCTGCAACCTACACATAGAAAAGCGAAGACGATTGGGGGGTTAGGGATTAGGGGTTTGCCTTTAGGTCAAACCCTGGTTTTGGAATTAACCAAGAAATGAGCAAGTGCTGTAAATGTAAATGTATGTAAAACAAGTACTAATACCTTGTTCTAAGGATGTTTGTATCCTTATGTGCGAAGGTATAGATGTTGTATGTTGTTGTAGTATGTTGTATGTAGTATGTTGTATGTAGTATGTGATCTCCTCTTCAATGGTTGAATCCTTGTCTTGAATGCAACACTTAGCCTTGAATGGAGACTTAGAATGATCAATTGCTTGAAAGAATGCTTGAATGCTTGAATGCTTGAGTATAGTTTCCACGCCTTTTCCCTCATGTGTGTCTCTATCCAAATGAGAGAGGAAAATGTAGTTTATATACTTGTCAATTAGGGCTGATAGACTGATTTTCCCGACCTTAGGCCGACCAGGAAAGATAATTTTCCAATTTGCAAACATAAAGACCCGAAGTCCAAAAGAGACCGGGCCCAAAATAGGACCCAGGGACCAGGGCGCTGGGCGCTCTGGTCCCACCTCCCGGGACAGCAGGGTGCAAAGGAGGTTCAGGCCAGGGTGCAAGAAAATGCAGTTTTCAGTGTCATAATCAGGTTTCGGGGTCTCCATTCAGGTTGCGTGTTGCGTCGCCATCGTGAAGACCGAAATGCAGTCGAAATTGCAAGTGTCGCAATTTTAGGACGCTACATTTAGCCCCCACTTTAGCGGGAGTATGTATGCTCATACTTCCGGTAAAGTACAGGGAAACAACATTGAAAGACTTTCACCACGTCAAGGAGGCAAGATACACCAAGCCCCCAGTGGACTAAGGATCTTACGACTTCGATTGACAAAGTAAAAGGGAAGATCACGAGGGAGAACCATGACTGTCAGTAGTAAGGTTCCCTCACTATGAGTCATGTAAAAGAAAGATATCAAAAATTTTCAAGGCAAGGCTAAATTTGCCAAGAAATTTTCAAGTATCTTGAAAAGATATGAACGGGATGTATGCCCCCCTATGTTAAAGCGATCGCACACGCCTCACCGGGGGTGATTGCTTTAAGGTAGTGATACATATAAGAATGAGAAAGGAAAGGAGCACGTTATCGCAAGGATTTAGCCCCCAAGTGTGAGATAAACCCAAGGATAATAGACACAAAACACAAAGCACAAGGTGACTTCGCTTTCCTCGGGGTCAGTATGCTGTATGATAAGTCATGTATATATATCATATGTATGTATGCATAATTGTTCTTCATTCCCCAATCAAGGAAGGTCACCTAGAAGAAGGGAACACATGTGTCTTTTGAGTCAACATGAGAGAGATCGAGAGATCTCAATGCTTTGCATCGTCCTCAAGTAGACAACACTAAGGACAACAAATAGAAGAATGAGAATAACACATAGAAGAAGTAACAAAAGAGAGGAGGAGAGAATCTGCTATGCTAATGTAACTAGTCTAGCACGTCATCTACCCCCCGATCTTGCTGATCAATGTTTCGGGAAGGCAGGGAACACGCTAGAGGAGGAACATTCAACACAGCAGATGGAGCTATCACAAGATCCAAACAAGGGCTATGTTCATGTTCCAAGCCACGCTGTTCTTGTCTAGGAGCTAGGATAAGTGCTTTAGAAAATTCATTAGATAAATGGTTATCAATATCAACAAGTTCATATTCACTATCAGAAGCAAGAGAAGTAACATTTTCATCATGAATAACATTTTCATCCATATCATCATCAAGATTTATAAAAATAGGATCTTTAACTCGCACAGGATCAAGACCATCATGCATCTTATGTTTAGGAGATTTAGGCTCAATTTTTGGCTGAGGAGAAAATGGAATAATGCTTGTTGAAGGTGGTTTTGGAGATTGCGAAGTTTGAGAAGCAGCTGCTTGAGCCCTAAGACGACGCTTTCGTCGGCGTTCACGTGCAAAACGATTTCATCTAGTCTTAGTAGGAAGTGGAGAAGATTGAGGAGGAGGAATGTTCTCATCCTTATCACTTGGGTGTTTAGGTTGTGGTCTCTTAGGCTGGATAATAGGAGAAGAAGAAGGTCTCTTCTCTCTATAAAAGGAAGGAGGAGGAACTGCTCCATATAAAGGAGGAATTTTTGGTTTAGGAAGAAGACCAAGTCCATCATGACGAGGAGGTATAGGTCTACTTTTAGAAGGTTTATTAGGCATAGACATAGTCACATCCATAGGGATGGGTTGAGAATCTTCTTGAGGAAAGACATTAGTTTTATCTTTCAAAGGAAGAACTTCCTTCTCAAGAACGATAGGAATATCAAGTTTAGGTGTTCTAGGTTCGCTTAGAGATAGGATCATATCTGTTTTCCACTTTTGATAAGATTTGAAAAGATGATCACTTCGCGGAGGAAGAGACTAGAATTGTTTAGGCCAAAAATAATCAATAGGAACACTAGAAGTTCTTTCAGCTGGTTTAAAGAGACTATGATTGACAGTAACAACTTCACCATTATGGGGAAATTTCAAGCACTTATGAATAGGAGAAGCAATAGCTTTCATGGAAGATAGCCAAGGATAGCCAAGCTTCACACGAAATTGTTCGGATGAAGGAATAATAGCAAAGTTCACATCAAGGGATTTGTTATGGACCTCAATAGGTAATGTAATAGAACCAATTGCAGGAGAAGAAAATGCATCAAATAATTTCATAACCACATCTGTTTTGTCATAGATCACTTGATTCAATTGCAAAGTAAAAAGAAATTCTTCAGTAATAACATTAACCATGCATGAAGGATCAATAAGCACTCCACGGCAAGGTGTATTCTTGACTTTTGCAACTATGTATAAAGGACCATCAGGTGCCCTGATAGTTTCACTAGAATCAAATGTGATGGAAGGTTCTTTAGGGTTTTCTTGCTGCTCTACAAAGTTAATCACATTCGGAGTCATAGACACAAGACCATCAGATGAGAGAGAGGAATCATTAGCCTCAATCGCATTAGAGGTATGAGAAGGTAGTGGATCAGTAAAAATCTGAAGATTTTGATTAGGAGGAGCTACAGATGTATTGCCTTTATCATTCACTCCAGAAACAGAAATACTATTATTATCAATCAAATCTTGAATTTTACCCTTTAAAGAAAAACATTTTTCAGTATCATGCCCAGGATGACGATGAAATTGACAAAAGGCTTTGTTATCAAAATAAGGTGAAGTAATCTTTGCAGGATCAATTTGTCTTATAGGAGGAAGAGTAAGCACATTTTGTTCTAATAACTTATTCATAATACTATGCAATGATTCATTCAAAGGAGTATACTTTCTTTCTTTCTTGAAAAATTTAGAAATAGGAGGCACACCTGATGCTGCATTCACATTGTTGTTGATGATGTTTTCATTGAATTTGATGGAATCTCTGTTCGGTTTAAACTTTCCAAATGGTTGTTGACTGCTATCACCCTTATCACTCGGAGCCATAGGATGTGATTGTTCCATTTGACTCATAGTCAGTTGATAATTGTGAAGAGTTGCACACAACTGTTGGAAAGAAGTAAATTCAGAAAACAGAAGTTTGTCTCGAATATCTTTTTGTAAATTGGAAATAAAGATTCTTTGAATATCATTGTCAGGCACTGGAAAAGAAATTTGAGCATACAAATGCTTATATCTACCAATGAAATCAGTCACTTTTTCATTAACACCTTGTTTACAATGCATTAAATCAATCAAAGTAACTTTAGGACTTATATTGTTTTGAAATTGTTGAATGAAAGCATTTGCAAGTTGTTCGGAAGAAGTAATAGAATAAGAGGGCAATGAGCAATACCATTGTAGGGCTTTGTCTCTTAATGTTCTAGTAAACAGTTTCACAAGCAACCTTGGGTCATAAGCAAAATCGGTACATATTGTTTGAAAAGTCTTAACATGTGTTAGAGGATCTCCTTTACCATTATAAAGCTCCAAATGCGGGATTTCAACATGTTTAGGAGGGATAGCTCGAACAATGTCAAGAGAAAGTGGGCTCGCAACATCAAATGTGGGAACACTAAACTTAGATTGATTCATACATTTTAGACCCTCAATTAAAGGAAGAGCTTGACTATCGGGATACTCATGAGACATCCATTGGTGAAAATCGTCAAATTGGTTATCCAATTTCGAAAGTTGTTCTACAGAAACCTCATGGAGAGCTTCTTCATCATTAGGAGGATTAGAGGAATTACCCATGTCCTCGTTAAAAAGGCTATTCAAATTAGGTTCCATCTCCTCAGTAGTTAAACCTCAGAGAGACTTAATTCTACAGCTTCGTCTAACGGGAATAGTGTAAGTAGGGCTTATTGTTGTAAAACTCATGCACTAGAGAGAGAGAGAAAATTTTGATTTTAGAGGTAGCAATTTTCAGTAAAATCAACCAATCTTCTGGATTTAAGCTGTTAAATGCAATCACGACAGTCTCCCGAAATTTCGGAAAAAATGTCCGGGACCATGGCGCTCGGAGTGCAACACGGTCCTTGCAACTTTTTTTGAAATTTGCAGGGATGAAAGGTATGATGATTTTAGAGCTAATCTGAAAAAATTGAGTGATTTTACGATCTGTAGATAGGCCAAATTAAAGTTGCAATCTCGAAATTGAACCCTACCAAGATTGTCGAAAAATGCAAAAATTTGAATTTTGAAAAGGAGAGGGAAACTGAAATTTTGAATGTTATGATTTTAGAGGGAATGTCAAGAGCAATGCAAATTTTGAAATTTAAAAAATTGACTCAATTTCACGCAAAATTCAATTTTGAAAGCGGAAATCAAAGTTGTTGTAATTAAGCACTTAACTTCAAAAGTCACAAATTGCAAGAATTTGAATAAAGCACTGAAATTTCGAATGAATGATAACACACTTTTTAGATTTAGGACAGTAAGAACACAATTTTGACACAAAATTTTAGTTTCAATGATTTTTGAATATTTAGAAGCGTTAATCCAAGCAATCCCTAGACCAACTTTGACTGTAATTTTGAAGGTGTTAAAATTGATAAAATCAGCCAAAATTCTGGATTTTAGCAGGAAAATACAGTAAGATCTCGCTCCCAGAATTTCGGAAAAAATGTCGGGGACGATGGCGCTCGGAGTGCACACGGTCCTCGCAACTTTTTTCCAAATTTTCAGGGATGAAAGATATTGTGATTTTATTGCGGAATCCAAAGTTACAGCTGATTTGGAGATGTTTTGATCAGTGAAATTGTCGGACAAAGGTTGAATCAAGAGGGTTTCAAAAATTAGGGTTTTGACACTTAACCACTTAATTTTCAAAATTAAAGCATAGATATGAATTGATAATTTGTAATAGAAGGGCAGATCTGAAACAAGCATTAACATTTAGACATTTCATAAGCTTAATTACTAAAAAGAAAATTTAGGGTTTTTATGCAATTAACCTCTAAAATTTTGCAAAAGATCAACATGGAAATGTAATCAAGGAATCAAATTTTTCAGATCTAACCATGAATAATCAAAAAGGATGTTCACGTCAGGTTCACCAAAATGTAAAGCGGAAAATCGCGATCGAACCCTAGTTGCTCTCCCCTCTTCCAACTCCGAAGAGAGAGAAGGGAGGTTCGCTAGGGTTGATGGTTTTCACTTAAGGGAGAGACTTTACATTCAAAAGAGGGGTTGAAACCCACAAGATCCAATCCCACGCAATGCAAGATTGGATGCTAAATGTGTTTCAAGGGTTAAGATAGCAAGGCTACCCTCTTTTGTAAAGAATGTAGATAGAATGATTAGGCTAGGAATGCATAGAAAGTGACAAAGATTCGCTTATAAACTGAGATAGGGATATAGGATGAAGCTGCGGACCTGGAATTAGCAGTAAAATGTCGATACGGCGCTGTCCTGCAAATTTGAGCGAAAGTTGCCAAGACGATGGCGCTCGGCGCCACGGTCCTCCGAAAAATCCGCGAAACGAAGGGGGATCTGTTCGTCTCTGCACAAGGATTCCAGATCTTCAATTTCAGTCGCGTACCTGCAACCTACACACAGAAAAGCGAAGACGATTGGGGGGTTAGGGATTAGGGGTTTGCCTTTAGGTAAAACCCCAGTTTTGGAATTAACCAAGAAATGAGCAAGTGCTGTAAATGTAAATGTATGTAAAACAAGTACTAATACCTTGTTCTAAGGATGTTTGTATCCTTATGTGCGAAGGTATAGATGTTGTATGTTGTTGTAGTATGTTGTATGTAGTATGTTGTATGTAGTATGTGATCTCCTCTTCAATGGTTGAATCCTTGTCTTGAATGCAACACTTAGCCTTGAATGGAGACTTAGAATGATCAATTGCTTGAAAGAATGCTTGAATGCTTGAATGCTTGAGTATAGTTTCCACGCCTTTTCCCTCATGTGTGTCTCTATCCAAATGAGAGAGGAAAATGTAGTTTATATACTTGTCAATTAGGGCTGATAGACTGATTTTCCCGACCTTAGGCCGACCAGGAAAGATAATTTTCCAATTTGCAAACATAAAGACCCGAAGTCCAAAAGAGACCGGGCCCAAAATAGGACCTAGGGACCAGGGCACTGGGCGCCATGGTCCTGGGGGACCAGGGCGCCCTGGTCCTGGGGGACCAGGGCGCCCTGGTCCTGAAGGACCAGGGCGCTGGGTGCTCTGGTCCCACCTCCCGGGACAGCAGGGTGCAAAGGAGGTTCAGGCCAGGGTGCAAGAAAATGCAGTTTTCAGTGTCATAATCAGGTTTCGGGGTCTCCATTCAGGTTGCGTGTTGCGTCGCCATCGTGAAGACTGAAATGCAGTTGAAATTGCAAGTGTCGCAATTTTAGGACGCTACAATTCGTTTAGGGGAGAGGGACCAATAGTTGTTAGGGCTAACTTCATCAACATGTAGCCATCACATGGAATATCGTAGGACCTCCATTTTTTTTAGAAATGTAAAATGGACACTTAACTATCTACAAATAAGGTTTGAAGGTGTGACTCATCATGCAACTCGTCAAAATAACACGTCTACTGCGAAGTGTCCAAAAAATGACTTTTTAAAGATTCGACTAAAACTTAATCTAAAAATGTCTAGTAATTGAAAAAATATATGTCATTTCTTATTAGTTAAATATCATATTTTTATTTAGAGTATAACTTATATGCAACATAAATGGACCAAACACATATTAGCAACCATAAATATTTGTTATCTCTAACTTGTAAATCCAACATAAATGGATCAATAGTTGAACAGAAAAAAATATTTGTTGTTATAGAAAAAACTCATTATTATATAAAATACAACTTATGTCCAACACAAATGGACCAATAGTTGAACACTAAAACTCGCTGAAAATCCTTCTCATTTCATGGAAAAATACAAGGTATTTTTTGTGCTCACCTTTTATATTTGTGACGGGACAAATTATTAATATAAAATACTCCAATGAATATACATTGCTACCCCAATAATTGTACACATAAGAATACTATTTTTTCACTATAACAATAATACTTGCTTAAGCAAGTATCTTATTTTTTCAATGACACACTTATAGTAGATAGTTATGATATTTTATTTCAAACAAAAAACTATTTATTTCACTTGTTAATGAATGTATATTTGTACTTTTTATATAACATTTACATGTTCTTGTGTGTTCAACTATAGGTCTATTTTGACCAACATTTGGTTATTTTTTTATTTACATGTGGATCATTTATTTATAATATATAGTATAAATTTGTGGTAAGATTGGAGATTATGAGCACAATTATTATAACGACTATTGGACCCAGTTCAACTACTGATCCCTCTCCCCTAGCACCGGGTCCCAATAATAATGATAAAAGAGATCAAATAATAATAATCAAAGACGGAAAAAATAAAAAATACAATGCATATCCAGTTGTTTATGATATACTGTGAAGCAGATCTTATCGAAAGAGAAGAGAGTCAAAGAAAAAATGACGATATAGTTAATAATTGTTATCATTGCAGAAAGAGAAGCTTCACCTCTCGTTCTGCCCTAATTTTTATGCTAATCTGTACGACTGCATCATTTTGTCTTATTTAATGAAGAGATGATAGATAATTTAATAAAGCTTTGGTGTGACGTGCATTGGCTGTATTTTGATATTTAATTTTCCATGGGGCCGCAACTCCTGTGACTCGAACCCTGATCCTCGCTTGTATTTTACTTTAAATTGATTTGGGCAAGCATGTCCACCAATATTTGTGCCTCACCCACTCAGGAAATGATGTAGCTAGTTGCAGAGGTTTGTGCTCATCCTTAATGATGGTCCACCATTAAAGGAAATAAATCGCTCCACATGGTCTTTAATTATGGTTAATGCTATTTCAAAATCAAATTATTAAAAAAAAAATTAGTGTTTATTGATGTGATAATAATTTATTGATGTGTTGGATTTTCTAATTTGAAAGGTCTATTATCAATAATTATAAAGATATGAACAAGTTTATTTTCTTTATAGTATTATAATAGTAAAATCTGTATATCCAATTCAAATTTTTATTTAGTTTTATGTTCACTTTGATACAATGCAATGTAGCCAACAAGAAATGACTGCCTCCTGACCATACAATAACCTTAACCACTATTACTATAGCTAGGAATATTGTTTAAGGATCAACATTTAATCCCACACCAATGATTTTAAACACTTAACCACAAAATAGATATTTTTCAAGGAATAGAAAGACCACAACAAACCAGTCAATAATTCTTTCAAGGGGAAAAGGAGGGTCTTTGTCATTATAGAGCGTAGATTTTCAAGGGACATCCTACCTAATGGAAACATACAACCAATCCCATATATTCTCTTCAAGGATTACATAAAATCAAATATAACTATAAATACTCTCTCTATCAATCACAACATAATCAACACAAATCGCCTTTCACCGCATCGCAACTCCCTATCCTTCCATTGTAATATTCATCAACCCCAAATCATAATTCTTACATATTTATAAGTCCCTCATATTGGGTCCACATAATATCATGCAAACATCATAATTTTCATTATTTCACATTTACAAATCTTCTTTCGAGAAAGAGTAAAAATCACTTATCTTTGCATATAAGAAAATATTAAGAGCTCATACGCTCTTCATGGTCTCCTTGACCCATCTCAACTCCAATAACATCTCAAATTTTAATTCTTTTCAAATAAAAGCATGAAATTCCATAAACCAAACGCTCCTCAATCAAGGAAATAATAGAAAATATTTATCACTCATAATAACTTCACTATTCATATTTTGACTAAAATTTAATTTATTTAAATAGGCCAATTTTAAATTTCATATCAACATTTAATTACAATATCACACTATGAATTTAAATTTTTTAAATCACAATTATTTAATATGATATTGAAATTCACATATAGCTAAAATACAACTACTAGTGGCTTTTCTGACAATTCCATGCCTATAGGGAGGAAAATTGATGATATCTCTGAGATAGTGGAGATTCTTTTTGCAGGCATTCATTCTTAAGATAATGGCGGTCTTTCATTGGCTTGGCATGGTAAGGTAGCGCAAGTGGAAGAGGGTTGGATTTCTGTTAAGGGTAAGAAAGCTAAGTTCTCTACTTGATGGTTCTTGGTTGGGGGTTGGCTTTAGGCTGGTTGTTGGATGTTCTTTTTGCAGCTTTTGTTTTGGGTTGTGGGAGCCTATTTTTAAAACCCATGTATATGGTTATGGGAGTAAAAAATAACCCATGATTGTTTGGTGCTTTCATGTTCCTTTTTTTAGGACAACTTTTTGGTTGAGGGTTCCAGATCCATTCAAAATCTGATTGTAAAGGGTTTCAGGTCCCTTCAAAACTTGTTTTTGCCTTAATAAAAAACATATAACTATTCCCAAGAAAATTATGAAAAAGTAGATCCTTAAATCAAGCAATAAAATAATATTCACAATTCTTATAGAAAGATTGAGCTTCAAAAACACTGATGTATTGAGATATTCTATAGTGAATAATGAAAAAAAATAAAAATTAAGGGCAAAAAATTTATAAGATTATATGTAGTTTTGATTAAAGATTTAATTCTAAGTAGGGGAGAGGACCCAATAATTGTGCACCCTAACTTCATGCTTCTCAAAATATTACGTGGAAATTTCAAATCACTCCCAATTTTTTACAACAACTTACTTGCAAGTCTCCTACTTATAACTAAGATTTCAGGGCCACATCATCAAATATGGTGCCACACCAGCATGCTTTTTGCCAAGGTGTCCAAAACAAGCCCCCAAAAAAGTGAGACCAATAGTCGTGCAAAAGAGGCTCCTATAATTATGTAGCTGATGTGGCATCACATGATTGGTTACTTTTTACAACTAATGGTACATTTCATTCAATTATGGGTAGTCATCATAGCAATAACATTTTTAAAGTCACAACTATTGATGCAACGTTGTCAAAAAAATTGGACATTAAATCAACAAGTATGGGTATTAAATCAACAACTACTATCACACCAATTGAAATGTGTTCAACTACTGGGTCATTTCCCATATAGTCCTTATTCTCATGAAATGAGATGAAGAAAGATGCGAATATGCTTCGATGACATTGAATGCCAATAGTGGTTTGGTAAATAACTGTAATGCTAAAATTAGCAGCAACAATTTGGTAGAATGTGATGTTTACAAGTAGAATATTTTTATATTTGGTTTTGGTTTATAGTTTATTTTTAAATTAATAATTATAATGATAGATAATGTAAGTTTTTAAAATAGTTTGTAAAATATTAATTAAAAAATTTGTTTGAATTTTATTATGGATATTGAAAAATAATTGATTATCTAATTCAGTTTTTTATTTTAGCCTTTATATAATTGTTGTATAAATTGATTGCAATGTTGAGTTTTGATATGGTAATCATTATATCCGATCTCTCACAAGAGAGTTGGAAAACTAAAACAAAAAAAGTAATTCTTATAACTCATCTATTCTCTTGCTTTTCTAAATTTAATATTTCACACACCATGCCAAAAAAAAAAGAAGGTAGGAATTATGCTTGTTTGTATTTGTTTTACTTTTAATTAACACTTATTTGTATACGTTTGTTTACTCTTATTATAAGTTTCTTTTCATAAAGGGTTTAATATCAAACCTAGTTTGGTTTTGCAATCCATTGGTATCAAGAGTACACAATTATTTTTGTATCTTATTGGTCTAGGGAGCATGAGCCTAAGTTGATACCCCTTTAGCTAAAATATAAGAATTAGGTATCTATTTTGCACAAGTTGCCTAGGACATAATCCTAACATTTAGAAATACTTAATCCTTGATGGACTCATTCAAAACTATTCAACTTCACTGACAAACCAAAGACATCTTATAATATTATTATTTTGATTTTGTTTTTATTTACACTTATTTTTATACATTTACAATTGATCTCAAGATTACCACTTCATCTTTACATTTCATTTCTATATTATATAAGATTGACTTGATTTGAAATATTTAAATTCAAAACTCAAATTCTTCATTCCTTTCCACTAACCATTATGAACCAATTTTACATACATTTTCAATAATGTATTGCTTTGTATTCAATATATACATTATTGTGCACATGATTAAAAAATAATTTATTATAACATAATTTTAGAAGTAAAAAAAATTGTCTATGCAAGTCATCGCTCATCATTGTTAATTTTCTTATTCTTAAAAAACAACAAAAACATGTGCATATCCAGTTGTTTGTGATATAATGTGAACTGTGTTTCTCGAAAGAGAAGAAAGTCAAAGAAAAAAAGCTTGCATCATTTTGTCGTACTGACTATAGAAATGATAAATTATTTCACAAAAGCTTTGGTGTGACGTGCATTGGCTGTATTTTGATATTTAATTTTCCATGGGGCCACGCCCACTGTGACTCGAACCCTGATCCTCGCTTGTAATGACTTCAAAATTGATTTGGTCAAGCATATCTACCAATATTTGTGCCTCATCCACTCAGGATATGATCTACCCAGTTTGTGCTCATCCTTAATCATGGTGTTAAAAGGAAATATATTGCCCCACTTGTCTTTAATTATGGTTCTATGATTTTGTGGCTTCTCTAAAATCAAATTATTAATTAGCACTTGCACTAAAAGGAGGTGCAAGGGTTATGTGATAGTAAAATATAGTTAAATAATATATTTGGAAGAACTAAATTTCAAAGTGATAATAATTTATAGTACGTCATAGTAAATCTAAATCATTTAATATACTTAATAAAATGATCATTTAATATACTCAATAAAATGTGAAGATTTGTGGAAGATTAAGTATCCAATAGAATATTCAAATAATATTATAAAAAATCTTAAATAATATAATATTATTAAAAACCCTAAATAATTTATAGGAAGATATGGTTTAGAATAATATGATATTAAAATATAAGGAGACATTATTTTGAGAAAAATAGAATGAAAGTAATAACTAGTAAATTAAAAACCATAATATGATAATAAAATCTAAGGAGGCATTATTTTGAGAAAAATAGAATGAAAGTAATAACTCAATAAATTAAACTTAAAGTAAATATAATGGAGTGTAGAATAATTTCAACACAAAAAATAAAATAACAAGATATGTAGAATTTTTTTTTCTATTTTAAGACTAACAAATAATTTAGAATGGGTGGATGGAAATTTAAGTGAAGAGTAGTCTTTTTACAAAAAATAATTCAGATTTGTTTTTATTACCATTTTTCTTTGTGGAGGAAAGTAAAATAGAATGGTCCATAGATCATTTAATATACTTAGTAAAATGTGAAGATTTGCGGAAGATTAAGTGTCCGATAGAATATTCAAATAATATTATTAAAAACCCTAAATAATTTATAGGAAGACATGGTTTAGAATAATATGATATTAAAATCTAGGGAGGCATTGTTTTGAGAAAAATAGAATGAAAGTAATAACTCAATAGAATAAATATAATGGAGTGTAGAATAATTTCAACACATAAAATAAAATAACAAGATAGGTAGAATTGTTTTTCCTATTTTAAGAATGTAGCATAATTTAGAATGGGTGGATGAAAATTTAAGTGAAGAGTATTCTTTTCACAAAAATTAATTCAGATTTGTTTTTATTACCATTTTTCTTTGTGGAGGAAGTAAAAACACAAAAATATGAATCATCCATAGATCAAAGTTGGTCGACTAAATGTTCATAAATAAACTATTTTACAAATCAATACAATTTAAAATTATTAAAGATGTTTCCACAATACTAATTACATATTTACAAACACAATAAGATCTAATATAAAATAAAAATAATATAAACAAACATAGTTAAAAAGACATAATTAAAAATAAGCACATTAAAAGATGATGTTTGTATATAGGAAATAAATGTTAAAATTCTATTATAGATTTAATGAATGTTTTTATTAAAAAAAAACTTAATAATCTTAAATTTATTATTTCTATAATTATCCACTTATTTTTTATAATTTTATAATTATCTATTTTTAAAATTTTAACAATATTTTAAAACTATATAACTATATGTTTAAAAGCCTTTCTCTCAAAAAATAAAAATAAAATAATAATGAACTAAATTTAATTTTTTAAAAACTATTAAATTTATATTAAACAAAATAAATAAAATGAATCACAAATCAAATCAATATTTAAAATTTAAAAAGTTAATAACTGAATGAGTAATTTTATTCAATTATTGTAACTAGCAACAATATAAAGGGATATAGTCGTTGTTATGCTAGGCACGAAAAGAGCAGCGAAAGAAATTTGAAAAAAACACACACATACACCAAGTGGTCTATTAGGAAACATTCGGAGGAATAGGAAAACGTGAAAAGGTAAGCCTTTGCTTCGCTTTACGATAACGGAAAAATATTCAGGAAAAAATGGAGTTTACTTGGCACCATATTCGATTTTTTCGCCAACAAAATCATTGTTTATCTATTTTCCGGCACATTATTTCTGGCACACTATTTTTTTCAGGTGTGATATAACTTTTCTGGGAAGTAGTGTGGCAAGTCCACTTATAACAAAAGCCTATCGGCTAAAAATATATTTATTGTTTATTGATGTGATTATAATTTACTTATGTGTGGGTCTTCTAATTTGAAAGGTCTAATATTAATAATTATAAAGATATGAATAAGTTTATTTTCTTTAATAGTTTTATAATGGTGAAATTTGTATATCCATGTCAGTTTTTGTTTAGTTAGATTCACTTTGACAAAAGAGTTCAATCAATAATTTTATTTTTTTTAATGTAAAGTTTAATTCTTTGATTTTTCACAAATTCTCACCTTCACATGTTTTTATATATTCAACTTTATTTATTTATACATAGATTCTCATATATCTAAGATTTATTATGCACATTATTACATTTCATTAATAGCAATGCTCCCTTTTCCTAAATCAATCCTATGATGTAGTCCATTGATCCCATGCCGCCCATGGCATTCACCCCTACATTGTAAATTTTATTCTCTTGCCCATTTTATTTCTAACAAGAGTTAACTTGGTGTTTGTTTTATGGATTTTGGTATTATATAGTGGTATTAAAAGGCATTTAGTACACATTCATTAATCATTTATGGTGCAATCTACTAAGGGGGATTACTTAAAATTTGCTTGTTCTAATAGTCTTAATTTAAAATATGCATAGATAATGTAATATGAGAGAAAAATGCCTATTAATGGTAAATTGATACTTTCTATAGCCCATCTCATGCTTCAATGATTACAAATTCTTCAAATTTTACAAGAAACGTTTCTAACCTATACATTACAACCAAACCTATAATTTAATAAGATTCCATTTTGTGTTACTTCAACCAATTCAATATTACTCCCTTTCTCTTCAATTACTTAGTTTCATTTGTTATCAAGCATTCTTAGTTCTACCACAACCCCTTCTCTCTTCTCCCTATTCAAACTTTTTTTTTTGTCTATTTCTTTTCTTTTGTTTTCTCAATCTCTCTCCCTTTCTATCATGCCAAAAATTAACTTTTATTCCTATAGTTGTTGCCATCATCTAAACCCCAAAATATAAACATGAATCATGTATAAAAAGTAAATAACCAATAAATTATTCATCTCTCTAGGTAGATATTGTCACTAGCCCTTATGATACCACATGCATCCTACATAATGTAAGAAATTTCATTACAAAAATTTGAATAGCCATGAAGAGGTAGAATAAATTCCATGTGGCTTACAACTAAGTATAACAACCATGCAGGGATATAATTGATCAAGAAAAGGAAAGGAGAAATACCACATTGCTAAAAGTAAACTTAAAAAATCATTCTACAATTGGTTTTTGATCAAGATATGCTAAAAAACAAGCCATAAAATCCCAACAGATAATTGTTGACACTTTTATCCAATTTGAATGTGACACCATTATGCAAGAAGTGTGTGATTGCATGACACTTATCTACTAGTTGAGCAATAAAATGTTGGAAATTGACTAAAATTTCTCTTTCAAGAAGACTATGCATATTTTTTAGAGTATTCAATGGAGACAGGTGACAATAGCTTTCACTTTGGTAGCATCAAACTCAATGCCTCTAAAAGAGATAATGTATTCGTATAGTTTCCATGAAGTGGCACCAAAGACATTTCTTTAGATTAGCCACACATTATACTTTCCCAATCTATCAAAGTAAGTCATCAACATAGTCCTCCATGATAGTGTGAGAAAGGTCATGGAATATAGTGGTCATTGCTCTTTTATATGTAGCTCCAAGATTTTTGAGACCAAAGGGAATGACATATCAATAGTAAGTTAACCAAGGACTTGTGAAAGTTTTTTGGTATTGATAATCTAGTGCTACACATATCTAATTATATCCCAAAAACCATCCATCAAGGAGAGAATTTCATGTTTAGTTGTCAATTCTATGGTCATAGTTATATTTGATAGTGGGAAGTCATCATTTGGACAAGATTTTTTATATCTCTAAATTTTATGCAGATTCATATGCCTCCAGTAGGAACAATATTGGATACACAATCTATATAATCAATTGGTTTAATGAATCGTGAATCTAATAACTTTTGTAACTCTCCTTTGACCAATAGTGCTAGCCAGGGATGCATTTTGTATAACTTCTATTTCACTAGTTTTGTCTTTGGAATATACTATCAAATGATGAACTGTGAAAGAAGGATCAAGCCCTAGAATTTTTGTATAGGACCATACAAAGTTCACATGTCTATTTTGGAAGAATGCTATGAATTTTGCCTTTTCTTATGATGATAGTCATGTTGCTAATAAAGTGGCCTTAGAACTCTATGTTGTTCCAATGCTTACATCTTGGGATTCTTCTACCAATATTTCTATTTTGTTGTGATAAAAGGGATAGAATATCAAATCTTCCATCCTTAGGTTCTTCAAAGAGGTTTTTAACCTTGGATAGAGCAAGTGCATAAGGATGGGGGACAAAAAGGTGGTCACCCCACATTTTTGGCCCTTAGAGACCATAACTCAAGTGCATTATAACATGTTTGTGTTATGATTTTTGATTAAGCCTCTAAATTGATCAATTAAGACCATAATGTGAATGCATTTTAACATGCTTGTGTTATTATTAATTTAGACAATTGTGCAAGTGCATTATAACATGCTTGGATTATGGTCGGTTAAAAAATTTGTGTTTCAACCTTCATTTCATAATGCACCCTTGATAAATCCATGACCTACAAGTATATTCAAATGCACTTCTATTATTGGAGACCTCATTTTTCATCACCTAAATGTTGTAATGGCATTGTCGAGGTCAAATTGTTAAGTATTTTTAGTTTAGTAGTGTAAAATTTGGATTAAATAGATAGTTTGAATTAGTTTTTTGAGTGGACTTTATTTGATTTTTAGAGTTGAGAACACAAAACCAAATGAAAAAAACTCCTATTCACCTCCTCATCAAAACATTATTGAAGAACAACCACAATAAATCCTTCCTTCTTTTCCTTAACATCCTCCAAGAATGAAATAAAATATATTAGGTCAAACAAAAAGAATAAAAGCAAACATAGGGCATTGATTGCAAGGTTGAAAGATCCGATAGTGAAAAAATTCCATAGGTCAACCCTCTCCAAATCACTACAATCCATTATCTCTCACATAGTATCAGTGAGTGAGAAAATCAATAATTGGTCCAATATGAGAGAGCTAATAAAATTTTATGCACATAAACTATCTTATTAGCAAGCTAAACATTTTTTTTTGAAATATAACTTACATAAATATTATTCAACAACCCACAAACTTATGAACACATTCATGATGCTTGCAGGAGGTTCATTATTCATTGGTACCACCACCAAGGGATAGTCCAAATGATTGTAAAATTGAATATTTTTTGTTTCATAGTGTAGTCCAATCCAAAACATAGAGAGGCAGTATCAGTAGGGCACAAATATTTATATAAATGAAAAATAGGACTTTCATAGGTCTCTCAGGACTAACATTAATTTTTAGTGCTATCAAACATATCTTAGGATTTTCATGGGTCTTTTAGGACTACCATAAGTTTCTTAGGACTTTCATACATCTCTTAGGACTATCATAGGTCTGTTAGGATTGTCATAAGTTTCTTAAGACTATCATATTTCTCTTATTGAATACACCATTTATTCAAAAAATAGAGGCATCACACTACACTTTTTGAGTGCCTAACAGATGAACAACTACCAATTTTAATAGAGCTACCAACACTAAGACCTTATTCTAAATTGAAATGAAAATTAATCAAATCTTAAAATTCTTTTTATAATCTAAAAAACTCCTTGCACCATTTCACCTCTCTCCAAATTATATAATAAGTTTAATATTATAGGGGAAAATACATTTTTACCCACATACCATATGTTTTATATCATTATTATATGCACAAATATAAAATCAACACATTTTGATCTTGCCACCTCAATTTGATCCAATGATTATTGCTAATATTTTGAGGTTTTTAATAGAGAAGAAAGAATCAACACATGCACAATAAAAAAACAACCAAATACAAAGGCTACATCAATGCATAAGCAAAAATGCAACAACTCGAAACCTATTATTAAATTACTAGAGATAGCTACAACCTTAGTGTTTATAATCAATCATATGCTAGGAATTAAAATTTTGTAAAACTAGCATGATCCAACTACCTTCAAGAAAAATTTAATCAAAAGTAAACATTATCACTAATAGTAGAATTTGATGAATTGAGAGAGATATTGAATCTTGATCAAGTGGCAAAGCAAGTACCTAGAGGTTTAATCCTCATAAACAAGAAGATAAAAAGGAAAAATAAATTCTGATTGCTTTATTTATCTCTACCTTCAGAAAAGGGGATGTTCTACCCAAATTTTGGCCTACCACATATCTCCTAAGTCATACATCCCATTGAGTTGGTGACTAAGGCATGAAAATTAGAATATGTCTATGCACAATATTATCATTCTCCACATAAGAAGTATGTAGTATATATAATTATCATGGAATAGTGAAGTACATGTATCTCCTCTTTAATGTGTGTTTAACATATAGGTATATCACTAGTGATAGAAGAAAGATGACTAGCATAAGTCTTAGCAATATGTTATAGTCATTAGAAATAGAAAAATACTAAATCAATACAGGTTAGGTGCACCAAGTTGTGGTACCAAAAGGGGGTCTTAAGATGCCACTTTTTTTTTTCTTTTCTAAAATCAGCAAAGTTTGAACTTCAACGACAAATTGAACATAGTTACACTCCAAATTTGAAGATGCAACAAGAACAAGAGTCAGAGTTCTTCGAGTCTACTTTCTAAACTACTAATTTTTTTTGAAAATGGTGGAGATTAAGGGCTTCAAAAAGGGGGGGCACAAAAAGTGGTATTGTTTTTATGCAAAAAACATAACATAGCATCTGTTGTGGCCCCCCTAAAATGTTAACTTTTTTTTTGAATTTTTAAAATCACTTCTATGAGAAATTAGCTAACACCTTGTAGTTTATGCTGGATTTTTTGGCTAATTTTTTAATGAGTATATGATTTTTAACTAATTTTTGAAGTGGACACATCCTGAAAAAATCAAAACTTTTTTTAAGTTGTGTAGAATGGAGTCTAGTTTCTAAAAATGTAAGTTTCTTCGAAGTCCGATGAATGTGTAAAAAATTATACCCAAAATAGTGCATGTTGGTTTTTTACCAAAAAAGAACACGACAAACAAAAGAAATTAAAGATGAAAGACTTGACGAAATCAAAATGCTTAAGCTCGCTATGGTGTTTTTTAAAGTTTCATTGAAGCACCTACAAACCTAATGGAGAGCATGACCAAAAATATCTGAAATTGTTTAATCTTTTGATAAAAACACATCTCAGGCCTGAAATGACCATCCAATCCTTTGGGTTGGATGCCCAAGTACAATCCAACCCAAAGGGTTGGAGGTTTCCAGTGCAAACCATTTGGTGTGTGCCAAATATGGCACTCGCCAAATGACAAAAAATGACTTTTCATGTTTGGCATGCGTCAAATTTGGTGCTTGCCAAATGTGAAAAGTCATTTTTTTGCATTTGGTGAGCGCCAAATGTTCTGCATTGTCCAATTTGAAGGTCTTGTGAATCTACAAATTTCCAATTTGGGAACAAGCTATACCCACCCCGAAGGAGAATATATACATGAAATATAAATTAACATATAAGAAAGAAAAAATACATATTGAAATGTGACTTATAATTTAAGTTATATTTCATGTATATATTGGTAGGATGTTTGAGAGTGGTTTTAGCTCTATAGGAGTCATAATGTAGATTCTAGTTTTTAGAGGATCATAAAAAATTTCAAACAGTCAAATTTTAGTAATCAAATGTAGAATTTTAGTAATCAACACATTCCTATTAGCATTCTTTAGCTTTGTATCTCACCCTCTTTATCTTCCCCAAATTATAGACCTATCTCTCTCCCTCTCTTGTCTCTCTCACTTCTCTCTCCCCTCTCTAGGTATATCCCACCCTCTCTACTTTTCATTCCTTCCTTACCCCCATTTCTAGCCCTGACTCCCTCCCTCCCTTCCTCTCTCTCCTTCTTTCTCACTCTCTTACTATTTCTCTCCTCTCCCTGTCCATTCTCTTAGTCATTACCTATCCCTTCTATCCTCTCTTTCCCCATATCTAGGGCTCTCCCTCCCTCCCTATTTGGTTCACTTTCTCTCCCTCCCTATATTTTTACCCACCTCTCTCTCCCCCTCTAGGTTTCTCACCTATATAATTGTCCACCCTCTAGTTCTATCCCTCCCTCTCCACCTTTCTCTCCCTTCCCCTTACCCTTATACATTTATGAAATCTCTCTCTCTCTCTCTCTCTCTCTCTCTCTCTCTCCAAACCTATCTATCTCCTCATTCACTAGATCTCTCACTCCCTCCATGTGTACCTCTTTATCCATCCCCTCTTACTCATATCTTTATTCTTAAACTATCTCTTCTCTTCTCCCTTCCTTTCTTCCCCTCTCCCTCTCTATCCCCCTCCCCCACTCTCTCATCTTCTCTCTTCCTCTCTTATTCTCTATCTCCATTTTCTAAGTCATCACCTCTAAATCCAACCCTCTCTCCCCTCTCTAGGTTTCTCCCTCCCTTCCTCTCCACCTATCTACTTCTACATATAGGATGAAACTATTTACCATCAATCTTGTACCCACATGTTAGGGGTTATATGAGGTCCTAAGGGGCCAAATGTATTAGAACACTATATGACCCCTTAGGACACCATATGACCCATTAGGACATCATATGATGTCATTAGGGATCATATGGGGTCCTAAGGGGCCACACATGTGTTAGAAAACCATATGACCCCTTAGGACACCATATGACCCATTAGGACATCATATGTTCCTAACGGGTCATATGGTATCCTAAGGGGTGATATGGTGTCCTTAGGGGTCATTTGGGGTCATAAGGAGCCACACATGTCTTAGAACACCATATGACCCGTTGGGACATCATATGACCCATTAGGAGATCATATGGTCCGAAGGGGTCATATCATGTCGTTAGGGGTCATATGGGGTCCTAAGGGGCCACACATGTGTTAGAACACCATATGACCCCTTAGGACACCATATGACCCATTAGGACATCATATGTTCCTAACGGGTCATATGGTATCCTAAGGAGTGATATGGTGTCCTTAGGGGTCATTTGGGGTCATAAGGAGCCACACATGTCTTAGAACACCATATGACCCATTGGGACAACATATGACCCATTAGGAGATCATATGGTTTGAAGGGGTCATATGGTGTCGTTAGGGGTCATATGGGGTCCTAAGGGGCCACACATGTGTTAGAACATCATATGACCCCTTAGGATACCATATGAGCCATTAGGACATCATATGGTATCATTAAGGTTCATGAGGTCCTAAGGGGACACACGTGTTAAAACACCAGATGACCCCTTTAGACACCATATGACCCATTAGGACATCATATGGTCGCAAGGGGTCATATGGTGTTGTTAGGGGTCATTTGGGGTCATAAGGGGCCACACATGTGTTATAACACCATATGACCCCTTAGGACACCATATAACCCATTATGACATCATATGGTCCTAAGGGATAATATGGTGTCGTTAAAGGTCATATGGTATCCTAAGGGATCATATGGTATCCTAAGGGGTTGTATGGTGTTGTTAGGGGTCATATGGTGTCCTAAGGGGCCACACATGTGTTAGAACACCATATGACCCCTTATGACACCATATGACCCATTAGGACATCATATGGTCCTAAGGGGTCATATGGTGTCCTAAGGGGTCATATGGGGTCCTAAGGGGCCAGACATGTGTTAGAACACCATATGACCCCTTAGGATAGCATATGACCCATTAGAACATCATGTGGTTCTAAAGGGTCATATGGTGTCCTAAGGGGTCATGTCGTGTACTAGGATGTTAAAATGGGTAATATGGTGTCCTAAGGGATCATATGGTGTCTTAAGGAGTCATATGTTGTCTTGAGGGGTCATATGGGGTCATATGGTGTCTTAAGGGGTCATATGGTGTCTTAAGGGGTCATATGGTGTCTTAAGGGGTCATATGGTGTCCTAAGGGGTCATATGGTATTCTAAAGGTCATATAGTGTCCTAAGGGGTCATATGGTGTCGTTAGAGGTTATATTGTGTCCTAAGGGGTCATATGGTGTCGTTAGGGGTCATTTGGGGTCGTAAAGGGCCACACTTGTTAGAACACTATACGACCCCTTATGACACCATACGACCCATTGGGACATCATATGGTTCTAAAGGGTCATATGGTGTTCTAAGGGATCATATGGTGTTAGGGGTCATATGGGGTCCTAAGGGGCCACACATGTGTTAGAACACCATATGACCCCTTAGGACACCATATGACCCATTATGACATAAGGTGGTGTCCTAAGGGGTCATATTATGTCATTAGGAGTCATAAAGGGCCACACATCTGTTAGAACACCATATGACCCCTTAGGACACCATATGACCCATTAGGACATCATATGGTCGTAAGGGATCATATGGTGTCCTAAGGGGTCATATGGTGTCGTTAGAGGTCATATGGGGTCCCGAGGGGCTACAAATTTGTTAGAACACCATATGTCCCCTTAGGACACCATATGACTCATTAGGACATCATCTGATCCTAAGGTGTCATATTGTGTCCTAAGGGGTCATATGGTGTCCTAAGGGGTCATGTCATGTACTAGTATGTTAAAAGGGGTCGTATGATGTCCTGAGGGGTCATATGGTGTCATTAGGGGACATATGCAGTCCTAAGGGGTCATATGGTGTCGTTAGAGATCATATGGGGTCCTAAGGGGCAACACATTTGTTAGAACACCATATGACCCCTTATCACACCATATGACCCATTAGGACATCATATGGTCTTAAGGGGTCATATGGTGTCCTAAGGGGTCATATGGTGTTGTTAGGGGTCATATGAGCTCCTAAGGGGCTAGACATATGTTATAACACCATATAAGCTCTTAGGACACCATATGACCCATTACGATATCATATGGTCCTAAGTTGTCATATGGTGTCCTAAGGGGTCATATTGTGTCGTTAGGGTTCATATGGGGTCCTAAGGGGCCACACATGTGTTAGAACAACATATGACCCCTTAGGACATCATGTGGTCCTAAGGGGCCATATGGTGTCCCGAGGGGTCATATGGGGTCCTAAGGGATCATATGGTGTCCCGAGGGTCATATAGTTTCCTAAAGGGTCATATAGTGTCGTTAGAGGTCATGTGGTGTCCTAAGGGATCATAAGGTGTCGTTAGGGGTTATTTGGGGTTCTAAGGGGCCACACATGTGTTAGAACACCATATGACCCCTTAGAACACCTTATGACCCATTAGGACATCATATGGTCCTAAGGGGTCATATGGTGTCCTAAGGGGTCATTTGGGGTCCTAAGGGGCCACACATGTGTTAGAACACCATATGACCCCTTAAAACACCATATGATCCCTTAGGACATCATGTGGTCCCAAGGGTTCATATGGTATCCTAAGGGGTCATGTCTTATACTAGGATGTTAAAATGGATCATATGGTAACCTGAGGCTCATATAGTGTCCTAAGGGGTCATATGGTGTCGTTAGAGGTCATATGGTGTCCTAAGGGGTCATATGGTGTCGTTAGGGATCATTTGGGGTCCTAAGGGGCTACACATGTGTTAGAACACCATATGACCCATTAGGATATCATATGGTCCTAAGGGTTAGACACCATATCACCCATTAGGACATCATATGGTCCTAAGGGTTCATATGGTGTCTTAAGACACCATATGATCCCTTAAGACACCATATGACCCATTAGGACATCATATGGTCCTGAGGGGTCATATGGGGTCCTAAGGGGCCACACATGTGTTAGAACACCATATGAACCCTTAGGACACCATATGATCCATTAGATCATCATAAGGTCCTAAGGGGTCATAGGGTGTTCTAAGGGGTCATATGGTGTCATTAGGGTTCATATGGGGTCCTAAGGGGCCACACGTGTTAGAACACCATATAACCCCTTAGGACATAATTTGGTCCTAAGGGGTCATGTTGTGTACTAGGATGTTAAAATGGATCATATCATGTCCTAAGGGGTCATGTGGTGTCCTAAGGGGTCATAAGGTGTCCTAAGGGGTTATATGGGGTCTTAAGGGGTCATATTGTGTTGTGAGAGTCATATAGTGTGTCAAGGGGTCATATGATGTTGTTATAGATCATATGGTGTCCTAAGGGGTCATATGGTGTTGTTAGGGGTAATTTAGGGTCCTAAGAGGCCACACATGTGTTAGAACACCATATGACCCCTTAAGACACCATATGACCCATTAGGACATCACATCCTCTACACCCTTCTCTTTCCCTTCATGTTTACCTCTCTACCCCCCCACCCTCCTTAAATCCCCATCTCACCTCTCTCTCCCCTCGATACCTCTCACCTCCCTTACCTTCTATGTCCTTTATCACCAAGTCTCTCATTCCCTTCATTTTTACCTCTCTATCCTCCCCCACCCTCCTTAAACCCTAATCTCACCTCTCTCTCTTCTGTTTAGGCCTCTCACCTCCCTTCCCCTCTATGTCCTTTATCCCCAAGTCTCCCACCTTTCTCTCCCCTCTAGGATTCTCACCTCCCTTCCCCTCTATGTTTACCTCTCTATCCCCCCACCTTCCTTAAACCTGCATCTCACCTCTCTCTCCCCTCTAGACCTCTCACCTCCCTTCCCTTATATGTTCTTTATCACCAAGTCTCTCATTCCCTTCATGTTTAATGCTATATCCCCCACCCTCCTTAACCCCCCATCTCACCTCTCTCTCCCCTCTGGCCTCTCACCTCCCTTCTTCTCTATTTTCTTTATCCCTAAGTATCTCATTCCATTCATGTTTACCTCTCTATCTCCCCTACCCTCCTTAAACCCCCATCTCTCCTCTCTCTCCCCTCTAGTTCTCTCACCTCCCTTCCCCTCTATGTTTACTTCTCTATCCCCCCCACACTCCTTAAACCCCCATCTCATCTCTCTATCCCCTCTAGACCTCTCACCTCCCTTCCCTTCTATGCCCTTTATCACCAAGTCTCTTGTTCCCTTCCTGTTTACCTCTCTATCCCCCCTACCCTTCTTAAACCCCCATCTCACCTCTCTCTCTCCTCTAGGCCTCTCACCTCCCTTCCTCTCTGTGTCCTTTATCCCTAAGTATCTCATTCCATTCATGTTTAATTCTCTATCCCCCCCACCCTCCTTAAACCCCCATCTCACCTCTCTCTCCCCTCTAGGCCTCTCACCTCCCTTCCCCTCTATGTTTATCTCTTTATCCCCCCCACCCTCCTTAAATCCCCATCTCACCTCTCTCTCCCCTCTAGACCTCTCACCTCCCTTCCCTCCTATGTCATTTATGACCAAGTCTCTTGTTCACTTCATGTATACAATAAGCTAGGTGAGAAACTTAGAGGGGGAGAGAGAGGTGGGTAATAATATAGGGAGGAAGAGGTAGTGAGTTGAATAGGGAGGGAGGGAGATCCCTAGATATGGGGAGAAAGAGGATAGATGGGATAGGTAGTGATCAAGAGAATGTAGGGAGAGGGGAGAGAAACAATACGAGAGTGAGAGAGAAGAAGAGAGAGGGAGGGAGTCAAGGATATAAATGGGGGTAAGGAAGGATTGAAAGGTAGAGAGGGTGGGATATACCTAGAGAGAGGGGGGAGAAGTGAGAGAGACAAGAGAGGGAGAGAGATAGGTCTAGAGTTCAAGAAAATAAAGAGAGTGAGATACAAAGATAAAAAATGCTAATAGGAGCATGATGATTACTAAAATCTGACATGTTGATTATTGAAATTCGACTATCTGAAATTTTATATGATCCTCTAAAAACTAGAATCTACATTAGAACTCCTATAGAGCTGAAACCACTCTCAAACTTCCTTTCAATATATACATAAAATATAACTTAAAGTATAAGGCTTTATTTGAGTCAATTGATGAGAAACTTGGCACGACGACTCCACTAGTGTCGATGGAGGGTAAAATGGGAACAATGGTTTTATTTGCATCAACTGACAATTAAGTTGGCATGATGAATCCATTAGTGTCCCTTGATGGTAAAGTGGAATCATGACTTATATTTGAATGTTAAATTTCATGTATATATTCTCCTTTGGCGGTGGGTATAACTTGTGCTCAAATTGGAAAAATGCAAAAATTAATAATGCACAACATTTAACAATGCAGAACATTTGGTGCTCGCCAAATGCAAAAATTTCAATTTTCACATTTGGCGAGTGCCAAATGCAAAAAATTCAATTTTCACATTTGGTGAGCGCCAAATGTGAAAATTCAAAATTTTGGATTTGGCGAGTGTCATTTTTGGCACTCGCCAAATGGTCTACATTGGATAATACCAACCCCTTGGGTTAGATTTGCCTAGGGCATCCAACCCAAAGGTTTGGATGATCATTTTGTGCTAATGACGTATTTTTATGAAAAGATAAAAAGTTGCACCCTTTTGGTACCACAACTTCCAGTGCACAGTTTACCCTACATATATGACTAGGAATCACATGATGTCTAGCAAATAAATCATTTTGTTAGCATGACATGCAAGAAACATAGATAGACAGATATCTAATGTATCTTTAATTTCAAGAATCAATTTCATCAATTGGACAATTATGTTTTCTTTATTTTTGGCTTCACACATACTTGCAAAATTAGATTTTTTTCCCAACTTATTTTTGTAATGGATTGAAAATAGGCTTCACTAGTTTCTGCATGCAAAATAGGAATTAACTCAATAAGATGAACCTTAGACATTAGAAAAGGGTTGAGCACAAGATAATTGAGTTGAGACTGAGAAATTAAAAGAATGTGAATTGAATGTGAGAATTAGGGTTAACAGTGCAGAATTGATAATAAACAACATAAATAGGTAAATGCAAAATTAACGATCACAAAATCAACCTAGGTTTGGAAAGGGGATGCAAAGGGGAACCTATTTCTGAATTTTAGTCTTGGAAATGTGGGACAATGGTTCTTGGGTGCCACTATCCAATTGGAGAAATTTTGAGCATAGAACTAGATCTAAAACCTTGATATTGTATGCCTACTTCCTATCAAATTGGGGTTTTCACTAGAGGGACAAGGGTCCAGGTGCCCAAATGCCCTTGTCCAGTTTAAATGCCCCTTTCCTAGAAAAAACCCTTGTCTAGAGAATTCTTGATAAATTGGGAGAAGTCCCCTATCTCTAGGTCTTAAGATCTTCCCTTCTCTAGTCTCTATCAGAAGCCTGTAGTTGAACCTGAACCTACACACAAGAAGAGAAAGTTGTGTTTGGGGCTATATAGAGGTTTGCCTTAGGCAAACCTTGGGTTGGGACTCAACCCTACAATGATGAAGAATTGGAAATAGATATATAAATTGAAATGCTTTATTGAAATGAATATACCTTCAATTGATGATGCAATGTTCTTAGGATAAGTCCTTCATGTGTTGATACAATAACATGATAAATCATCATAAAATCCATCATGAAATCATAATTGGAAACATAATTGAAGATGCCTTGATGTAGCTTGTTCCTCCTTAGACTTTGATCTACTCTTGAATTGGAATAATTTCTCTTGAAGTGAAAGAATGATGTAATAATGAGAAGAATGTGATAATGAGAGATGATGTAATGAATTAGGAGTGATGCCTTGTATAGGGATGTCATATTAAAATCACCTTTTGGTTGACTTAGAATTGTCATATTTTTGCATCGAGGATAGTTCTGGAAATGGCAAGACTGACATATTATCCTCCCAAAATTTTAGCCCAAAAGCATTGGACAATGGTGCTTGAGCACCATCATCCTTACAAGATAGGCTCAAATTTTTAGGGTCATGAGATAATAGGGTCTTCATTCTAGAAACACAATTTATATGCAATTTTATAATGTTTAAGTGGAGGAAACATGTCTTGAGATTTGAAATGCAGTAGGAATCATAATTAATTGAAATATGTTTGGGTGAAAATTTTGTAAACTAGTGAAGGGTTACAAAATTTGAGTTTCACGACAGTACATGATATAATACTTCTTAGAAGGCAAAGTACAATCTCTCTTAATTATAAGGGAAGGCTCCCCTTTTCTACTGCAATTTCTATTTTCCCTATTCTACTTGCTAACTTTCCACTAATCCAGGATGCCACAACTTTTTTGTTATATTTTTTCAAAACAAGTTTTATCTAATTCTCTATTTAGAACAAATTTCTTGTTTCAATTTAAACAACTCAAACTTGCAGTAATATTAAAACTAGGCTAATTAGGAAGTAAAGTTTCCATGAAAGAACAAAGTATTCTGTTACTTCCATTTTCTTAAAATGACTTAGGGATGGGCCTTGTGTATACACAAAACTCAAAGTTTATTTCAAATACCTAAGTCCTATCAACCACTGTAACCCAAATGCCAATATATTTCTTGCTCAAAGACTTTCAAATATATTGTAAGACTTTCTACTCTAACAAGATAACTTAGTAAAGCACAAAGACTTTTTATCCACTTAATATAAACTTCAAAGACATTAAACAAAATCTCAAAGACTTTTTGATATTATTCACACCAATTTACTATTCTTGAATTCTCAAAGTAACACAAAGTCTACCTTTATAAACTCAAGTTACTTTTGAATATTTTGCAATGATATTATACACAACTTAGATCATTTAAAAACATATAACACAAATGACATAAGAACATTT
This sequence comes from Cryptomeria japonica, assembly GCF_030272615.1. NCBI lineage: Eukaryota > Viridiplantae > Streptophyta > Pinopsida > Cupressales > Cupressaceae > Cryptomeria > Cryptomeria japonica. The sequence continues at coordinate 271,156,918 of NC_081406.1, forward strand.
CTATCATACTCAAGATTTATTCCAACAAAAAGTTTGAAAGCCAATCTTATCTTCTCCTTGATTAAGCTTGCAAATTTAGAATATGAACACTAAGTCTCACTTTTTTCTTCACTTTGGCAGAGTTTTTTTGCATAAAAATATTGATGGAAAAAGGTCCTTATTAAAATAAAAATCCTCATATATATAGAGGAGAGGTGCAACATGAAACTAGGAAAGATGCAACTAATTTGTGATTAAGTCAAAAGTAGAGACCTATTTGACATAGAACACATGCAATCCTATATGTGTACTAGAGCATATACAAAATTACACTTAAGGTGTCGATTGACACTACAAAATGCCACTAGAAAATCACAAAAATGACTGTGTCATTTTCATCATGTTGATTCCCATTTCTGAAATTCTTAAAATTTCTGCAAGACATTATTCATTTGAGCTCCATAAGATCCCTGGGTATGGCTGGTAATGATCTTAACCCATGTGATAGAGTCTTCTAAGTCAGTGCAACACTTCTTTTGTTTCTTCTGAAGAGAATCTATAATGTCCAAGATGAATTGTAGATCAACTAATTTATCAATAGAGGACAAAGAGAAGACCTCTCTATCAATTTCAGTAGTCACCAACAAGATGATTTCCTTAATGCCACATCCACATCAATAACCTTTTGATTTTCATCAAGGAAAGCACATGGGATCCATTTTATCAATAATCTCCTTCTTCTTGTCTGCACATTCTTTTTGAGTTTTCCACATGTCCTTAATAAGGAAGGCTAAAATATTAATTTGATGCTCTAGTGCCTCTCATTGCTCAACATACACTTGACGAGAATAAATGACATCATTCTACATAAGATCATCTGAGTCAAAGTCTTCAAGATTCAACCATGCCTCAAAATATTTCTCTTATGCTTCCAATTCTTGGAAGAAGATTTCCATATATAGTGTAGTCCACTTCTATCCTTACGACATCAAGATTACTGAAAAAGTGAAAGCTAAGCTTAGGAGCCATGTACCTTAACTTAGCATATGGTCCATCCATTATCCCACTTCTCTACTTCATGAAGTTGCCTCGTCGATTCTTTTCACAACTTGTTCATCCAATGATGAAGCCACTAGCTCAATGGCTTCCAAAGACTTTGTAACTTTAATTAACACAATGGTGAGTTGTTAAATTTGTGCTTTGAGTTTATCATTTTTGACCTTATCTTCATCATACCTAGAAACAAGAGCATCAAAAGTTGATTGAACATCACTTGAATAAGAATCATAAGTTGAGGAGGAATAGAAACCTCTACATACTTGTTTCTTGATTTGTCCACCTTTACCCTTGACAAGGTTTTGGATTTCTTGGCAATTTTTGGTTTAGTGGGGATAAGTTGACTAAAATCAAAATCATCAGGTGAAACAACTTTTTTCTTCCTCTTGGATGCATTAGAGAATACCAATGGTGGTAAAGAGACACCATCATCATCGCTTGTACCTAAATATTGAGAAGGATCTAATGGCTCTTGAGGGGTAGCAATCACAATAGGTAACGTTGTGGTGATAATTGGGGGAAGATTTTCAAAGGATGACTCATTGGGTCTGGGGCCCATCTCTGTCATAAACTTGTCAAAATAATATAATATGGTGTCATAAGCTTTAGACAAATTGGGAGAAGTAGTAAAAACATTCTCAATATTATCATGGGGAGTATCTAAGGAAAACTCACTAGCACTATTTGAAGAAACATGTGAACAACTGTGCTAGGAGAAACACATGTGACAACAGAAGGTTTTGACTAATAAGTAGGAACACAAGCATGTACCATAGAAGAATAAGGAGGTACCTAGGGTAAATATTCTTGGGACTTATCTGCTTGTGGTAATCATTCTTCATTATATTCATTATGTTCTTCATCGTCCTCCTGACCACCTTCAAGCTAATCAACATGAACAGGCTTTGAATCAGGCTCATCTTCTAATTGTTCATCTTGTACTTGAGATTCCTATGTCTCATGAACATTAGAGGCTGATGGCTCTCCTTGGACATTTCCTTTATTAGTTGGATAAGTGTGAACTTCAACTTGGGAGATTAAATGGGAGTGGAGGAATCATGCTTATTCTTCATTCTAATCTTGAATCTCCTTCCAACAGGTCCAATTGCATCATCATCGGAGCCAAAAGAGAGAGGGTTCAAATAGATTGCCTTGCTTGAGAGCCATACATTAGTATTCACAAGAATACATTGAAATCTATCATTGATGGAAGTTTATTTCTTCAGAGACCATTGAATGAGGGGAAAAGGGGTAGATGAGAATTTCTTATCATCATAGGTAAGGTCTAAGACATTACCATCTTCTTCTAGTTTATCTAGGATATCAGCATGAGAGAAATCCCTAATTTGATCAATTTCCAAATGACAATAATCAAGATTTTTGATATCATGTTTCATCCTACAAACAACCTAAACATCTTCAGTATGATGGACATGAATATAGGCATTTTAAAACTTATTCATCATTCCCCTACAATAAAAGTCTAATCGAGCCTTGAAGAACCTCATGGTGACTCTTCTTATCTCTTCCTCCATTTCCCTTGCTTTTAAGATTAAAGTAATGGAATACCTGCCAATGGTCAAAGTGAGTTTCAAGCCTATCTTGTGGGAACTTGATTATGCCTCATGGACTACCATAATCTAACAAGCCAATTATATTAGAACAAATTTTATTTGATGGGTACCTCAAAAGAATAAATGGTTCACCATTAAGAAACCCTAATCTGAAATATGTGAAGGATCAATTTCACGAACTACTTCTTCACCTATATCTCTGGGTCTAGCCAAGGTGGGGAACTGAAATAACATGCATCCATATTGATTTACAACCTCCTAGGCATGATCTAATACTCTTATATTTTACAAATATTTATTCATCATACACATATGATACCCAAAGAAGGCATTATTTACTCTTCTTAAGTGATTGCAACTATTTTTCAACACCAACTGGGAGTAGTATTCATGTACTTCAACTTGCCTTATGTCTCATGCTGTAGACAATCCTAGAAAATGCCTCATTGAAGCTGCAACATACACCAAATAGGAGGTCATGTATAAATTGAGAGTGGTTATCACTTTGGTAAGTTGTTCACATATTGCATCACTGATTAATTACCCTAGAATATTATGTCCTTGTTCAATCTAATGACATGGATGTATTGATACATCCATTCATAATAGGTATTCAAGGTAGGAAGCCCTTTTACCCTACTCAAGAGAGTTACCAAATCATTCGCCTCTTCATTGAGATCACTTATGGTAAATGTCTTTGACCATCTGGCAATTGTAGGCCTTAGGGTCTTCAACTAGTTATCATTCATGTTCCTCCTACATTTGTCACAATTCCTGTGATAGTAGGTTTGGGCTGATTGCATGGTGATGTCTGAGTACTTTTCAAGATTAGGACACTTGAAAATAGTGCCAAATAAATCTTCATCCAGTCAGATCAAATTTTTACCAGTGGTGTTCTTTACACTCTTGCTAGCAAGATCAAAGTGACTTGCAGCTGCCATAAAAAATTCAGGATCTTGAGTAGACATGGGAAAAGCTACAACTAAATGGATACCATTGTTGATAATGGACTCTATTTTTTAGTATGAAGGAGGCTGCTCAATTCTCTTGAGAAACCCTGTTAGGTCAACATGACCTATCTTAGTGTCCCTAATCTGGTCTATATTTGATAAGACTAAAAAAAGCAGGAAGACTGGATGTGGGTCTTGTTTCTTGAACTTCATTTCCTTCTTTCTTGGAGAAGCCTCTGTCATTTTTATAGTAACAACACTGTGATATGAGAAAAAAACCACCAGTCCTAGAGAAGTGCAATGAATCAACCGTTTTGTTCATTATTAATCGAACAAACTCCTAAATGTGATTAATTTGAAGTCGTTAAGGTTTCCAAGAACTCTCATTATATCATAATAATTTGAATGTAAATTGGGCCTATAAACCCTATTTATGTCTATGAAATTGTCATAATTTGGGTTCATGAGCTTGAATTAAACTTATGATAAGTGTGGTTTTCAGGTGTAATTTGGGTTTATAGTCCTGAATTACACTTTTAAGAATATTTAAAAATAGGTGTATGTTAGACCTGTAGGTCCGAACTACACTCATTTAGTGGAAATTGAAATCAGGTGTTGATTGAACCTATAGGTCCAACATACACATGAATGAGTGAATCAAAGAGTAAGGAAGGTTTACAAACCCACCATACACTGGAGAAGGAAAAAACTCAAAACAAGGTGTAAGGCAAGTTGATATACCTGCCATACACAATGGCAACAAAAGATGGTGTAAGGAAAGTTCATAAACTCTCCATACAATTAAGTTATGGCAACAAAGGATTGTAAGGTGGAGAGAAGGGTTGTCAACCCGTAATGCACCAAGTAAGGTTTTTAGTGCATGGTGGGCCTACAACCCTGCCACACACCGTCCACAAAAAGGAATGGTAAGGGAGGTGGAGTGCGGTTTGGTGAACCCACATTCCACCTACACTAGGGTGATGCAAAGATAATAGAAAACATAATACAAGGTGAAGTGCAAGGCGGGGTTTTATACCCGCCATGCACCAAAGTGACCTAAGGTGCATGATGGGCCTACGACCCCGCCATACACTATAGAGACACAACAATGGTAAAGGGGAAATGTGGAGTATGGGTTAATGAAACCAAACACCAAAAAATTGGGTGCAGTTTGGGTTCACGAACCCAAAATCCACCACAATATGGGTAGTTCGAAACTATAAGAAAACAAACAGTGGGAAATGATGGGTGTTTCTCAGGTATATCAACTCAAGAAACACTACAAATGTGATATTTTATGCCGATAAACTTGAAGGACACCATGATATGGCTATTGATTGAATCAAAAGAAATGCATTTGGAACATACTATTTGAAAAATAAAAATTATCAAGAATCAAGGGTCTTAAAACCTGGTGAGATGGATCATAGAAAGAACAAAAGGTAAGAACCTTACCCAAAAATTATGAGGAAAAATCTGTGAAAACCAAAATGAACTCTCTCCTCCATGATCTCAGAGTACCTTGGAATGGAAAAACGAAGTCAAAATGCAAAGTAAACTAATTTAAAACCAAGTGGAAGGCTCCAAATCGAATTGTACAAGAGCAGTAATAAATAACTTAAAATGCCATAAATACATGCAAATCAGGTTTGTAAGCTTGATTTGCACTCGCCAAGGTGCATTTCGGGTTTACAGACCTCATTTGAATCTTGGGGAAAAAAAGTGGCAAAGAGGTGTAAATTGGGTTTATAAACCCGAAATGCACCTATAATTCACACTTGGTGTAAGTTGGGTTTATGAACCCAATTTACACCTAGAATTCACACTTAGTGAAAAATGGGAAAACCAAGTGACAATCACACTTGTGATGATGAATACATCTCAACAAGAGTGCATAGATCTAAAAACCCACAAAATAGGCCAAAAATTTGTGGGGTTACCTCAATTTTACCCAATGTTAAAATTGAGGATAACATTGGCTCTGAGTGAGGAACTACCTTTGGCCATTATCTTGAAATGAGTAAAGGTTGTAGAATATCAATGCTCTATGTGACTTTATCCATCCATTGAGCTAGATTCAAGTGATGGAAAATAACCAAAATAATAAAATACATAAAACAAAAACTTAAAAGAAATAGTGCACCAAGACACTAGAACTTCATTGAGTGAATAACTTGAGATGTTGGCCACTATGTGGCAATGAAAATGGAGTTCCATCAATGTATGCAAGGAGGTATTTCCCTTCACCATATGAATGATGAATAGTGAAAGGTCCTATCCACAAAGAATCAAAATTGCCATGCATCCCTTTAGGTTCATATTTTGTATCCCAAAGTAGGACAAGATCTCCCACCTTGAAATCTCTTTGTTTAGCTTTTTTGTCAAAAAGATCCTTGACCTAATTCTGGTGTTCTAAAACATGATCCACCACCTGAAATTGCTTTTCTTAAAGTTTCAAAAAGAACATTGATGTGTTTATCTAGTGAACTCTCATAGGTTTGATCTTCCACTGCCTTTACTAACTTCAAAGCTGGTAGTCCAAAGTGATTGGAATTTTTGCATTGATACCATAAAGAAGTTGGAAAGAAGACAAACCAATCTCTCTCTTAGGTGTGATGCAATCTTCCCACAAAGAATCAATCAATACCTTATAACACAAACACTGATTTCTATCAACCAATTTATTGATAATGGTTACCAAATTCTTGTTGTTGGATTCTGCTTGACTGTTGCCCCGTGGGTAATAATTTCAAGAATGGGAAAGAGTAATATAATACTCAAAGAAAAGTTGAGTAATCTCATATGAGGAAAAATAGGTGGCATTATCTACTACTATCTTATTTGGAACACCAAATATACTCACAATATTTTCCTTTATGAAGTCACATACCACCTCAGATGTGGCATGCTTAATAGGTATTTCCTCAACCCACTTGGTAAAATAATTTGTCACAGTCAAAACATAGTGATGACCTACAATGGAAGGAGGATTAACTAGACCAATGAATTCAATGCCCCATTGTTGAAATAATTATTCAATCACCACTACTTTGAGAGGAAATGCAGCAAGTTTAGACTTACCAATGAATTATTGACACAATTCACACCTCCTAACCTAATCATTGGCATCTTGGAATAGGGTGGGCCAATAATACCTATCTCACAAGATCTTGTGAGTTGTTAGCAAAGCTAAGAAATTTCCACCACACACCAAGTTATGAAAAGATTCTAATAACTTAGCTTGCTGAGTTTTATCTATCCACCCTAGGAAGGTACCGTCCAGACTTCTTTTGTAAAAACTATTTTCCCAAAGAACATAGTTTGCTGATTTCATGTTCAAATTCCTTTTCTCCTTATATGTGAGATGTGTAGGACATTCACCATAAATAATAAAATAAGCTATATTAGAATACCACTCATCTATGGTACTAACAAACAATATTGTAGGGATGTTTCCATGTGAATCCTTTTCAAGAACAACTTCTTCATGTTCATTCTTTGCCATCAACTGACATAAACCCTTACCTCAAACCAACTTGGTAGGTCTAATATCCAGGTCATATTTGATTGGATTTTTTCTATCCAATTACCCCTCTTAGTTCCAAAATCTCGTTGAGTTAAAATTGACTTGATTGCAGTATCTAGAACTAAACAAATGACATGAGAATTCAAAATATAGAACTAGAAATGCTTTCCTACTTTAACAAAATAAAAAGCATGCTTTTTCACTTGAGAATACTTAAGCTCATGAGTTTTGAGGGGACAACTCATAAAAGCAATAGGTCATTCAATACCTTCTGAATTTTCCTGGACCAAAATTGTAGAAAGTGTATGATCATAAGCATAACTATACATTATAAAATCCTTTGTATAATCAAAACATACCAGCACTGGAGCATGAGGTATTGCTTCCTTAATTTATTCAAAGGCTTCTTTTCCTTTAGGATTCTAGCGGAAAGCAATCTTGCCTTTCATCATATTTACAATATGATGAGTTTTCTTAGCAAATTCTAGAAGAAACTTGTTGAACATAATTTACCACTGAGAGGGGGGTGAATTAGTGGTTCTTGAAATATTTTTCTTTTAAACCAAGCTTGGAATACTGGTTATCAACCTAAACACTAAACAATCAAACTGGTAAGATAAGATTGGATATCAAAAGAGGCAAATACACAAATGCATAACCCACAACACCAGATGTACGAGGAAAACCCAATATGAGAAAAACCTTGGTGAGAAATGTTGTTGGAGTCTACTGCTCCAATCTAGCCTCACAATGAAATAACATATTATAATGATTTAGGGCATCGACTCAGTGTAATATAATGAAATACAATTTAGATAGAGTGATAACACCTAGTTGCAAATGAGTTCTGCAACACACACTTTGACTCTCTAAGAAATAACTCTTAAGCAGATTGTCTTTCTTGCTTAGGCTCTCTTTTCTCTCACCCCTCGCATCTAGCATCAACTGATTTCAGTCTCGAGCTGACATATTTATATTTTAGGGTTCCTGCCAAAGGCTGCATTCAAATGGTGTTGTGTTAGGTTTTTCCCTCACCAACTAGATCCGTATTAGATTTGATCCGATCTATTTTTCTGGAATGGTGATTTCCGTCACACCAAACAACACTTCCATCTCCTCGATTTTTGATGTGCGGGTTCTTCATTAAAGTTGACCTGCTTGCTGACTGTTACGTCGATGAATACTTCACCGACCTCTGCATGATCACCACCTAGTTTCCACCTATCATCCTTGTCAACATCCACCTATGCTTGGTTTACTATGTTAGTTTGACATCCTTCACCGACCAAGATTGACTACCAGTTCAAATCACCTTACCGGTATAGCCTAACTTCATCGGTGGTCCTTCATACTTGCTGACCTCTTCTCTATCAATGGATCAAATTGGCCTTCCATCAAACATGGTGGTCCTACGAATTAGTCCATTTACTGGAAACATTAAACTTCTCTGTGTTTATCAGTTCACATCCTTTAGTTCTTCTTTTGCTTTCTTGCTTTGCCTTGCCGGTGGTTTTGCTTTACCGGTAGATGATGTATTCCATGCGTACCGGTAACATACCTTTTTGTCTACTTACACACATATGGATTGAAATCTTCATGTCTTAGTTCTCCCATATCGGCCACCACTACTTATTCATCAGTGACCATGCCATACCAGTTGACATCAATGACAACCTAATGCCAACAATCTCCCCCTTTGGTATTTATGTCAACTCACTGCAAGTTTTCACACCCATAGATTTCTCCCCCTTTGACATAAGGACAAAGGGTCAGGGTACTTCATTCTCCCCCTTTGATTCATACTTATCTCCCCCTTAGTCAAATTTTCTCTTAGTGATTACAACTAGTACTAAGACATACAATCTTGAACTATTCCTATGATCATCATGTGGTTCAAGAGACATGAATACTGCTATTATCTTCCCTTGAACCATATATCCCCTTACAAACTTAAGTGTATGAGGCAGGTGACACAACTCCCAACTTGTGTCTTAAGTACTCAAAAGTGCTTACTGATAATAGTTTGGTGAAGATGTCTACCACTTGTTCTCTTGTAGGGACATATTCCATCTTTACTTCTTGTCCTTCAACCTTCTCTCTGAGAAAATGATACTTGATGGCTCTATGCTTTGTCCTTGAATGCATCTCTAAGTTCTTTGATATGTTGATGGTACTTGAATTATCACACCAGATGGGAATAGGATCAGATATGTCCACCTGTATGTCCTTGAGAGTTTGAAAACACTTGAGAGAAACATGTAGCAGCAACAATGTATTCTACTTCAGTAGTTGATAGGGAGACTGAATCCTACTTCTTGCTATGCCATGGGACCAACCGGTCACCTAGGAAGAATGTACCACCACTTGTGCTCTACCGGTCACCTAGGAAGAATTTACCACCACTTGTGCTCTTCTGGTCATCAATGCAACCTTCCCAATCAGAATTAGCATATGCTTCCAAGATGAATTTCCCTTGTTTAGGGTACCACAATCCATAACTTAGTGTCCCTTGCAAGTAACTAAAAATTCTACTTATGACATTCATATGTGACTGTTTAGGTGCTACTTTAAATCTAGCCACCATGCACACTGCCTACACTATATCCAGTCTAGAAGCAGTAAGATACAATAAGCTGCCTATCATGGATCTATACAATGTCTGATCCACCATCGGTGATTCATCATTCTTGCTTAATTTGCTTCCGGTCACCATGGGGGTACTCACTGGTTTGCAGTCCTCCATTTGAAACTTCTTTAGCATATCCTTTGCATAAGTGGTTTGTGATATAAAGATCCCCTTACCTAGCTGTGACATCTGCAAACCAAGGAAGTATGTGAATTCTCCAAGCATTGACATCTCAAATTCAGAAGTTGCATCTGATCAACAAATTCTTTGCAAAGAGTGTCCTTCTTGCCTCCAAAAATAATGTCATCTACATACACAACCACAATGATCATATAATTTCCATCTACCTTGATGTGTAAATTTCTATCAACACTCCCCTTTTTGAATCCTTGCTCCTTCAGATATTGATATAGCCTTGAATACCATGCTCTAGGAGTCTGCTTTAAACCATACATGGCTTTCTTCAACCAGCACTCACAGGTTTCATCATCATGTAATAGAAACTCTTCTGGTTTCTCCATGTACACTTCTTCTTCCAAATTTCCATTAAGGAAGGCAGATTTTACATCCATTTGATATACCTTATAACCCTTGTAGGCTGAAGAATCTAGAAACATCCTAATTTGTTCTAATCTAGCTACTAGTGCAAATGTTTCTTCAAAATCAATGCCCTCTACTTGAGAGTAACCCTTGCACACAAGTCTAACTTTATGCCTAACAATTTTACCTTCTTCATTCATCTTATTTTGGTAGACCCATTTGGTGCCAATGATGTTCTTGTCTTCCGGTCTAGGGACTAATTCCCAAGTCTTGTTCTTATCAATTTGCTGCAACTCTTCTTCCATGGCATCGATCCATTTTTGACTTTTGTTGGCCTCATTGAATATTTTAGGTTCTACTTCAGTCATAGGGCAAAAATTAACTTGTTCACCATTCCAGGCAAGTGTTCTCCTAGTCTGCACACCATCACTCTTATTACCTAAAATCTGCTCTTTCGGGTGGTTTATTTGCACATACTGGTTAGGGACCCTTTTGGATGCTTCTTTTGGTTCATTGTCTGACTGAGCTTCTTCACCTTCATCACTAGAATCAACATACCAATTCACTTGTGCTTGTCTTCCTTTGTGCATATCCTCATCAACTCTTACATGCACACTCTCAATGACTCTTCTTAGTCTTTTGTTGGTATCATTTATAGGCCTTGCTGTTAGTTGAGTAACCAGGGAAGATTCCTTCATCACTCTTGGAATCAAAACTACCTAGACCATCCATATCTCTCTTGATAAAACACTTTCTTCCAAATACCTTGAAGTACTTGACTGATGGTTTCCGGTCATACCACAACTCATAAGGTGTCATTATGTTGTTTATTCTTAGTTGAACCTGGTTCAAGGTATATGTAGCAGTATGAACCGCTTCCTTCCAATACATATCCGAAAAACTTGCCTCATTTAACATGGTTCTAGCCATCTCCTTGAATGTCCTATTCTTCCTTTCTACCACACCATTTTGATGTGGTGTCCCGGGGGCTGAGTATTGCCTTCTGATTCCATGTCTTTCATAGTAATCTTCAAACTCATTTGATGTAAACTCTCCACCCCAATCTAGTCTTAGACATTTCAGCTTGCATCCACCTTCCTTCTCTTCCATCTTCTGAAAGATCTTGGATCTGTCAAATGCTTGTGATTTATCTTGTAGGAAAGTGACCCATGTCATTCTGAAATAGTCATCAATGAAGAGCATAAAATATCTTTCACTGGTAAGAGCTCTTGTCCTAGTCGGACCACACAGATCTATATGTAAAATTTCAAGTGGTCTTGAGGTGTTGTGTTCTTTTGTCTTGAAGCTCATTTTAGTCTATTTCCCTTTCACACATTCATCACAAAATGTGCTCATCGGTTTGATAATTGGTAGTATATTTCTTACATACCCCTTTTTTCTTACTGCAACTAGATTATCAAAATTTATGTGGCCTAATATTTTGTGCCACAACTAGCTTTCATCCACTTGTCCCAACATGTATTGGGATTCAAAGAATTCTTTCAAATTGTAAACATTACCATCTGTCCTCTTACCTTTAGCTACAACCTGACCGATACTCTCCTTCTTTATCTAGCATTCGGTAGAATGAAGGGTGAATTTTCAACCTTTGTCATACATCAGACTCACACTCAGTAAATTATGCTTTAGGAATTTTACATAATACATGATTGGGAGGTGTACTCAAAGAGAGCCAATCCTTTGTCAAAAGGCAGTCAAGAGTTGTCCTAGTGGTCTCCCTTCATTGTTCATCTAGTCTACTAATCAATTTAGACACCTCAACTCTCTAAGAGTGCTCCCAATCAAGATGTGCTCACTGGTTGCTCGGGCATGGTTGAGATTCACAAGGGTAAATCCAACCTTACACTCTCAAACTCCTAACAAATTATTTTAGAGGCTGTGGTAAGTGCTCATATTATTTTCCAAGGGTAATCAACTGGTTTTGAGTGAGGGTTGGATTCATTTCCCCATTGCTCCTTCCTTTCCCTATTTTATAGGCCTAGTAGCCCTAGAGCCCCAATTAGCCCTACCTAACCGATTTTTGTGGATTTGCTCACAATTTCCCCAAAGATCCACACAAAATATTTAGTGATCTAAGTACCCTTTTGAAAGTACTTGCCAATTTGTGAAATGAGAAATATCAGTCTGACCATAGAAGTACGAAACTCAAGAAATGCTTATTTTAGGTGGTTTTAGGCTTGCTTTGGTCTTTTTCCAAGGGTTTGGTGTCTTCCTTGATCTACCACACCTCCAAACTCACACATATTCTCTTCCACACCCCACTTGTTCATGCCAAACATTCTACACTTCCAACCTTTCTCATCCCTGCAAGCACTTGCATAATTTCACTCATTTCCTAACCGGGCTATGACTGAGCTTGCTTAGGAAATGATTCTCATTGGCCTTTCAATGACCTCCAAAGGAAAATAAAGAATATGTACACTATACAAAGGTTCCATGTCTTGATTCCCAAGGGTTATTGAGAAGAATTCAAAGGACTTCAAGATGGAACCATGTTTGGGCCTCTCAAACCCTTACTCAGGCCGAGAGCTTGCAAAATTGAAAACGCAGTTCAAACCTACAATAAAACTAACCAAAATGCTTCCTGAGCATTATAAGAACATGTAGAAAACACCAAGAAAATAACAACAATACAATCAATCCTTTAAGTACGGATTGCTGCTCCAATTCTTGAAAAACACAAGGTAAAAACTAAAAAATGGTCTCCAATTTGTATTCCAATCTACTCCAGGAATTCACCAACCTCATTAAATTCATTCTCAAGGAATTTATATGCCATTTTGGTCTAACTAACTCTCCATCAGTTCCCTAACCAACCTTTGGATCAAAAATGCAAAAAGTTGCTCAACGTTGCAAAAAGTTGTCAAGCAACTTTGACAACTTTTGCCAAAAAGTGCTTTTTTGCTTTACATGCTTTGTTATCTTCTCCAAACCATCTAGAATGACTAAAAACCACTAATTTAACATTTCCCAATTCCAAACAAGGCTATTCATGACATTTTACATCAAAATGCAAAATTATGCCATTTTAGGCTTACAAGGGCTTACAAGCCAAAATTGAGCAAATGCATTGTCCTATGGAAATTCAACCTACTAAAGCATTTAAAAAACATATGAGGACCTATGAGAAGACTATTATTCACCAACTAAAACCAAACTATGACCAAACACACCAAAATGAAGAAACTGCACTCAAAACTAGGTGCTCCTGCACCAATACACATCATGTGCTTTCAGTTTTCCATCAATATTTAGAGTACCTTTTCCCTTTATCTTGATAGATGAGTTGTCTCCAAACCTTACTGAGCCACCATTCCACTCTTCAAGTTTGATAAATTTACATTTATCATCGGTCATGTGGTTGGAACAACCACTGTCTACAACCCATAGATTTCTTCTTTTAGCATGTAGGGTAGTCTGCACTATCAGACTTGATTCTGCTTTGTCCTTTTCTTTCTCAACCCGAACCAATTGAGTTTCCTTCTTCTTATCAGCTGCAATTTTGTGCTCTGGTTTGACTACTAGTTCCTGATCAGGATCTGTCCTCTTCGTCTTGATTTTCTTGTTCTTACAAAGCTTTGCTACATGTCCAAACTCTTGATAGTTATAGCATTTCACATTTACATTGAAAGTTGAATCTTTGAAACTATTGTAGGACACCGATTTACTCTTCCTACATTCAAAACTATTATGACCAAATCCATTACACTGATATAAAATAAAATTCATATCCCAGAGTGCATTAAATGGATTTCTACTTTCATAACTCATAGTGGACTTATTTGTTAATCTACAATTAGCTAACCTATGTCCAAAATTGTTACATCGGTAACAATAATCATGAAAGTTTGGAACATACCGTTTAGGTTTTCTTGGTCCTACAAATGTCTATCTCACTAGGGGTCTACCTTTCATGTTTCTAACTCTAGTGAATCCTTCATGATCAACCCTTGCATTTCTCCTAGGATCTGCATTTCGGTACATTGAGTGTGGCCTCTAATTCATTGATTGTGTATACTAGTTTATGTGACGATTTCTAACAGCTTCTGCGTAAGTCTTCTTGCCCATATCATTGCTTACTATGAATCTCTTCTTCTCTTCACCTTCACTTGAAGAAGTGAACTATATCTCCTTATCAGATGTGTCTTTACTATTTGAAATTTGTTCTTCTTCAAATCCTAAGCCACCAGTATCTTTAGATTGCTTCTATTTGCTCAACATCTTGTCCAAGGCTTTTGTGCTACCCTCATATTTGCTTCTCACTTTCAGTTCATACTTACTCTTTTCAAGCTCCTTTCTGAGCTTCACTATTTCTGCTTCCAGATCTTGATTCTCCTTTTCTTTCTTCATCAGATCAGAGGATGTAACTTCACATATCCTCTTGGCTTCTTCCAACTAGATTTTCAAGTTAGAGATAACTTGATTGGACTCATCCAAGGATTGCTTCAAGAGATCTTGTTCTTCTACTACAATAGGCTTGACCTTCTTGAGTTCTCTTTTTGTTTTACTTAACTCCTTAAGAGAACTTATGAGTTCACCTTCTAGATCCACTTCATCTTCAATGTCTTCTTCTTCCTCATCTTCACCAACCGGTTCATCTAGAGCCATAAAGAGATTAATTTCTCTTTCATTTTTATGGCAGACATCTTCTGATGCACTTTCTTCATCTGTGGCATCATCCTCAATAGTATATAAGCTATTTTGATTTTAGTAGCTTCCTCTTCCTTGTCGGTAGACATTCCTTTCTTTGTCTTTATTGACAAATTTGCCAAAACTTCTTCGCTCATCTCCATCGGTTTCATTGTAAGGACATTTTGTAGCAAAGTGTCCAACTTTACCACAATTGAAGCATTTGAGTGGTAACTTTCCTTTATACTTTTCAAATCCTCTCTTGAGTTTTCTGAGAAAGTTTTCTACGTCTGCATTTGAGTCTTCACTGGATCCTTTATGAGCAAGCTCTTCCTTGCCCTTTTTGGTGGAGTTGAACGTTGCCTCTCTCCTTGATGATTCTTCACCACTTGTTCTCATTTCATAAGCTGTTAGAGAGCCAAATAGCTCATCCATTGTGAAGGTATTTAGATCCTTGGCTTCCTCTATGGCAAAAACCTTAGTATCATACTTAGATGTGAGGGATCTAAGTACCTTCTTGACAATAATCTCATCAACAATTTCTTCTCCAAGTCCTCTGATGGTGTTCACAGTTTCATCTATTCTGTGAAGGTGGTCTGCAATCTTTTCTTCATCTTTAATCTTGATGCCTTCAAACTGACCTCTTAGTGATTGCAACTTGGCCTCTTTTATTTTGGCATCTCCTTCAAATAACCTCTACAATTTATCCCAAGTCTCCTTGGTGGATGCACAATGCATGACCTTTACAAATTCATTATCTGACAACCCGCTTAAGATGACATGTTTAATCTTTACATTGTTCTCATACTCCTTCTTAGCATCCAGATTAGTGGGAGGAACACTAGGGACAATATACCCATTCTTGACAGACATCCACACATCAAAGCCAAGTGAGGAAATATAGGTCTCCATTCTTCTGCTCCAAAAGGCATAGTTAGATCCATCAAACATGGGGGATTTTGAGGAGGCAGAATCATTTCTTGCCATTGTGTTCTTTGACCTGAATCTACCCAAGATAGAGAAGATTTAATCAACCAGGAACCTTTCTCTAATACCAAATCTTGAACACAATGTACCACTAAGAGAGGGGTGAATCAATGGTTCTTGAAATCTTTTCCTTCTAAACCAAGCTTGGAATATCGATTATCAACCTAAACACTAAACAATCAAATTGGTAAGATAAGAGTGGATATAAAAAGAGGCAAACACACAAATGCATAACCCACACCACCAGATGTATGAGATAAACCCAATATGGGAAAAACCTCGGTGAGAAATTTTGTTGGAGTCTACTGCTCCAATCCAGCCTAACAATGAAACAACAAATTACAATGATTTAGGGCACCAACTGCTACTAATTTAGGGCACCAACCCAAGGAACACCAACCTCTACATCAAGCACCAATTCAGTGTAATATAATGAAATACAATCTAGATACAGTGATAGCACCTAGTTGCAAATGAGTTCTGCAACACCTGATCAGTGGATTTATGTCAGTTAATAACCTCCTCTTCTTCACTGGTTCTCACACTACCGGTTATCAGATTACTCTCTTTGATAACTCACCGGTTACTCCCAGCCTTTTCTCTCTCTCTCTCATCCTCACACTTCATAGTGTCACTCTTGGATGCCTTCCTAACCAATCACTCCTTATCGGTTCGCTTAATTGTTAGAACTACAATAGTTTGCTGGTTACCTTGTCTCTACCAGTTAGACCCTCTCACCGGTGACCTGCTAACACATACTCTGACTCTTAGGTAGATTTTCTTTCTTTCTTAGGCTCTCTTTTCTCTCACCCCTTGCATCTATCATCAACTAATTTTAGTCTCGAGCTGACATATTTATCTTTTAGGGTTCCCACCAAAGGCTGCATTCAAATGTTGTTGTGTTAGGTTTTTCCTTCACCAACTCGATCCACATTAGATTTGATCCGATCTATTTTTCTGGAATGGTGATTTGAATCACACCAAACAACACCGCCATCTCCTCACTTTTGGATGTGCATTTTCTATTTTAGGATGTCTATGAAATGTTTTTCTGCGTTTCTCTATCAATCACCATTCACTAATACATTTGGGGTTAAATTCTGATGGAGGTTTCCAACAGACAAGGAGCATTGTGTGAAAATTTGATTTTTTTTAAAAAAATGCCCATGTTCGTCGGAATTCCGACGACCAATGCCCGTGTTCGTCATAATTCCAACGACCTTGGGCATTTTATTAAAAAAAAAAAACACAATGCATTTTCATTTTGAAAGCACAAGTGGCGACCGTCTTGCCTCCCTGCCCCCCCCCTCGCCAGAGCGATCTCTGCACAAGCAAGGTAAGGTTTTTTTTTGAATTAATCCATTTTGTGCATTCCTGCGATCTTAAAATTCCATCAAATGACATCTCTTTGAGGTATTCCATCATACAGTTCACATGCTGTGTGTATGCTACCCCATTTTGTGATTTTTGTTATTGGATAAAAAAAACCGCTCCGAGAATTTGGAAGACATTAATGAAGTAACTCGAACAAACGGAATGGGGATTGCATTGAACCACATAAGACCTGACTTCCTCCCATACCCACTATGGGTTCTCTTATTAGTGGGGGCCCTACGTCCTAAATCTTGTTGGACAAGAACCAACCTATATTCCAATGCTCTCTTAATTATGCTTTGATGGATGTCCATACCTTGTTCGAAAGCTCCTATTTTGGCACACGCAGGGAGGATGCTGGCAAACGTTGCATTGAGATAAACATGACTGTATTTCATTGAGATAAACATGACTGTATTTTCCTTTGTATTGATCTAGGGCTACTCATTAATGTATCTATGGATTTCCCTTATTCACTATGTTGTGACAGTCATTTGTAGATTTGGGACTATCATCTTTCATAATTTGATGTCTTTAAGATGTGGGTAAATTGCTTGAGAAGAAAAGATCAAGCATTTGTGAAGTTGAAAGAGTTTAAACCCCTTGTTGAATGGTCATCCAATTGTTCTCTAAATGCAAAATGCTCAAGTAAATGAGAAATTCACTCAAAATGGTTTATCCACAACTAAAAGAAAACAACTAACCACTACATATATGCATCAACAAAACAGTGTTGTATAGAGACCTAATCATGCCTTCATGGATATGTAGATCAAGTTCCTACATTTTGGACAAAAGCAATTCACACAATAATATATTTGTTGAACACACCCACCACAAAGATTTGGTTATGCAATAATACATTTGTTGTTAACTTTATCATGGAGGATCTGGTTATGCTTGTTACAATCAAGGTTTGACCAAACTAATTCTTAAATATACAAATGAAGAGTGTGGTTGGTTGGTGACTAATTACTCTTTTTAACACCATTTACAAGATCATATCTAAATCAAGCGTCTCAAGAATTAAGCTACTACTAAGAAGATAGTTTGCCTAAAGCAAATGGGTTTCTTGGGTGGCTATTTATTATAGATAACTTAGTTCCTTCATGAGAATCAATCAATTTGGAACATGTATAACTCACATTTGTGACATGTCACTAATGCAATTCCTTAGTACTTGTTTGAGTACTATCTCCTCTATTGTTTTCTATCCACTTTTGTGTCCTTCTTAGAACAAATAATAGATTAATGAGAAGGTGGAAAAGGTGGATTCACCTGAGAGGGAGTGGATTTTCCCAATAATATGTTAGATTCTCCCAAGGATGGATGGACTATACACTTGAAAGGTAGATGATTAAGGATGATGACAAGGTGAATTTTCCTTAGAATGATAGGGTTGATTTTCATAAGAACAAGTAGATTCATGTAAACTAGAGGATACAAATTTGGACAAAATAATGGAAGGAGACTAAAACTAGATAGATTCACCTAAATGGGAGTGTATTCATCTAAGGATAGGAAAAATTCACCATTTGCGTAAGAAAGATGGATAAGATAAATGATTTATGTGAAATAGATTCACCTAAGAGAAAGTAGGTTCACATAAGGATAGGTGGATTTTCCTAAAGATGAAGGGATAAGACTTAACAAAAAGAGGACTTAGGATGATGACAAGGAGGATTCATTTAAGGATATGGCATATTCACCTAAGGGATAGTGTATTCTCCCAAGAATATGGAAAAATTATTGATTGGTGGAATGACATACTAGATCAAAGAATGATACAAGGGTAGATTCACCTAAATATAGGGTAAATTCAGCTAAAAGGGTACCCATGAGATTGTGGTACTGAGTACCTATCTATGGATGGTGTATTTGGATACAAGTATGATGAAACCATGCTTGTGTATGATGAAACAAAGTCTAGATCTCTATTATAGGTCCAACATAATCTCTATTATTTGAGACACCATTTTATTAGCATATCCAATTAGGGTAATTTATGGGTTTAATTATGGATCATGTTGTCTATTTCCATGCACTATTGAACTTATTTTGATGTATTGTGATTATTTTAATTTTGAAGTTATAAATAAATTATGTTTGTACCTTAGAAAGGGTAACTCCAATTGATGTTTGGGCAGTTTATTTGAAAACTTATGGTGATTATTGCCCTATGTTATGTAATGGAGTTATTTTTACACTAAGTAATTAACTAGAAAAATGAATTTGTATTGTTGTACAAGTATGATGAAACCATGCTTGTGTGTTTACATGTTTGTGCATCCTATTGAGAACCAACCTCGCTATTGAGGAACTCAATAAATGTGGTGTTAAGTAGAAGAATGGAAAACTCAAGAAGCTATGGTGACATATTGTGGCATTAGTAGGGGTTATCTCTATTGACCACACCTTTCAAAGATAGTATCCCCTAGTTCTCCTCATAGAATGGACCATTGGATGGCTCATAGTGGTATCCTATCCTACATTTATCTTGATGGCATTGCCGATAGTTGGTATGTGGTTCTTGGTACGGGTTTCCTCTTACCCTATTATCTTATTTATATCTTTGTTCCAACATGTGGAGATTGATTTTTGTCATGCTATGATGATTTTCATGTTTGCATGTGTTTTGACATTATGCAAATAGATATGATGTCACACCATACTTATGTTTTGATATAGTGTAGGTGATGGTTACATGTTGTTGATGGTAGCGATTTGGGTTCAAAGACACAATTCCACACACACACACAAATATTTGAAGATGCATTTTATATTATTCCTTCTTAGTGGCGATTAGTGTTGGAAGATTTGCACACATGTAGAGAGGAACTCATGTTAGATACAATAGGTTGTGTTTGATAACATATGAATGCGCATCATGATGTATACATATAGCTTTGGTGTGTGACATGCATGCACATTTTTCCATAAGACACATTGCTATGTGGCATGTGCCCTATGCACATCTTCTTTGTGAGGCACATTGCTATTTGCAATGTGGCCCTAGGTGTGTCTTCTCTATGAGGTGTATTGCCATGATATGTTAGGATTTGTAGTGTGTAGGCCACAAATGCATGCATGAGGGACTATTATTATAGTCATGTTTTTTGGGCATGTAGCCTAGGCATGTCTTCTCCATTAGGTACATGGCCATGCCATGTGGGAGTTTTTGCGTTCATGCCACAAATGCACACATGAGGGACTATTATTGGAGTCATGATGAATATTCACTCTATTTAGCCACAATTTCTAGTCGTATAGTTATGTAATGTGCACTTTTAAGGATTGTGAAGTTTCCTTCAATTATTGATGATCTCTCATCTTTGTTGCATGGGCCAACAATTTTATTTTATCTTGTTTGAATTAGTTTAAACACTATTGTGAGTTTTCTCTATTGTGTAGTTATTGTGGCTATGTTTGATTTGCTATTGGAATTGAACACATTTATTTGACTTATTATTGGTACTATTTTTTCTTTCTTTCAATATTTATGATCTTTGGTAGTTTAGTGAAACTCTTGCTATTTTTAAATGTTGCCTTCTTTGTTGTGATGTGATTCCTCACCAAGATCAATGTAGATAACCTTGGATGAGTGTATATAAGGAATCAAACATTGGGAAATTTTGAGGATAGGGGTAAGTGTTTGTTGTATGGGTAGCTACGACCCACTTGTACATTCTTAGTGATTATTGATAGCTATGTCTTGGAGGCTAATCCCATTAAACAAACAAGGGGGAAGTCATACATAATCATATGGATCCTCCCTAGTTGTGTGAGGATTCAAGACCATCATTTTATATGGTTCTTGGTTACTTTGTGAGACCATGGCATCCTCTTAGACCAATATGTGAGCCTTGTATTGTTATCCTTGCAATGTGGATGAATAAGTGTATGTTAAAATAAATGCTTTGCATGCCATATAGTTGCATATGAGTTGTTCACATCATCAGATCATGATTTAGCTTGTTCTTCATGATTTGGACCATGGTCGTAATGCCAGGATTGGTTCATGATGTTATTCATGGTAGTCATGGGGATGCTCTTCACATTGGAGATGCATGGTGTTATGGCTCATATCATTGAGCATTAGGTTACTCATGACTATGGTGATTGGAGGGAACTACTTGACTAATATGTGAATTCTTTTATCCATGTGAAGTCGAATGATTTATTATGAAAATGTGTTATACATTGAAGCATAATCTGTAAGATGTTCTCTTCAAGAAAAAATATTTATGCTTTCATAGTGAAATGTTGACGAAATGGGGTCCTAGTCTAGGAAAGTAAACTACAAACTTATACATTCACCATTTCAAAACATTTTATTGGGTAATAGTCAAGTTGGTTCAATTTAATTCCTCTAGGAGAGACCAACAATATGATTAATTGTTCCATTTTGATGTGATTGGATATGATTAAATATAATTTCATTGAAGATGCATGAACTAAGTAAAATTATGCAAAATTGACAAGATTAAGCATAAATAGGCAAATAATAAAGCAAAAAGCTAATATAGAGGTACATATTTGGAAATAAGACTCTAAAATGAACCTAATCAGTTACCTATAGGGAAAATGAGGTTAGAGATAATCTACCTATATGGAAAGTGGTTAAACTCTACCTCTAAGTGGCTCATCTTGAGCATTGTCGGTATATGGGCATTGATGGCATATTATATCTGGTTCTATCATTTTTGTGGGTGCAAAATTAACAAGGCAAAATAGTATTAGTGGGATCATGATCTCATCAAAATGGTTTTGGCTTTGCATTTATGATAGCACATTGATCACACCTTACAAAAGGTTCCAATCTCATACATAGCATCCCAAAGTAAGGTCAATAATGATGTAACTTAATGCTTAAACTGGAGTTCTAGGTAGTCATATACCAATCATTTCCAGGATTGATGCTTAAACTGGAGTTCTGGGTAGTCATATACCCATGGCATAGGGTAGGGGTGACCTGCAAACAATGCTAGTTCTAGATGCCTGTTTGCTTGGTGTATAACTTGTCAAAATTAGATTGATTGGCTATAGGTTTGCCATAAAGTTTCCAACTTATCACTAGTGAAAATACAAGAACCAAGGCTTAGAATACTCAAAAATGTCTCTCAGAAAGTCTGCAATGGGCAAACTTTTAGTAAGAATTTGCAGACACAATGCTTAGAAATTCACACAATCAGCTACATTAAATACGTTCTCTATTAAGTTCAATGTTTTAAGATGAAAAAGTAGAGTTAAATGGTTTTGGTTTGATTTGCAATTTTTGTGAAGCTTTTGCACTGAAGTTTCCATAGCCTGATTTTTTTGCCTGTGAAGAAAGACCATGTCAGATAATATCAGCAAAGAACAAAATAAGCAGACAATTGCTAGATTATGGTCTAACTTGAAAAGAAAAGGTGATGGGAAATGTTATTGTCCCTGCAAAATTTGTAAGGGCTTAAAGACTAGAAGACTTCTAATCAAAATAGCTAAGAAACATTGTAGGCAACATGGTCACATTGAAGGGGGACATGATTATCATCCACTGGTAAGTTGTTCATTATATCGTTTTAACAATTTATATACATAAGAAATCACTTGATAATGAGATCATGATCATGGTTTATTTATGTTGATCATTTTTATATAGGTCGAGCACCCCAGGGCACATGATATGGACCAACACAACCCGAAGAATATGGTTTTCAAAGTGGAGGAACATGGAGGTGTGAATGTCAAAGCTGAAGATAATGATCCCATGGAAGATGACGATCATGCACCAGAAAACACAATTGAAGATGATGGTACAAATACATTGATCCATGACACATTTAGTACTGGCACAACTGATCATGATGATCAAGATGACCTTGATGTTCATGATTTACTTCTTCTTGAGAAGGCATATGAGCCCCTTTACAAAGGCTCCCAAACAGCTCTTCTCTTTGCTGTATTGTTGTTGGTGAACTTGAAGGTTATGAATGGTTTATCCAACATAACAATCTCACGTATGTTAAGGTGTGTCATACATGTCATTACAGTTAATAAATGGTGAATCATGTACCATTAATATTCTTTATATTAACACCTCAAACTTTTTTTTTTTACTGTAGATTGATAGGTGAGTTTTTCTTACCACTATCAAATATTCTACCTCGCTCATACCAAGAATTATCTGCCATTATGAAATATATTGGAATGGAGTATCAAAAAATAGATGCTTGTCCTAATGATCATATTATATATCATAAACAACATGAATTTGGAATAGAAGGCCCTGAATGTCATATCAGTAGATATCGAATAGATCAAATAACAAAAAAGGTGCCTTGCAAGGTTCTTCGTTATATTCCCATTATTCCACGTATGCAGCGATTCTTCAGGTGCACTAGCTTGGCACAATTTATGTATTACCATGCATGCAATAGAAGTCGAGATGACATTATTCGAATGCCTTCGGATGGTTCAGCATTTATGGCAACACTTTAAAGAAGAACCTCGTAATCTCAGGCTTTTATTGGCAGCGGACGGTGTCAATCCATTTGGAGAGTTGAGATCTATTTACTCGGTGTGGCCTATTTTTGTTATCAACAATAATATTCCTCCATGGATGTCAATATAGAGGGAGCACATAATGTTGGCAATGATTGATCCAGGTATTTTATCATTTAATAGTCATCTACATTTAATTATAAATATTGCAGTAAAATGGTCATAATAATTATGTAATGTTTTTGTTCATTCCACTAGGCAAGTACCAAGTTAAAGATATGAATGTATATATTGAGCCTCTTATCGACAAGTTGCTAGAGTTATGGAATGGTGTGACCATGTATGACATCTCTAGACCAATAGGACAAAGACAACTTCAATTCCATGCAATGCTTGTATGGACAATACATGATGCCCCAGGGCTAACACATTTTTTTGGTACGTTATAGTGTTCAAGTTGCGCATGATAATTATAATTATAAAAATTAATAGATTTAATAGAACTATACATTATCTTGTAGGTCTTCAAACAAAGGGAAAATTTGCATGTGTCTTGATGTTGATATTAAGCTGTGATTGTTCCATAGAAGATTTAGGGACTACAATCATTGAAGTGTGAGACCTTAATTAATGTGAAATAGAATGTGTCATGTTGCATGATATGGCGGGGATAGAACAAGTGAATTTACAATGGGAGACGATGTAACTCGATGGGCATTGTCATCAATGAGAAGACAAATATTCTCAATTGTTTCATCAATATTTGAAAGGTGAGAGTCCACAAACAGATGTGAAATGTTTAAGTAGGCCTCCCAATGAAGTGGGTCTCATAGACACGAAGAATCCTATATAGAGAATCATTGAGAGCCCTTGAAGAAGCAAATTTGAACTTTGATGAAGCAATACATGATGGAGGAATATCTTGCAAGAGGAAATCAAAGTCATTATGGTGTCATCTAGATCTAAAATGTGGTCTACTTTTCAAAAAAGTAAAGATGCTTGATAGGAATGTGTCCTAGTGGGGTTAATCTAGAAGACATATAATCCTATTGCAAAGAATCATGGAAAGTTCTAGAAGAAGCAAATTTTAATTCTGAAGTAGCAACATGTATAAGAGATGTTCTCATTTGTAGATGGAGTATCAAGAGGAGGATCACTAGTCCATGGACCATGTCATTGTTGTTAAATACCTACGCTTTTGTTCATATTCACTTGGTGTAGGAATGAATTCAATGAGATAGGGTAGGAGATCCTACATAATGTAATTTTTCACTATCCCTTGTTTCGAGTACAAATGGTTCTCTGAATTTATCTTGACAATAGAATGTCGGAATTTAATACCATAATCCATGATGAAAACTGCCAGAAATGGAAATTTATCTTAGTTCACAATTACAAAATGCTTTTGTATAGGCCTCTCAAAGATTAAGTACATCAAATTGAGACTTTATAAATTGAGTGTATGTATTAGCAATCTCCCAAATTGTTCAATGGTCTCCAAACCTTGTCAATTTTTTATTTTTATTTTAACTCAAATATGTATGGTATAGGCATTTCAATGGTTGTGTGATTTTTTTTTTCCTTAAATGCTTCTACGACCAAAAGAGACAAGTTTTAGATGAAAACGGGGTCTTATGGGCCTTTTTGACACAATGGTAGGTTCTTTAGACCTAAAAATGCCCCAAAAACTCATCGATTGCCTTAAGTTACAAACAAATCCTTATTTGTGAGCATGCTTCTTGATCTCCAATTTTGGTGGAATGAAAGATAATATTGAATTTCTCAAGCCTTTTGGATGCTTTGAAACCACCAAAAAAAAGCTACTTTTATCATTGAAATGTTGTAGTGATTTGGATTAAAAAAGAAAACTAAGTCTAAACTTTAGAAGTTAGTTTTTTCTTGTCAAATTGTTTTCAATTTTCAAATCATCCAAGGATGCAAGAGGAGTATATTTTGTTATGACAAGATAAAAAAAAAAACTTAGAATCTTTTGAAACCATTGAAACATGGGGACCCCTTCCCCCCCTCCAAAATCCCTATTTTTTCAGGATGCAATACTTAGGGGAAACATCCCCTTGCCGCACCACTTAGGGATGTCCTAGGGACTCCAAGGAGTCTCTTGACCATCTTGAGGATGCCTATGAGTCTCCCATGGCCCCCAATTAGAAACTCCAATTCTAAACAAAAATGGTGAAATTATTGTGAAAATCTCATCCATATTAAAGGTTTGGCAATGCCCCCTAACCTTGATGGGGGCTCTGCCCCAAACCCCCCACAAGGGGCACTACCCATTGACCCCAAACCTCTACCCACAATTCATATTGTTAATGCAATATTTTCCATTTTTTTTTATGTTGACTAGTTTAAACACTTAGTATGCCAAAGTTTCATCTGCAATTCTTATACTTATTCTTAGTTTGTTCCCAAAGTTCCAAAACTCTACCACCATTGCTAATGTTCAAATTTCAATGCAATCATTGACATATTTTAATGTTTATTGTAAAATTTACATAGTGTGGCAAAGTTTTATTCACAGTTGCTATACTTATTCTATACAGATCCTTTTATAATTAATTTTTTAAGTTGTATATATATTTGCATCCCACCCCGCCCCCTTCGTCATCCCCCTGTCATCCCCAAACTTAAGCCCTTAGTATGTTAAGATATGAAAGCTCACAATAGTTTCATTTGATATGTTAATCAAGGAAAAACCTACAATATATAGCTTCCAAGATTCCAAATCCACGAGGATCATGAAGAGGTAGAAAACCAAAAAAAGAAATTGCTTATCCAAGTTTCCAAATTTGTGACAAGGAAAAAGTAGAATCTCAATCAAAGAAGGAGAATGTGCAACTCATTATCTTATTCTACCTAATTAAGCTTTTTAATAGTGGAATATCACACTTAGGATAAAACATATCCAAGGTAAATAAAATATTACATTGATAGGCTTCTTTGGTTGCTCTAAAAGTGGTGCCTTATGAATTATGTTCTTGGATACTAAAGTTTCCAAATTCTGGGCACTCTTGATAGCTTCTCGTAGAGATTGTGATTCAAAGGCTTTAACCAAACCTTTCAATGGTTTCTATTGATGTGTTTTTTATGCACTATGCAACACAAAATAAAATACTAAGTATTCTATCCTCTCTTGAACAAAATCCTCCCAAGTGCTAAACTACGTGATCAAATGGGATGATTCCAAGATTCCAATAGTCAGGTCTTGATTTTATATTGTAGATAGACTCAATGATTGTGATGTGATATCTTCTAGAATCACAAGGGGGACTTATGTTCCTTGGGTCAAGACCTATCCATTCTCATGTTTCATGATTGTTTTACACTCCATGATTTAGGTCATCCTTGAGCAACATCTCGACTTAGCCAAATTTTGTTTTTTGTACCCTAATTCTTTAATTTTGACCCCTTACTAGCATCGCCTTAGGTTTTTTTGGAATTCTTTCTTCTCTAGCATGGGCACATTTCTAGGGTTCATTCGCACAAATTTCTCTTGATGAGCAAGCTAGTATCATGACCATGACTTAAACAAAATTTTAACTTAGTCAAATTATCTCCTCCAAACTTCTATGAGTTCATCGCCTTCATTCTTCATCATTTGGCTATCTTTTGTCATTGGAAGGTAATTCTTGACCACCATACCTCAATCTTGACCTATGCTATACCTTAAAACCCTAGAACCTAGTCATGTTTACAATTGAGATCTTGGTGACTTGATCACTTAATACAACTTAATCATACAGGTCTCATCTAACTCTGACACCAACACTTAAGCAAATCAACCCTAGCAACCAAGTTCTTTGGGAAATATCTTGCAACTTGACAACATGGGTAATGATGGAGGAATGGAAGGTGAGACCTATAGAGGTGAGAGAGAGAGAGAGAGGGTGAGAGGAATAGATAATGACCTAGAGAGGGTAGAGAAAGAGAAGTAGAGAGGGAGAGAAGAAGAGAGGGATGGAGAAAGAGAACTAGAGAGGGGAGAGAGAAGAGAGATAGTAGAGAGGGATAGAGAAGAGAGATAGAAGAGAGATACCAATGTCAATCCTTTTCTATAAATTTTTTTTTTCCGAAAAATCAGCCTATCGTCAGAATTTTGACTCCAAAGGATAAAATTCCGATAGAGGAGTGCCGTTGGATGCACAACATCCTTGTCGGAACTCTCCTGGAGGCCATCATAATTATGACGGCCTCCAGGAGTTCTGTCAGATGCCGTTGGATGTGTTGGGTCTCAAATCAATAGATTGGATAGATTCTAAGGAAATGCCAACTCCTATGATCAAACCCTCCAATTGACTTGGCCAACTTATAGAGTGAACCTATTTGGTTACTAACTCTCTCACTTTAAGCTCTGCAGGACCTAGGCGGGTATACCTACTCACTAGCCGTTCCTTTAACTAATGCTTTTTATAGCAGATTTAGTTTCTTAATCTGATATCTCCTAGTCTCAGAATGACATAAGTTCCTAGAATGGAGATACAACAGATGAGTTCAAGATTGTTGTTGTAGAAGCTATTCGATCTATGTTTCCTAATTACTTCTGTTTGCTTTAAAATAACAAATGGTGAAATATAGTGATGAGTGTAATCTGTTTTTGACCAGTGCCTTCTTTGCTATTTGGGCTACAGAGTCATTATACTTTCTTCAGGACTTATTATGCGAGCCTGTGAGACAGTTTTTTAATCCACCCTTTTATAGACCTGTCGGTTATTATTTCTTTTGAGATCAATTTGAATGCTTATATCATATGTTGATTGAATGAATTTAACCCTACCTTTAAGGGACCAATCAATGAAGTACTGCGAGGAACAATTACAATTCGCAAGCAAAACTTTTGTTTCAACCTTATAACATGAAGCACAAATTTGATTTCAAGAATATGAATAACCTTATCACTTTAGATAATATCACAGACGATTGCCAAAACAAAGTGAAATAATCCACAACACATACGCAAAGAAAAACAACAGTTCATAGCATGTATTCCATTAAAGTTTGTAAAACTTACAAGCTGTCATACATCGCCATCTTCTTATTGTGTATTTTTTTTTCGTCCCCCCCTTTACTTTACAAAAACCATTCTCATATATATATGGGAATGAAAGCTATTCATGAAAAGACACGTCTTTTCGAAATGCTAATCATTAGTTTAAACGTTTCTAACAAACTTAAGCAAAAAGAGATTAAGAATTCCTAAATGATGAATATAATCATCATCTTTAAAGATTTTGATTTTAGCACTTTGTTTCTTCAATTCTTCTCCTTGCGACAGATATTTGAATATCATCTGGTTGACAGTAGGGGCCATGTCTTTACTTCGATCCATTTCTGACAAAGCCCAATCTTTGACGCTGATAAGCTCATTCCGTAAGTCCTCTAGGGATATTACATCTCCTTCTTTATAGACCGAGGGCATTCCAATAGGTCTCCCATCATCCAATTCCTTGAGATCTTTCCTTAGCGCGTCTTCGAGTTTAACATGATTCTCCATGTATGCTATCCCTTCAGTCTTCTCCTCTGTCGTCATTGTATCGACACTATTAAGTACTTCATGTAGTCGTGCTTTTAATCTCTCATGCTCTGTTAATGCCTTTATAGTTCCATTATATACCTTCCAATATGGTTCAACATGCGAAAGCATGGTGTTAAACCGATGTCCGATGATATCATTGACCAGTTTATCCATCTTTTGTTGGATACTATTTGCATGTTTGGTGGCTTTATCTGCTTGATACTTCTAGTACAGAGCATCGAAAACATCATCCAAGCTACGTCCTTTGGGATATGAGGTGTATTCGCTTATGGGAGTCCCTGTCTCAAGTTGCAATATTTTTGCTTGCAACTTTTGATTCTCCTCTTTGGATTTTTCATACAACCCCTTATATGTGATATTTTCTCTGACCAAAAATTCTGTCTGGTCCAGGTTTAATCTGGCAACATCCAAGTTCAATTTAGCAGTGACCCTAGGGTCAGTCTTTCCAACCTGATGAACCATGAGGTGTCCAAAGGTTTCTTCAATATCCACAATGATAGGCCTCTTCCCCTTTGGATATAATGCCCATTGTAGGAGAGCCTTCTTGTCAGGATCATATCCAGAGCCTAGGAATAATTTGTCTATCTCCTCAGGCAACACCTGTTGATTCAAATCTTGCTTTTTTAGGAACCCGTCAAACAGAAGTGCTGAGTTTATATCCCAACCAGAAAAGATGATTACACCGACCTCTTTTAGTAATTTTCTCCCTTTCTCAGGGGTCATATCTTTCATGAGGATATCAATCTCATCCTGCAATTTCTTCATCTATTCTTCTTCTGGTCTTCCAGCCATGCTTCGTTTAACATGTGCTCCTTTGTACTGGTACAAAAATGAAAGGAACTCCCTAGAAGAGGCGAATCCATCATCAGCAACAAAATCTTCATGTTTAGTCATCCTTATATCGATGACATCCTTAATATTAATTTCACCAGTGTCCATATTTATCTCTGCTTCAAAACCAGGAGGATAATCTTCTCTAGGAGAATCAGCAGGGATACTACTAGCAGTTGATTTTGGTGACATGTGAGCTAAGGGTTGACTATCCTTCTCAGTATTAATAAAATGAAGGAATTGTGGGGGCACTCTATGCATGATCTCTGCTTCATGTTGAAGTAGCCTTTTAGCCACTTCCAAAGGATCTTGGAGATTTCCAATTAGATCTCCATCTATCATTCCCCTTGCCCTTTTCCATTTGTAGGCCTCCCAAGTCAATCCACTCTTTTCTCTCAAAACCCTGGCCTCTTCTCTTTCAAGATTTTTAATCAGGTCATCTGGCATTTTGGTTACATGTATTCCAGCTTTGAGTTTTTGTGACGCTCTGGCAGCTCTTATATACCCTTCAGGATCGAAGTTCTCTCTAGGCTCACCCAGAGTCATGCCATAGTAATCTAACTTATTTTGTAGTAAATGATAGCTTTTTGAACTTTTAACAATAAAGTCAGAAAAAACCAATAAACCTGGAACGATGGACTGCTTACCGGAATCTGTAAGGTGTTTGGCACTGACAATAGATAATTGTCTTACAATCTCCAGGCTAGCCACCCTGTTTGGTACTGTAATTGGAAGCATGTGTGGTTTTCCTTCATACCCAAATACCCTGATTTCTGTGTGATTATCATGGCAATACCAATCACCCCAATTATGATCAATTTGTGACTCTGGAGAGAAATCCTTTGGCCTGAGGAATCTCTTAATTTCAGGGGACAAAGTATAATCCCTGTGTTGCCCAAAAGCTGTACTAAGAGGTTTCACAAAATATTCTTGAAAGTGCCAGTACTGGTTGTTCATGAACCTCTGGTCCCATGCAGAAACCCATAACTGAACTGGCTTCTTCAAACCATTCTTATCATAAGATCTAATGCAGAAATCATCTGACCAGAAGTTAATCTCTTGTCCACAATAAAGAATAATATGCATTAACAAGGAGTACAACGAAAAATGAACATTCACAAGGTCCCCTTTCAATTTCTCCAACCCATGATTTAAGGCATCTGCAACATAAGTGGCAAAATCAAATGACCTAGGGTCTTTTGACTGTAAATCAGCACACAGAACCATAACCCCAATATCCATGAGTGGATGAGCCTCTAGGCCTAATACTTGGGCTGCAGCATAATATGTATATTTAAAATATGGATGGAAGTGGTTGACATCAAATGGCACCTTGTCATCTTTGTTGAACGGAACAAATGACCCACCCACTTTTGGTCGGTGAATAGGTAGTCTCCAAGTCCTGTAGATGTTTTCCAAGCTAAAGAATTCTTGTGAAAGTTTCTGCATATCGATTCTCTCCTCCATCTCCCAGTCTAAATCAAATACCATATCAATAGTTTGTTTGTTAATCACCACTAATGGATTCCTTCTGTAATCGCATATGGTTTTGGTTCTCGGATTATAACAATCTACCAGAGCTTTCATTAATTCAACATCTACAAACACGTTTGGGACTACCAATTTCCCTAAGTTTTTCCTCCATAGATTACTTATGGGCTCAGGAGCATCCCTTCTTTTGTAGCTAAATAAGAACAATTCATGTCCTCTAATTTCAGTCCAAATGTCTCCTAGATTTTCAAATCTATCCTCCAATCCTTCTTCTTCACTTTTGATCTTTTTAGACCTTACACTAGATGTGGGACACTGGTCTAACAAATCCTGAGTCAGAGCTCTCCCTTCCTTCTTTTGTCTTTTGGGCTTCTCTTCAGGGTTTAGTTCTTTTCCTTTCCTACTCTTTTTAGAAGGAGAAGAAGAAGGTTCCATGATTACAGCAAATACGAGAGACAACACTTACTTGGAGAAATGCCCAGCTCTTCTGATTGTCGTTCACAAGTTTCCGCAAGTTCTTCACAATTTTCAGTCTTTTGGCATTGATCTGGCTCTTATGAAAATTCAATCAGTTCAACTGTAATCGTATGGGCAACTTGTGCACAGTTAATGTTCTGCATCTACAACGGCTACTCAAGTGTTTAAACTTAATTGCAGATGTGACATTCTTCACTTGGGCCTTTAACTCTTTCGCGGGAAGTACAGTTCGACCAAAATAATCGTAATTCAAGCTATCGATGAAACCCTTGTCTTCAGCCGAGTGTTTAAATCTTTCATCGAAAGCCCATTCTCTTCGATATTATTCTTTCGGTGAGTAGCCCATGTCGAGAAGCCACTTTCAAGACTCATCGAAATCATTTTTTCATCGACAAACCTCTTTTTCGATAGGTCACTCGCAAGTTTCATCGAAATCATATGTCGATGAGTTCCTTTCTTCGGTGAAGGTTCATGTATGTTCATAGACAATCCTTTTCCATCGATATCCTCCTTTATTGATAAAACACCTTTGCTTTTGTTCGACATTATGTCATCGATGAGATTTTGCATTTCGATGAATGCTTTATGAGTTTCTTCGGTAGTTATATTTCTTCGAAATCACTTTTTGCCTTTTGCCTTTTGTTTTTCACTTTTTTGATGAAACTTGGAGTATCGATGAGTGGTTTTCTGTATTCATCGAAGGTGACTTTTTGCCAAAATACTTTTGTTTGGTGCTTTACATACTTTATTTCGATGAAAGTACTCTTTCGATGAAGCTTCTTTTGAAATACTCGATACAATTTATTTGCCGAGAAATCTTGTAACCTTTACGCTTATGGAAATATATATATATTTTTATTTCAAATATACTGTTCAATAGGATGCACAACATCCTCGTCAGAACTCTCTTGGAGGCCATCGTAATTATGACGGCCTCCAGGAGAGTTCCGACAAGGATGCTGTGCATCCGACGACACTCCTCTGTCGAAATTTTATCCTTTGGAGTTAGAATTTTGACGATAGGCCAAGATCGCGACGGTATTCTTTCAGGGTATGAGCATCCATGGCGACCGTTGGAAAGGTTGGAGGTGATGTCGGAATTGCGACGACCACAAGGATAGTCAGAACTTCCAACACAAAGTTTTCGATGACTTTTTTTGTCGGTAGTGCGATGAAATTGTGTTGGAATTCCGACGATTTGCTGTCAAAATTTTGACCCGAATGTACTAGTGATTAATGGCTCAGTTGTTTCCTTCAGCAAGTGGGTACAAAGACCATATCTTCTTGCAAGGTTAGTTCAATCATCTTGCCACCTTGTCTTCCTCAAGCCGCAACATTCTTCCATCCTCCCATGATTTGCGGGTTCTTCATTAAAGTTGACCTGCTTGCTGACTGTTACGTCAATGAATAATTCATCGACCTCTGTGTGATCGCCACCTAGTTTCCACTTGTCAACCTTGTCGACATCCACCTATGCTTAGTTTTCTATGTTGGTTTGACATCCTTCACCGACCAAGATTGACTACCAGTTCAAATCACCTTACCAGTATAGCCTAACTTCACCGGTGGTCCTTCATACTTGCTGGCCTCTTCTCTCTTGGTGGATAAACTTGGTCTTCCATCAAACATGCTGGTCCTACTACTCAGTCCATTTATCGACAATATTAAACTTCTTTGTGTATACCGGTTCACATCCTTCAGTTCTTCTTTTGCTTGCTTGCTTTGCCTTGCCGGTGGTTCTGCTTTACCTAGAGAAGATGTATTTCATGTGTACCGGTAACATACCTTTCTGTCTTCTTACACACATATGGATTGACATCATCATGTCTTACTTCTCCCATACCAGTCACCACTACTTACTCACCAGTGACCATGCCATACCAGTTGACATCAATGACAACCTAATGCCAACAATGCCAACAAAACCTTCTCAAGAAGTTAAATTTGCCAAAGAAAGAGTGTACAACTATTTTTCTTGAAGGTAAAGATAAACCTTGAATTTCCTTGACCCTTTTTGGATCAATCTTAGTACCTTCCTTGTACACTATATGTCCAAGAAGGTTACCTTCTATGATCCTAAAAATTGAATTTTTGGGATTTAAGGAAAGACCATGCTTACGACATCTTTTCAAGACATCCTCGAAATGGAAAAGGTGATTTTCACAATCATTAGAAAAGAATATTAAATCATCAAGGTACACAACAATGTACCTACCAATAATACCTTGGAAATCCATATCCATAGCCCTCTATAATGTTGTCCCTACATTAATTAGACCAACAAGCATTCTCTGATAGGCGAAGGTACCCCAAGGTGTCATGAAACTAGTCTTGTGTTGATCTTCCTCACTGACTTCAATTTGATTGTAGCGTGAGAAGCCATCAAGTATAGAGAACATTTGTGACCTAGTGACTATTTGAAGGACTTGATCCATCATTGGTAATGGATAATTATCTTTCAAAGAAGACTGGTTTAGATTATGAAAACCCACACAAATGCAAATTTCCCCATTTTTCTTTCTTACAATTAGGTCTAGAATTAAACTCCCTAGATACCATAGAAATATTAAAGGAGTGAAAACATTCAATGCTATCCCAAACCAAATTCTAGTAATTTTGTAATTGGTTATTTCTAGTTTGATAGATAATCTTGACTTGGCATACTACCAACTCAACATCACCTTGTGCATGTAGATTTTTTATACCTTTCTTATGAGCCACATCCATGCCCAATAATAAAGATTCATATTCAGCTATATTATTGGTATTGGAATATTGAAGCTTGAAAGAAGAAGGAAATATTTCACCTTGAGGAGAATTAAAACAACTCTAACACAAAAGCTATCAAAGGTACAACTACCATCAAAATCTATCAACCATACCTTATTATCATTGTTTGTAACAACAAGCTGCTTGGAAGTTTCATCAAGAGAAGAAATAGACATAAAGTCAAAATTTCCATTGGAAGAAACATACATAAATTCTTTAGTTAACAAACTATCACCATTGGAATCACTTAAAGAAATTGATTCTTCTTTTTTTTGTAGAAAATAAGTGCCCATACCAAACAAATAAAAAAGAATTTGAGCTTTGTGATCATCTGATTTGACCATTGAGTACTTCACTTCTTTTTCAGGAAGTAATTTTTGCATCTCACCTTTTACAGGTATCCTTGCTTCAGACTAATCCATGTTGATCTCACCCCCGAAATCCTTACAAAAGTTTCTTCCCAAAAGCATACCATAGGAAGTTGGAACCATAGCCACCAAAAAAATCATCTTGATCCTCTTTTCTGGATAGGCAGAAAAAGGAAACTGAGCATCCTTGATTTGGCCAATCAAAGGAATTTGGTTGTTTTCCATTGAAAAACATTTACCAAAGGTTTTGGTAAGGGTAAGACCGAAGACATTAGCAACCTTAGTGGGAATCATGTTATCTGAGGCCCCATAATCAATAACATAGTTGCTGAGTTTATACCCATTTATAAGGAGATAAATATAAAAAGGTTATGTAGTCACATAAATCTGTCCATTTAATTAAATGAATATTTGCTATTTATTTGATTAATAAACCCACTAGCCAACAGTTAATTAAATTAACATTTAATTAATTCATCCTAAAAAATTCTCCTATTAATTAAATAAATTAGCCAATTTATTTAAATTAATTCATTAAACCAAATTCATAATCAATTAAATGAATAAATCCCATTTATTTAATTTAATCCCCTTTCCTCTTTTAAATAAATAATTAAAAACATTTATTTAAATCATTTAATCCCCCCCACTTGCATTCTCCTACAAATGCAAGTTGCAACCACAAGTTGAAATAAATAAATTTTATTTTAATTAAAATCCTATTTTCCCTCACCCACCAAATCCACTTGCAATCCTAAATCCCCTTCTAGACCCTTCTAACCACTTTCTAATCATTCCTAATTAGCCTAATCCATCTACTAAATATTGTCACATTCCTAAGCAATTTGGAGTCACTTCTCAAAGACTCCAAAGTCTTTGAAAAGCATTTAATGCTTTATGTGTTCAAAAAGCTAACCCCTAAAGTCTTCCAAACCACTAATGGCTCTTACATGACCATTTATGGTTAAATCCACTTGCTCCCATGGTTAGAGACTTTACCTCTAACTCAACCCTCATTTGACCCATGTGTCTTCTCAGACATTTATTGCTTTGACCATGGTTATCCTCACTAACTCTTGCACAAGAGTTTATCCATTGGATAAAGACATTATTTATTGGATAATGGCTTTATTCTTTCAACTCAACATTAACCTTACATCCCAAGTTAACCCTCAATTCATGTCAAACATTCAATGCTTATTCCCTCTCCTCTCAACCCATTTCTTGTTGACATTTGTCATCTTGGGATTGGGTTGAAATTCCTCACATGGATCTTAAGCCCTTCAATCCCGACCCTTGTTGAGATTGCTCAATCTCAACCCTCCATTTCTCTATTTTACCTATAAATAGAGCTCATTTCTTCATAATCCAAATACTGAAAAACTTGTATGCATCTAACTTATAGTAAATTTTAGAGAGCATTTAGCACAAGCATTTACATTTACTCTTTTGGACTAAAATCAACACTAGATTACCTAATATATCATTTTAGCTTGTTCACATTTGCATTTTCATGATCATTCAATTTATACTCTTGAATCTCCATAAGACATCCAAAAACATAGTGCAAAAAGCTACTGAGAGCTACACTCATTTGGGAACTTGGAGAGGAGAGGAACAAGGGAGGAGCAACTATGAGCATCAAAGCAAAGACAACAAAATTATAAACCAAAATGTACATACACTCCCTTAGGGGACCCTATTGAAACAGTGTTACATCAATTGGTCTCTTCAAATCTGGTGACCTTACCAAAGACATCTAATTACAAACCTCAGGTCAAACCTCCATGGTGGAGGGATAATGAACATTGCGAATTCCATCAAGGGAATGGGTAGAAAACAAGTAACTGTCATACATTGAAAGATCTTGTTCAGGATCTTATTGACCGAGGAGAGATTGAAATTGAAGGACACAACCCAAAAACCTCAAATAATGATCATCTCATGTTCAAGAATCCGCTTCCATCACAAGATCAAAGGGGTCCTTCCACTTCAGGATGAAACATAGATACAACTGATTATACATGAGCCACTTATAATTACACTGTGAATCACCTATATGATGCTGATGAACAAATTGCAACCATTACCATCAAAGATCCAAGCCCTACCTACAATGTTGTTACGCGTCGTAGAAAGATCACCATTAAAGCAGCTCCACAAGGCACCACCTCCATCCCAAAGTAGTATAACCTTGTGGAACAATTAGATAAGATGCCTACACTTATATCTATTTTAGAGAGTTGTTGCACCTATCCCCATCTCATAAAATAATCTTGGATCAAGCTCTCCAAGAGGCGTCAGTCCTTGCCAATCTAAATATAGATCAATTTCATGCTATGGTTGGTAGTCTGAGTTCATCACCATGTCTCACTTTCTATGAAAGTGACAATACATCCTTCCAACAACCTCATAATGCCTCACTCCATATTGAAGGCTTTATCAACCAACACAGGATCAAGCGAGTCTTGATCGACAATGGAGCAGGCCTAAATATCTGTACATTACAATTGGTCACAACATTGGGATATGCAGTTGAATTAGTAGACCCCCACAAAAAGATAACAATAAAAGCCTATGATGATGCAGAGTGTTCATCAAAAGGAGCAGTTGTGT
This sequence comes from Cryptomeria japonica, assembly GCF_030272615.1. Taxonomy (NCBI): domain Eukaryota; kingdom Viridiplantae; phylum Streptophyta; class Pinopsida; order Cupressales; family Cupressaceae; genus Cryptomeria; species Cryptomeria japonica. The sequence goes on from NC_081406.1 coordinate 271,194,763, forward strand.
TACCAATCCGAGTGGGCCAAGTGGTGAAGCATATCATATGTCAAGTTTTGGACCTTCCTCTGTCATATAATTTGTTGTTAGGAAGACCTTGGATACATGCCATGCAAGATGTTCCATCTACCTATCACCAGTGTATCAATTTCCCTCATAACGGTGTAGAAATTACAATCCTAGGCAATGCAAATCCATTTACATATTGTAACAATATCAACCATCAGCCGGAGATCATCATTTCCAACAACAGAGAAGCTATACCATCCACATCATATATAAGTCCAGACGCTCTTTCCAGTTCAAACACCACTATGTCAAAGCAAGAGAAGCTAAAAATGAAAATGGCTCAGGAAGGTCTCGGGGAATACAATCTAAGCCAACTCTTTTGTGTTGGGAAACTACCCACTTCCCCTAGAACTCATGGTAAACCTCAAAGGTTACTTCAAATACCACTGGTCAAGTTGGCATGCACTTTGGCACCTTTTATCATTAGAAAGAGTCAGGAAGAGGAAACCAGAGATGAGAACTTAGCAGAATGGATCTATAAAGACCCTATCACCATGAAAATCCCACAAGCTAAGCTTCCCACAGATCAATATGGCAAAGGCCTTCTCATTATGCAAAGAATGGGCTATGATGGTCAGAGTGCTTTGGGACCTTGTAAGGAAGGACGACATGAGCCATTGCAGCCTGAATTAAAGCCTAAAGATAACACTAGATTAGGATTTCAAAAGGAGACTCTTCCTAAGCTTAGATTCAAAGGGAAACCTAGCAAACCTCTATATCAGCCTAAAACTCTAAAGAGGACACCTTTGATTATATCAGTAGCACCAAGAACCAAACCAACTGCCCCAATAAAGCTGAAAATCCAAGCAATATCATCCACAACACCAATCATCCCACCAATCAAACCAACAACTCCATCAACAACAACAACCGCATCAACAACACCATTAGCAGTATCAGAACCCCCAGCAGTATCGACAACACTGACAATTCCATTAGAAGTAGTAGGTTTAGCAATGCCGATACTCCCAGTATCGGATTCACTGATCCCAATAATCCTCCCCACAGCACCAACCATTCCATCTCCAAAGGTACATCAGCCGATCACACCTGCAGTGTTTAACTCAAAGGATATCTCGGTTTGGTATAGTAATCAGATATTGGAAAGCAACTCAAAGACTAACTCACATGAGTGGGAATTTGATTTTGTACATCTCTATACTTCAGATGAGGAAGACGCATCACTACCTCTACCTCACAAAGAAATCCCTATTTACGAAGAAGAATAGATAAAAACCTCTTGGGTTCCTGAACTAGAAACATATTCCACACACCCTATGTCACATCCTACGCCTGATTCTGACAGGGAGAGTACCATCAACGACCTTCACCATAATGTCTTAACCTTCAATGACACATCTTATGAACTTAACCTAATCAATGAGATAATGCCCATTATCCATCCTGAACTCATCGAATGGAACCAATCTAATCCCCCATACCTTAACCAATTCCAAAATGATGAGGCAATCATTGAATTTTTGGAACTACAGGATAACATACCAAGCGGGGATCACAAAGATGGATTCACCATTGAACTTAATAGCGCACCATACTTTGGGGCGGATGCCAAACCTTTCAGCTGCAAAAATATTACAATAAAACATGTATTTTCCAGTGAAAATCACACTGTGGCAATGTTTGATCCCAAAAAAGTAAAAAGAAAGAGCATATCCAATGGTGAAAACCTCTCTGAGGTACCTACGGAAAAAAGGTTTGACATCCTCCCATTCAGTGAAAATCAGGAACAATCAATGATCCTCATCGAGGAAACAAAAGAATTCAATGTGGGGACCCCTAAGACTCCTCACCACATACATCTGGCATCTCTTTTGACTCCAGAGGAACAACCTAAGTTTGTAGAATTCTTCCAGAAGCATTAGATCAACTTCCATTGGTCATATGAAGACATGCCTGGTCTCGATCCTGATTTAGTCATGCATCTGTGTGGGGGAAAAAGTGACACTAAGCAAACATGCCCTAATCTCACTTTCAATCACACACTTGTGGAATACAAAAGAGCCTAGAGGTATCACACAATTGGCTACTTCTTTTTGTAGAAGAGAGAGCCACGGGCTACCTATTAGGATTTCTATTCCTTTGTTGCAAATGATAGATAAAATGATGCAAGTTCAACTACTAGCCGTAGAGTGCAAGTATGAACTAGTAACAAGATTGCAAGATTGAAATTAAGTGATGAAAAGCTGTAAACACAAGGATAAAAGGAGAATACAGATGTGTACCTGGGGTTAAAATCTGAGTGGAAATGTTCAGGATGGGGGCACGGGCGCCATTGTCCTGATTCTGCACCTGAAATTGTTGTTTTGCAACCTGAAAAGCTATTAGAAAAATGCTGAAACTGCTGTCTGATAGAAGGACCAGGGTGCCCAGCGCCCCTGTCCTGGTAGGACCAGGGCACCCCATGCCCCTGTCCTGGTCTTTTGCTCTGCAATTTGGTGTGAAGTTCAGTCTCCATCTGCTTCCATCGGATCTGCAACTTGCGGCGTCGTCTGAATCCCGAAACCTGCAATTATATCTGAAAAGGTATGGTGGGCAGCTATATAGGGTTTTGCCTTAGTCAAACCCCCGCTTTGGTGGTTTCCACCTCCACGAATAGCCAAGTTGTATTGTAAAAGTAGTGTGTGCAGACCTTGTGTGTGTGCAAGATCCTAAAATGCAAGTAAGTGAACTAGAGCAACCTAGAAAGTAAACCCTAATTGCTTGCAAATGAAAATGTAAATGCTCCAAATCACGATGCAAGGTGATCTAAAGCATGAATACAAATGATATAATGAGGCTTATGCAAAGACATGAAAACAACATGAAATCATACCCAACCCCAAGGGAGGGGTACAAGCCAATCTTCAGTCGGTGATCCCCTATTGCTCTTCAATGTCTTCAAAGCCCTAAATGGATGAATGAAATTGATGAATGCTTGATGGATGGATGTTGAATGTTGTTGAAGTCTTCAAAGATCTACTCTTTCGCTGCATAGAAGGTCCTTCAAACCAAAAATCTGGATCCTTTCAAATGAAGAAAGAGAGCTCTTATATATGAAACCCTAGGTCTTAATTTCAACTTTTGGCCGACCTAGAGATTGAATCTCCTGCCAATTTCTTGGGGTTAAGCTTTATTTTATGATTGGATTGCGCTCCTAAAATTTTGAGAAAAATGTCCGGGACCGTGTGCACGCCAGGCGCCATGGTCCCGACAACTTTTCACCAAATTTTCAGGGCCGTCGGATATGATGATTTTAAGAGAATCCCGAAGTTACAGCTGATTTTGAGATGTTTTGACCCCCAAAATCAAGCCCCCAAGTTCAAAATAGGACCTAATTAGGGTTTTTGATTAAATGATGTATTAGAGGAATAAAATGAAAGGGGCACACTTTAATGAAAAGGGCCCAACTTTATGATATGGGAGATGATAAAATAGAACCTTAGACCTAATTAATTTAATTAATTAAGTGCTAAAGGGGAAATGCAATGCAAAATGCAAAATGTGCCAAGGCAAGTGCTAAACTAGGTGTGAAATTGTACCACCCTAGCAAGTGCGTACAATTTACGATGCTACATTTAACCCCCACTTTAGCGGTCATATGAACACTACGTGCATATGCAAGCTAAAGTACAGAAAAGTAAACATTATTTGAAAAAGGATATATCCATAAGTCTGTCAAACGAAGCCCCCAGCGGTATTTGCAGTACACAGTTAGGAACCGCACCCTACAAAACACACGTTAGATCACAAAATCATCTAATGCTTACTAAGGAAGGTGATGAAAATTCGAGGGTAGCTATATGCCCCCCCTGTTTCAGCTTGCTAATTTTAGTGAGTTGAAACAGGGTATCATGTTTACCACTTCGAATTGTTAAAGAATATTGATGACAAATGCTCACAAGAAGATTTGATATGAGATAAAAAACTAATGGAGAATCATTTGGTAAGAAAGAGGACTAAATCTCAATTCCAACACAACAAAGAGTGTGAGGATTTGAGAGTTCTCTAACACAAGATGAAGGATGTAAATGGAAACAAAATGCAAAGAGAAGAAAAGAAAGGAAAAAAGCATGAATACACACATTGGTGATCCATGAGAAGAATAGTGAGAGAGAAAACATGGACTTCTCGCCCCTAGATCTTGTCTAGGTGATCCATGGGGAAAAGGACATGGAAAAATAGCCCCTAGAGTCTGTCTAGGTGATCCATGTAAGGGAGGAGAGTGAGAAAGCCTAGCCTTATGCTGCTAGTTCCACTCAACCTCGTGCATGTGTGTGTAAGGGAGGTTAGAAGCACCTCATAGGAGTCTATGCCCGAGTATGCTACAACCTGCATATGTATAGTACAAAAGCGTGACATCTCGCTCTAAGAGTCTGTGCTCTGGTTCCAAGAATAATCACCTTGCATAAAAGAAAAATGGAGACATCTCGCTCTAAGAGTCTGTGCTTTGGTTCCGAGAATGACCCATTGCTCAAAAAGTGTAATGTTTATGTCATAAGTAAAGTAGAACAAGGATACCTACCTTCATCACAAAAGAAGATACCTCAAAAATGCAACAATGTCATAGATCCAAGCAAGAGAGTTTTGCACTCTTTAAGCAAGGATAAGATAGAAAAAGGGATATCTTGTAGTATGTGTAAAGGAGATCCTTAGAGGAGAAGAGATCTTTGTATAAAAGACACCTACCCTCGAGAGGAATTGTCTTAGACAATTATAACATCTTCGAGAATAAGACAAAGAAGAGAATAAGAATGCAATACTTCCTTCTTTTGCGAGGTGAAAGTGATTCTTAATGAAGGATGATGCTCTTTTTCACCCAATTGGGAGAGTGAATTCATTATGGATGTATTTGACCAAGTGCAAAAGAGGTTGTAGTCAAGGACTTATGCCTCTTGTAAGGGAGAATCCTTGAACAAACAACAACAAATTCATACAAGGAATAACATCAAGTAATAAAGTTCACACCATCCACAAAGTAGGAAAAAGTGGATCCTTAGATAAAAATAAGGAAAGATCATTGCCTCCCAAGGATGAAGGACTTACACAACCTTCTAGGGAGAGATTTAGACATAAACAAAATTTACTACATACTCACATGAGTTCATGCAAGCAAGACATTAGTGTATGTAAAATGCTCCTCACAAGAAGTGGGTAGGATAAGAAAGAGAATACACATCTTCTCCCATATCTAGAAAAAGAGGATTCTAAAGAAAAGATGATCAATATTTCCACATTATTACCCCATAGGAACAAGAGATAACATAGAAAAATTAGGCTATTATGTTGCTTCAAAAATATGATTGCACTTGAAATTGTACCATCATGAATGACAATGAGCCCCCAGTAAATGAGCTACCAATGTCACATAATGATGAGCAACATAATAGCCATTAATGTTATTTAAAGACATGATAGATTGAATGAGGTATTTGAATATGACATGCTGAATGCTCAACTATAAGTGAGATCAAAAACATGTATAAAATGATAAAAATTGAAGAAGAAAAGTCACAAGACATCTTAGAAGAGGGGTGAGTGTAATTTATTAGAGCCTTATCCCTAGAGGAAAGGACTTTATGATGAATAGGAGATAAAGATTCACAAGTGGATTTAGAAATTTGAGGGGAGTCATAAAGAGATTTGTTCATCGCCAAGATTTCCTTATGGGGGGAATGAGAGTTGATAAAAGTAGAAGATGATTTAGTTGAAGTGAGATCATCATCACTACTAAATATAGCATTCACATTGAGAGATGGTCTTTTAGATGCTTTGGTGGGCTTAGAAAGATTATATCCAAGTCCAAATGAATATTCATGCATATTATGTTCTAAAGGAACTTTAATTCCTTGTTCATTTGTGCCACAACCATTTCCACTATAGCCTTTCTTAGCCAAAATGTGAAAACCACGACCATAACGATTAGCCATTTCAGAAAGAAAAGGTGGTTTTTCATAAGACAAAGAATCAAATTCTTCAGAATTAGAGGTGTGAGGAGAAGAAGTTTGAGAAGTGGCCACAAAATTATTGCTCATAGGTTCAGGTAAGACTGATTGATCTCTAGTTTCTTCCTTCTTTTTAACTTTAAGCTCTCTAGGAGGAACCCTATACTCACCTACAAAGGTGGGATTAAAATCAAGAGATCCCCAATCGTCTTCTGCGAGAACCTTCTCAGGATCAAAAGCCTTTTCATGTGTAGATTCAAGTTGAGAAGAATCTTCTTCAGGAACTTCAGACTCATCCAAAGAATTTTGATTATCAGAGGGTGATGATTCATCCATAGGTATCTTGTTTAACGAGTCATCACTAGAAGAGGAAGGCTTAGAAGAACTCCTTTTGGAAGTAGATGTTTGCAAACAAGCTTGAAAATTAGTATCACCTATCAAGATATATGTCTTATTATTATAAATAAATTTAACATGTCTATGCAATGTAGAGGGGACAGCTTGCATACTGTGAATCCAAGGTCTCCCTAATAACAAGTTGTATGTTAGATTTCCCGACATAACATGGATAGGAGTAGGCAAAGTAACAGGTCCCACTATGATGGGTAAGGTGATAATACCTAATGAAGACTTAGCCACATTATCAAAGCCTCAAATGGGATGAGAGTCAGGCTCAATAAGGGATGTATCCACATTCATCTTATGCAATAGATTAATGCTACACACATTAAGGCCAGAACCATTATCTACCAGTGTTTGTCTTATAGCAGTGTCATTTATGATAACCACAATCATCAAGGGATCATATTGATGTTGAATTTCACTAGTAGGCAACTCATTTTGAGTAAACACAATTTGAGCTTTAGGATTCATCACAGAGTTAACCAAAGACACAATATTACTAGATGTATTAGGTGGAGGAACATTCAAATCTTTCAAGGCATCTTGTAACATTCCATGATGAGCGGAAGAAGTTTGGATAAAATCCCAAAGGGATATCTTAGCAGGGGTAGCTTTAAGTTATTCTATGAGATCATATTCCTTACCAAGAACTTGTGAAATACGAGGAGCTTGAGGAAGAATAGGTTGGGAAGGAGGAAGTGAAGTTGGGATAACTAGAGGAGGATTAGGTTGCCTATTGTTTCTTGTGTTATAGGTATGAGCAACCGCGTTATAACTCTCTCTAATCAGTTGCTTAGCATACTCATAAGGGCTCTTAGTAGAATAACCTCCTTGCACAGTAATAATAGGTTTCTTAGGAGTGCAAAAAGAATCATTAGCATAACCACCTTGGACCACTAAGATAGGCTTATTTAAAGGTTGAGAATTTTGAGAAGGACAAGCATCTTGGATAGTGAAGAGAGGTTTGTTAGGTGTTTCATTTACATGTATCAAATTGATTGAGGATGGTTTAGAGGAATGAACAAAAGTGTTGGAAGAATTATTGATAGTCTTCTCTTGCACTAAAATCTTATCATGGATTAAATCAATTTTAGGAGAGAGACAAGGGGTAGGCATTGATGTTCTTGTAGGTAGAGTAATACTAGGAAAGGTCATATCATCCTCTATCATCAAAGGATCTACATGGGGAATAAACTCTCTAGGAGAAGGATCAACATTACTCTCTAAAGTCTCACTCTTGGGAGGGAGATCTTTGAAAGAGATGTTAACCATCTTGCCTTGAACTAGGGTTTCCTTATGAGTAGAACCAAGTTGAGGAGAGGGAGAATAATTGAGATTCAAGGAAGGTGAGAAACTATCAAGGGAGTTTTCAATCTTGATTTCATCCCCTTTGGCTAGGGTTCTCTCATGGGGTAGAGAATAATCTACACCTTCTTCTAATGGTTCATCCCAAATAGTGAGGTTGTTGAAAGGAATGTTTGAAGTATTGTCAATTTCGGGAGAGGAGATAACATTGTTTATTAATTCCTCATCCTTAGGAGGGAGAGCATCAATAGATGTGTTAAACTCATCCTCTTTCCTCAAAATATGTTCAATATGATCTTTAGGGGAGAGAGAATTAAGGAAATTGCTTATTATTTCATCTTCTTTCTCTAAGGGATGTTTATGGGTAAGACAAACTTTAGGAGAAGGGTAAGCATTTATCATTAATTCATCATCTCTAGTAGGAATTTTGTTGGAAAAGGAAATGCCATCACTAGGAAATGTAGGGATAATGTCATCTTCTTGCACAAAAGGATCCTCATGAAGGGAGTGTTTTTTAGGAGGAACATGAACATATGTCTCCAAAGATT